>NC_138293.1:12080000-12512500 GCF_965601325.2 Salmo salar
GAATGATGACAGATGTATATTTACAACACTGAGAAATAAGGTGGTTAGGAATATAAAAAAAAAAAAGCAAAAGCAGAGTTCTTTCTTAGAGTGATCAATGAAGCGAAAGGAAATGGCAAAGTGATTTGGGAAAATCTCAACAAACTAACGGGGAGATGAGCTGAAAAGGCCAAAAAACATCCTGAATTAAAGGTTAATGGGATTCTAATTCAAGACTCCAATTTCATATCCACCACCTTTAACAATTTTTTTGTTGACTCTGTCAGGGGACTGGCTCAAAGATTTTCAACCAAGACCACAGTTCTCACTCCCATAGATAATAATAAACCAATATTCAGAATTCCTGAAATCTCAGGGCCAGCAGTGGACAGTAATATTAGCTTCTTCAGGAGCTCTAGAACAAACAATGTATTTTGGTCTAGACACTGTATTCCTGAAGACACACAAATATTCTCTGATTGCCCCTATTGTACATATAGTTAATCTGTCCGTCAAATATGGGTTCTTCCCCAATGTTTGGAAGTCTGCTGCAGTGATACCTGTTTTAAAATCTGGTGACCCAACACTGGTGGAAAATGAACGACCTATGAGCATTCTTCCAGTGCTGTCAACAGTAGCTGATAGATGGGTGGCTGATCATCTGACGGATCACCTCATTCAGGGCAACTCCATACATCACATGCCATTTGGATTCAGAACTAACCCTTGTAACGAAATAGCCAATTGCTATTTTCTGAAGCGCATTAAATCTAAACTGGACATAGGTGGTGAAGTCGGCGCAGTCTTTTTGGATCTTAAAAATGCCTTTGATACTGTGAATCATGAGGTCCTCCTATCCAAACTATCCTCCCTTAATGTGTCCACCTGAAGTCATCAGTTGGATATATTCCTATCTGACAAACAGAAGTCAAAGGGTTCGTTTGGGGGACACTCAGTCGGACTCTTTACTATAACATTGGGGTCCTACAGGGTCAATATTAGCCCCCCTTCTGTTTACCAGCTATATATATGATCTCCTACAAGTTAACATGCAGATGTGTGCAGACGATACAGTTCTGTATGTACATTCAAAAAATAAACAATTGGTTGTTAAAGTTAACTGAAGCTATGGTACATGTTTCTAAATGGATGATTCATTCTTGCCTGCATTTAAATATCAACAAAACTGTTTGTATGTACTTCTCTAAGAAATCCATAGATTTTTCCCAATGAGCTGTTCTTGTTAATGGGGAAAATCTGAAAGTAGTGTCTATCTTCAGGTATCTTGGTGTCATTTTGGACTCCAACTCTACATTTAAGAAACATGTGAAGGTGGTGTTTAACACGGTTAAGTTTGGATTATCCAACTTCAGGTTTCTAAGACCTTTCCTTCCTCTGGAGGCCGCCAAACTGTATATGCATGCTATGATCTTCTCACATTGGAGATGTTGCCTCACATGCTGGTCACAAGCAGGACCTACTATTCTGAAACCAATTGAATCACTCTACAAACAAACACTTCAAATTTTTGATAACAAACCAAACAGTTACCACCATTGTCATATCATTTACAAACATCATTTATTTAGTCTGGATAGCTCTAAGCAGTATGTAGATGCAAGCCTTGTCTTTAAGATCCTGCATGGTCTTGCCCCTCCACCCCTATGCCGGCATATCATGCTCAAGGAAAGCACCTCCAGGATAACAAGGGCAGTAACTAGAGGGGATTGCGTTGTCCCTTTTCGACACAGTAAAATTGGCCAATTGGCCTTCTCTGTTAGAGCTACAGTATACTGGAATACAATGCCCATGGACCTGAGAAACTGCACTGATTATTGTACTTTTACATTTGAATTGAAAACATGGCTAAAATATATCCAAACCTGTACACATGAGTTATCTTTAGTTCCTCATACGTAAGACGACAGTTGATGATAGTGTTGTTGTTGTTAGAATGATATATTATTGGATGTAATGTATTTGTATGTTGTATTGTTTTAGTGAGTGTGTGTATTGTGACTGTGTAATGGTCCTTAGCTGCCCTGGGACTACGGGTGTAAATGAGCTTTTGGCTAACCCTCGGCACATTTACATGGATGTTGCATTATTGTAATATTGATGTTGATTAATGTGCATTGTTCCCTATAAATAAATAAAACAAACGTTACCCCTACCTACATGTACAAATTACCTCAACTAACCTGTACCCCCACACATCGGCTCGGTCCCGACCTTGTATATAGTCTCATTATTGTTATTTTATTGTGTGTTTTTTTGTGTTATTATTTACTTTATTTAGTAAATATTTTCTGAAATCTATTTTCTGAAAAATGCATTGTTGGTTAAGGGCTTGTAAGTAAACATTTCATGGTAAGGTGATTTGAAACAATCCACACCTATTTGTTTTTAAAAGAAGATATGAAAACCAATAGAATAGGAGAGAAACGGCACAGTGTTGGGTCCAATAGGGAAGTACATGGAAATACATTTGCCAAAATTACTCCTGTCTATATAGAAATAAATCAAATACTTCAAAATACTTCACCAGAAAGCATGACTTATTAGTAACTGTCTTCCGTTGTCCAGAAGCCAAAGGCACAATCCTAGTCATATTAGCAACCCACTCTAGTTGTTGCATCTTTAAATTCCCCATTTTCATCTCTGTCACATATGAAACTGCTGTCAGGTGCTCTGTTTAGAATGGTGTTTTCTCAGGTGATCTGTTTAGAATGGTGTTTTCTCAGGTGATCTGTTTAGAATGGTGTTTTCTCAGGTGATCTGTTTAGAATGGTGTTTTCTCAGGTGATCTGTTTAGAATGGTGTTTTACCAGGTGATCTGTTTAGAATGGTGTTTTCTCAGGTGATCTGTTTAGAATGGTGTTTTACCAGGTGATCTGTTTAGAATGGTGTTTTCTCAGGTGATCTGTTTAGAATGGTGTTTTACCAGGTGATCTGTTTAGAATGGTGTTTTCTCAGGTGATCTGTTTAGAATGGTGTTTTACCAGGTGATCTGTTTAGAATGGTGTTTTCCCAGGTGATCTGTTTAGAATGGTGTTTTCCCAGGTGATCTGTTTAGAATGGTGTTTTACCAGGTGATCTGTTTAGAATGGTGTTTTACCAGGTGATCTGTTTAGAATGGTGTTTTACCAGGTGATCTGTTTAGAATGGTGTTTTCTCAGGTGATCTGTTTAGAATGGTGTTTTCTCAGGTGATCTGTTTAGAATGGTGTTTTCCCAGGTGCTCAGTTTAGAATGGTGTTTTCTCAGGTGATCTGTTTAGAATGGTGTTTTCTCAGGTGATCTGTTTAGAATGGTGTTTTCTCAGGTGATCTGTTTAGAATAGTGTTTTCTCAGGTGCTCTGTTTAGAATGGTGTTTTCCCAGGTGATCTGTTTAGAATGGTGTTTTCTCAGGTGATCTGTTTAGAATGGTGTTTTACCAGGTGCTCTGTTTAGAATGGTGTTTTCTCAGGTGATCTGTTTAGAATGGTGTTTTACCAGGTGCTCTGTTTAGAATGGTGTTTTACCAGGTGCTCTGTTTAGAATGGTGTTTTCTCAGGTGATCTGTTTAGAATGGTGTTTTACCAGGTGCTCTGTTAAGAATGGTGTTTTACCAGGTGATCTGTTTAGAATGGTGTTTTACCAGGTGATCTGTTTAGAATGGTGTTTTACCAGGTGCTCTGTTTAGAATGGTGTTTTACCAGGTGATCTGTTTAGAATGGTGTTTTACCAGGTGCTCTGTTTAGAATGGTGTTTTACCAGGTGCTCTGTTAAGAATGGTGTTTTCCCAGGTGATCTGTTTAGAATGGTGTTTTCTCAGGTGATCTGTTTAGAATGGTGTTTTCTCAGGTGATCTGTTTAGAATGGTGTTTTCTCAGGTGATCTGTTTAGAATGGTGTTTTCTCAGGTGCTCTGTTTAGAATGGTGTTTTCTCAGGTGATCTGTTTAGAATGGTGTTTTCTCAGGTGATCTGTTTAGAATGGTGTTTTCTCAGGTGATCTGTTTAGAATGGTGTTTTACCAGGTGATCTGTTTAGAATGGTGTTTTCTCAGGTGATCTGTTTAGAATGGTGTTTTACCAGGTGATCTGTTTAGAATGGTGTTTTCCCAGGTGCTCTGTTTAGAATGGTGTTTTCCCAGGTGATCTGTTTAGAATGGTGTTTTACCAGGTGATCTGTTTAGAATGGTGTTTTCCCAGGTGCTCTGTTTAGAATGGTGTTTTCCCAGGTGATCTGTTTAGAATGGTGTTTTCTCAGGTGATCTGTTTAGAATGGTGTTTTCTCAGGTGATCTGTTTAGAATGGTGTTTTCTCAGGTGATCTGTTTAGAATGGTGTTTTACCAGGTGATCTGTTTAGAATGGTGTTTTCTCAGGTGATCTGTTTAGAATGGTGTTTTCTCAGGTGATCTGTTTAGAATGGTGTTTTCCCAGGTGCTCTGTTTAGAATGGTGTTTTCCCAGGTGATCTGTTTAGAATGGTGTTTTACCAGGTGATCTGTTTAGAATGGTGTTTTCCCAGGTGCTCTGTTTAGAATGGTGTTTTCCCAGGTGATCTGTTTAGAATGGTGTTTTCCCAGGTGATCTGTTTAGAATGGTGTTTTCCCAGGTGATCTGTTTAGAATGGTGTTTTACCAGGTGATCTGTTTAGAATGGTGTTTTCCCAGGTGATCTGTTTAGAATGGTGTTTTCCCAGGTGATCTGTTTAGAATGGTGTTTTCTCAGGTGATCTGTTTAGAATGGTGTTTTCTCAGGTGATCTGTTTAGAATGGTGTTTTACCAGGTGATCTGTTTAGAATGGTGTTTTACCAGGTGATCTGTTTAGAATGGTGTTTTCTCAGGTGATCTGTTTAGAATGGTGTTTTCTCAGGTGATCTGTTTAGAATGGTGTTTTCCCAGGTGCTCTGTTTAGAATGGTGTTTTCTCAGGTGATCTGTTTAGAATGGTGTTTTCTCAGGTGATCTGTTTAGAATGGTGTTTTACCAGGTGATCTGTTTAGAATGGTGTTTTCCCAGGTGATCTGTTTAGAATGGTGTTTTACCAGGTGATCTGTTTAGAATGGTGTTTTCTCAGGTGATCTGTTTAGAATGGTGTTTTCTCAGGTGATCTGTTTAGAATGGTGTTTTCCCAGGTGCTCTGTTTAGAATGGTGTTTTCTCAGGTGATCTGTTTAGAATGGTGTTTTCTCAGGTGATCTGTTTAGAATGGTGTTTTCTCAGGTGATCTGTTTAGAATGGTGTTTTCTCAGGTGATCTGTTTAGAATGGTGTTTTCTCAGGTGATCTGTTTAGAATGGTGTTTTCTCAGGTGCTCTGTTTAGAATGGTGTTTTCTCAGGTGATCTGTTTAGAATGGTGTTTTCTCAGGTGATCTGTTTAGAATGGTGTTTTCTCAGGTGATCTGTTTAGAATGGTGTTTTACCAGGTGATCTGTTTAGAATGGTGTTTTCTCAGGTGATCTGTTTAGAATGGTGTTTTCTCAGGTGATCTGTTTAGAATGGTGTTTTCCCAGGTGCTCTGTTTAGAATGGTGTTTTCCCAGGTGATCTGTTTAGAATGGTGTTTTCCCAGGTGATCTGTTTAGAATGGTGTTTTCCCAGGTGATCTGTTTAGAATGGTGTTTTCTCAGGTGATCTGTTTAGAATGGTGTTTTCTCAGGTGATCTGTTTAGAATGGTGTTTTACCAGGTGATCTGTTTAGAATGGTGTTTTACCAGGTGATCTGTTTAGAATGGTGTTTTCTCAGGTGATCTGTTTAGAATGGTGTTTTCTCAGGTGATCTGTTTAGAATGGTGTTTTCTCAGGTGATCTGTTTAGAATGGTGTTTTCTCAGGTGATCTGTTTAGAATGGTGTTTTCTCAGGTGATCTGTTTAGAATGGTGTTTTCCCAGGTGATCTGTTTAGAATGGTGTTTTCTCAGGTGATCTGTTTAGAATGGTGTTTTACCAGGTGATCTGTTTAGAATGGTGTTTTCTCAGGTGATCTGTTTAGAATGGTGTTTTACCAGGTGATCTGTTTAGAATGGTGTTTTCCCAGGTGATCTGTTTAGAATGGTGTTTTCCCAGGTGATCTGTTTAGAATGGTGTTTTACCAGGTGATCTGTTTAGAATGGTGTTTTACCAGGTGATCTGTTTAGAATGGTGTTTTACCAGGTGATCTGTTTAGAATGGTGTTTTCTCAGGTGATCTGTTTAGAATGGTGTTTTCTCAGGTGATCTGTTTAGAATGGTGTTTTCCCAGGTGCTCTGTTTAGAATGGTGTTTTCTCAGGTGATCTGTTTAGAATGGTGTTTTCTCAGGTGATCTGTTTAGAATGGTGTTTTCTCAGGTGCTCTGTTTAGAATGGTGTTTTCCCAGGTGATCTGTTTAGAATGGTGTTTTCTCAGGTGATCTGTTTAGAATGGTGTTTTACCAGGTGCTCTGTTTAGAATGGTGTTTTCTCAGGTGATCTGTTTAGAATGGTGTTTTACCAGGTGCTCTGTTTAGAATGGTGTTTTACCAGGTGCTCTGTTTAGAATGGTGTTTTCTCAGGTGATCTGTTTAGAATGGTGTTTTACCAGGTGCTCTGTTAAGAATGGTGTTTTACCAGGTGATCTGTTTAGAATGGTGTTTTACCAGGTGATCTGTTTAGAATGGTGTTTTACCAGGTGCTCTGTTTAGAATGGTGTTTTACCAGGTGATCTGTTTAGAATGGTGTTTTACCAGGTGCTCTGTTTAGAATGGTGTTTTACCAGGTGCTCTGTTTAGAATGGTGTTTTCCCAGGTGATCTGTTTAGAATGGTGTTTTCTCAGGTGATCTGTTTAGAATGGTGTTTTCTCAGGTGATCTGTTTAGAATGGTGTTTTCTCAGGTGATCTGTTTAGAATGGTGTTTTCTCAGGTGCTCTGTTTAGAATGGTGTTTTCTCAGGTGATCTGTTTAGAATGGTGTTTTCTCAGGTGATCTGTTTAGAATGGTGTTTTCTCAGGTGATCTGTTTAGAATGGTGTTTTACCAGGTGATCTGTTTAGAATGGTGTTTTCTCAGGTGATCTGTTTAGAATGGTGTTTTACCAGGTGATCTGTTTAGAATGGTGTTTTCCCAGGTGCTCTGTTTAGAATGGTGTTTTCCCAGGTGATCTGTTTAGAATGGTGTTTTACCAGGTGATCTGTTTAGAATGGTGTTTTCCCAGGTGCTCTGTTTAGAATGGTGTTTTCCCAGGTGATCTGTTTAGAATGGTGTTTTCTCAGGTGATCTGTTTAGAATGGTGTTTTCTCAGGTGATCTGTTTAGAATGGTGTTTTACCAGGTGATCTGTTTAGAATGGTGTTTTACCAGGTGATCTGTTTAGAATGGTGTTTTCTCAGGTGATCTGTTTAGAATGGTGTTTTCTCAGGTGATCTGTTTAGAATGGTGTTTTCCCAGGTGCTCTGTTTAGAATGGTGTTTTCCCAGGTGATCTGTTTAGAATGGTGTTTTACCAGGTGATCTGTTTAGAATGGTGTTTTCCCAGGTGCTCTGTTTAGAATGGTGTTTTCCCAGGTGATCTGTTTAGAATGGTGTTTTCTCAGGTGATCTGTTTAGAATGGTGTTTTACCAGGTGATCTGTTTAGAATGGTGTTTTCCCAGGTGATCTGTTTAGAATGGTGTTTTACCAGGTGATCTGTTTAGAATGGTGTTTTCTCAGGTGATCTGTTTAGAATGGTGTTTTCTCAGGTGATCTGTTTAGAATGGTGTTTTCCCAGGTGATCTGTTTAGAATGGTGTTTTCTCAGGTGATCTGTTTAGAATGGTGTTTTCTCAGGTGATCTGTTTAGAATGGTGTTTTCTCAGGTGATCTGTTTAGAATGGTGTTTTACCAGGTGATCTGTTTAGAATGGTGTTTTCCCAGGTGATCTGTTTAGAATGGTGTTTTACCAGGTGATCTGTTTAGAATGGTGTTTTCTCAGGTGATCTGTTTAGAATGGTGTTTTCTCAGGTGATCTGTTTAGAATGGTGTTTTCCCAGGTGATCTGTTTAGAATGGTGTTTTCTCAGGTGATCTGTTTAGAATGGTGTTTTCTCAGGTGATCTGTTTAGAATGGTGTTTTCTCAGGTGATCTGTTTAGAATGGTGTTTTCTCAGGTGATCTGTTTAGAATGGTGTTTTCTCAGGTGATCTGTTTAGAATGGTGTTTTCTCAGGTGATCTGTTTAGAATGGTGTTTTCTCAGGTGATCTGTTTAGAATGGTGTTTTCTCAGGTGATCTGTTTAGAATGGTGTTTTCTCAGGTGATCTGTTTAGAATGGTGTTTTACCAGGTGATCTGTTTAGAATGGTGTTTTCTCAGGTGATCTGTTTAGAATGGTGTTTTCTCAGGTGATCTGTTTAGAATGGTGTTTTACCAGGTGCTCTGTTTAGAATGGTGTTTTCCCAGGTGATCTGTTTAGAATGGTGTTTTCCCAGGTGATCTGTTTAGAATGGTGTTTTCCCAGGTGATCTGTTTAGAATGGTGTTTTCTCAGGTGATCTGTTTAGAATGGTGTTTTCTCAGGTGATCTGTTTAGAATGGTGTTTTACCAGGTGATCTGTTTAGAATGGTGTTTTACCAGGTGATCTGTTTAGAATGGTGTTTTCTCAGGTGATCTGTTTAGAATGGTGTTTTCTCAGGTGATCTGTTTAGAATGGTGTTTTCCCAGGTGCTCTGTTTAGAATGGTGTTTTCTCAGGTGATCTGTTTAGAATGGTGTTTTCTCAGGTGATCTGTTTAGAATGGTGTTTTCTCAGGTGATCTGTTTAGAATGGTGTTTTCCCAGGTGATCTGTTTAGAATGGTGTTTTCTCAGGTGATCTGTTTAGAATGGTGTTTTACCAGGTGCTCTGTTTAGAATGGTGTTTTCTCAGGTGATCTGTTTAGAATGGTGTTTTACCAGGTGCTCTGTTAAGAATGGTGTTTTACCAGGTGATCTGTTTAGAATGGTGTTTTACCAGGTGATCTGTTTAGAATGGTGTTTTCTCAGGTGATCTGTTTAGAATGGTGTTTTACCAGGTGCTCTGTTAAGAATGGTGTTTTACCAGGTGATCTGTTTAGAATGGTGTTTTACCAGGTGATCTGTTTAGAATGGTGTTTTACCAGGTGCTCTGTTTAGAATGGTGTTTTACCAGGTGCTCTGTTTAGAATGGGGTTTTCCCAGGTGATCTGTTTAGAATGGTGTTTTACCAGGTGATCTGTTTAGAATGGTGTTTTCTCAGGTGATCTGTTTAGAATGGTGTTTTCTCAGGTGATCTGTTTAGAATGGTGTTTTCCCAGGTGCTCTGTTTAGAATGGTGTTTTCTCAGGTGATCTGTTTAGAATGGTGTTTTCCCAGGTGATCTGTTTAGAATGGTGTTTTCTCAGGTGATCTGTTTAGAATGGTGTTTTCCCAGGTGCTCTGTTTAGAATGGTGTTTTCCCAGGTGCTCTGTTTAGAATGGTGTTTTCCCAGGTGATCTGTTTAGAATGGTGTTTTCTCAGGTGATCTGTTTAGAATGGTGTTTTCTCAGGTGATCTGTTTAGAATGGTGTTTTACCAGGTGATCTGTTTAGAATGGTGTTTTACCAGGTGATCTGTTTAGAATGGTGTTTTCTCAGGTGATCTGTTTAGAATGGTGTTTTCTCAGGTGATCTGTTTAGAATGGTGTTTTCCCAGGTGATCTGTTTAGAATGGTGTTTTCTCAGGTGATCTGTTTAGAATGGTGTTTTCCCAGGGGCTCTGTTTAGAATGGTGTTTTCTCAGGTGATCTGTTTAGAATGGTGTTTTCTCAGGTGATCTGTTTAGAATGGTGTTTTCTCAGGTGCTCTGTTTAGAATGGTGTTTTCCCAGGTGATCTGTTTAGAATGGTGTTTTCTCAGGTGATCTGTTTAGAATGGTGTTTTACCAGGTGCTCTGTTTAGAATGGTGTTTTCTCAGGTGATCTGTTTAGAATGGTGTTTTACCAGGTGCTCTGTTAAGAATGGTGTTTTACCAGGTGATCTGTTTAGAATGGTGTTTTACCAGGTGATCTGTTTAGAATGGTGTTTTACCAGGTGCTCTGTTTAGAATGGTGTTTTACCAGGTGCTCTGTTTAGAATGGGGTTTTCCCAGGTGATCTGTTTAGAATGGTGTTTTACCAGGTGATCTGTTTAGAATGGTGTTTTCTCAGGTGATCTGTTTAGAATGGTGTTTTCTCAGGTGATCTGTTTAGAATGGTGTTTTCCCAGGTGCTCTGTTTAGAATGGTGTTTTCTCAGGTGATCTGTTTAGAATGGTGTTTTCCCAGGTGATCTGTTTAGAATGGTGTTTTCTCAGGTGATCTGTTTAGAATGGTGTTTTACCAGGTGCTCTGTTTAGAATGGTGTTTTCTCAGGTGATCTGTTTAGAATGGTGTTTTACCAGGTGCTCTGTTAAGAATGGTGTTTTACCAGTTGATCTGTTTAGAATGGTGTTTTACCAGGTGCTCTGTTTAGAATGGTGTTTTACCAGGTGCTCTGTTTAGAATGGGGTTTTCCCAGGTGCTCTGTTTAGAATGGGGTTTTCCCAGGTGATCTGTTTAGAATGGTGTTTTACCAGGTGATCTGTTTAGAATGGTGTTTTCTCAGGTGATCTGTTTAGAATGGTGTTTTCTCAGGTGATCTGTTTAGAATGGTGTTTTCCCAGGTGCTCTGTTTAGAATGGTGTTTTCTCAGGTGATCTGTTTAGAATGGTGTTTTCTCAGGTGATCTGTTTAGAATGGTGTTTTCCCAGGTGCTCTGTTCAGAATGGTGTTTTCCCAGGTGCTCTGTTTAGAATGGTGTTTTCCCAGGTGCTCTGTTTAGAATGGTGTTTTCCCAGGTGCTCTGTTCAGAATGGTGTTTTCTCAGGTGATCTGTTTAGAATGGTGTTTTACCAGGTGCTCTGTTTAGAATGGTGTTTTTCCAGGTGCTCTGTTTAGAATGGTGTTTTCCCAGGTGCTCTGTTTAGAATGGTGTTTTCCCAGGTGCTCTGTTTAGAATGGTGTTTTCCCAGGTGCTCTGTTCAGAATGGTGTTTTCCCAGGTGCTCTGTTTAGAATGGTGTTTTCCCAGGTGCTCTGTTTAGAATGGTGTTTTACCAGGTGCTCTGTTCAGAATGGTGTTTTTCCGTGAATTGCATTTTGGCAAATGTTTGAAAAGGACGGTTTATTGGCTGCTTCATTACATGAGGTGCATGTTCTGTTCAGACACATCACCACAATCTAAAAGTGATTTCTGTCATTCTGAGCACCGTGGTTGGACGCCCTAATTGGTTTATGTACCCAATGCATAAGGGTCCGGTAAATTTCTCAAATGGCCGGTAAATTTAAATCTTCTCGGTCTCGTTGTCCGGCGCCACATTTTCCTAACGGAAACTCTGACACACACACACTTGCCCCCCACACACACTTGCGTTCTCGCTCCGCACTCTTATGGGCATTAAGTTCTTGGTTTTCACATCAATAGCGGGAATGATGTCAGTTCCCCTCCGCAGAACGGAATGATGTCAGCTCCCCTCCGCAGAATGTCTTTTGAAGGTTGATAATGTTAGGGGAACGTTCCCGGAAACCGAAAATAAACAACAACAACAGGGTGAAGTCAAGGTTGCGGTCAGAGTTGGTTTACCTCAGTGGAATGGAATGCTCACCCTTACAGTAGCAATAAGAGATACAGTACCTAGATATTTCTGAACTGTAAGAGTACAGCTTATTCACATGACGTTGCTTTAGAAGTCAGACTGTCTGTCTGTCTGTCTGTCTGTCTGTCTGTCTGTCTGTCTGTCAAATGTATTTTTACAACCCCTTTTACAACAACATTTCCCCAAAGTCCCACTAGCTAGCTCAGCCTTTTATAAATCAAAGTCCCACTAGCTAGCTCAGCCTTTTATAAATCAAAGTGCCGTCTGTCTGCTACATTATTTTACGGCTAATTACACACAATGTTATTGATGTACAAAGTGATTGTGTATTCGTTGCTTCTCTATCCCTCCCTCCCTCCCTTCCTCCCTCCCTCATCTCTTTCCTCCTGCCAGGACCGTATCTACTGGACAGACCGGGAGAGAGAGGCGGTGTACAGCGCTAACAGGCTAACCGGCCAGGACATCAGCACAGTGGCCGAGCACCTCAAAGACCCTCACGACATAGTGGTCTTCCACCCGCTCCGCCAGCAACCAGGTGTTTCTGACTGTGTCTCTGTCTCTGACTGTGTCTCTGACTGTGTCTCTGACTGTGTCTCTGTCTCTGACTGTGTCTCTGTCTCTGACTGTGTCTCTGACTGTGCCTCTTGTCTCTGATTGTGTCTCTGACTGTGTCTCTGTCTCTGACTGTGTGTGTGTCTCTGACTGTGTCTCTGACTGTGTGTGTGTCTCTATCTCCTACACTAAGGCCCAGACAGCTGTAACCTGGGCAGTGAGGACAACGGTGGCTGTGAGTACCTGTGTCTCAAAGCCCCCCAGATCACAGAGCACTCCCCCAAATACACCTGCGCCTGCCCCACAGGACAGGACCTGGGCCCCGAAATGCGTGCCTGCATGCCAGGTGAGAGAGTGTGTGTGGGTGGGTGTTAGTGGAGGCTGGTGGGAGAATGGGCTCAACTGATATCATTCCTTTCATTCCATTCTATCCGTTACCATAAAGCACATCCTCTGATTTAAAGTGACCCCAGCCTCTACTACTGTGTGGGATTTGACTTTATTTTAGGTTTTGATAAAACTATAGTAAAACTATATTATGATCACCTTAATGTCCAATCGTGTTCTCGTCTAATTGTGTTCTAGTCTAATTGTGTTCTAGTCTAGTCTTGTGTTCTAGTCTAATTGTGTTCTAGTCTAGTCTAATTGTGTTCTAGTCTAATTGTGTTCTAGTCTAATTGTGTTCTTGTCTAATTGTGTTCTAGTCTAGTCTTAATTGTGTTCTAGTCTAATATTGTTTTACTCTAATATTGTTCTGGTCTAATATTGTTCTACTCTAATATTGTTCTGGTCTAATATTGTTCTGGTCTAATATTGTTCTTCTCTAATATTGGTCTGGTCTAATATTGTTCTAGTCTAATATTGGTCTGGTCTAATATTGTTCTGGTCTAATTGTGTTCCAGTCTAATCGTGTTGTAGTCTAATCGTGAATAATGATAAGTGAGAAAGTTACAGAAGCATAAATATCGTACCCCCCTGTTATTGGTAACGGTGAGAGGTTAGCATGTCTTGGGCGTATGATCTTTGACCCTCTGTAACTTTCTCACTCCTCCTTATTCACGATTCATTCAGCATGATCTGTAATCATGGTAGCATCCACATTAGATGTGTTTAGAAACATATTATATTCTTATTTACAAAAAAAGTGACTCCAAAATGACACAATATATTATTTACCATTAATTTCTATAATATGAAACACAACCAAAACTGCAAATGCATCTAACAAGTTTGTAGAGTCATTGTGTGCAAGGAATATGGGACCAAATACTAAACTTTTGACTACCTTAATACACTGTAAGTGAATTTGTCCAAATACTTATGACACTTCTAGATACATAAAGTGCTTTCATTTCTAAGCCGTTGATGAAAATTCCCTAAAATGAAAGCTGACAGTTTGCACTTTAACCTCATAGTCATTGTTTCATTTCAAACCTAAAGTGCTGGAGTACAGATCCAAAACAACAACAGAATGTGTCAATATCCCAATACTTTTGGAGCTCACTCTATAAGTGAATTTGACCAAATACTTATGACTTCTTTAAATGTGGTGACTAGATACATAAAGTGCTTTCATTTGTAAACGGTAAAACAGATATGTATGAAAATACCCTCAAATAAAAGGTGACATTCTGTGTTGTTGCATCATATGAAACATTTCATCTCAAATCCACAATGCTGCAGTGTTGAGCCAAATTAAAAGTTTTAGCTTCACTGTCCAAATAAATGTATAGACTATAACTAATATTGACTTTCCTTCTTCCTCTAGCAAATGAGACTACTACCACGTCATCGCCTGTGGCCATCACCACGGCCGCCAACGACAAGGACTCCCCTCGCACTTCTGGGTCGTCCCAGGCAGACGCCGGGGTGCCCCACCTCATCCCAGTCCCCTCCAGCACCCCAGAGCCCCCCCCTAGCTCAAAATCTGGGGTGGAGGAGAAGGAAGGCCGGGGTTTGGATCCCACTGCTGTCACCAAAAACATGGTCACCTCCACCACAATAGGCTTCGTCGTCAAGGACGACAGCAACCTCTCCCACCACTGTGAGTGTGTGGGTGTTTGTATCTGTGCAGTATGTTTGTACTCTGTTTAACAGACGTAAATAAGTGGCAATTAGCTACATAGTGAAATAGATTTGACAGCACACCATAAAAAGGCTTCAGTTATTCATGTATTCCCCTTATTCAGCAATTAGCGTGGATGTGTAATTTTCAATAATTTAGAGAGATAGACACAACATTTCACCAAGCAGGCATGATAATATAAAATGTCATTATTGTGTGTGAGTGTGAGGCTAGAAGTGGGTATATACACTACATGACCAAATGTATGTGGACACGTCCAACCAAAAGTATATGCTAGTCGAACATCTCATTCCAAAATCATGGGCATTAATATGGAGTTGGTCCCCCCTTTTGCTGCTATAACAGGTTCCAATCTTCTGTTAAGGCTTTCCACAAGATGTTGAAACATTGCTGCGGGGACTTGCTTCCATTCAGCCTCAAGAGCATTAGTGAGGTTGGGCACTGATGTTGGGCGATTAGGCCTGGCTCGCAGTCGGCGTTCCAATTCATCCCAAAGGTGTTCGATGGGGTCAGGGCTCTGTGCGGACTAGTCAAGTTCTTCCACACAGATCTCTACAAACCATTTCTGTATGGACCTCGCTTTGTGCACCGGGGCATTGTCATGCTAAAACCGAAAAGGGCCTTCCCCACAAGTTGGAAGCACAGAATCGTCTAGAATGTCATTGTATGCTGTAGTGTTAAGAATTCCCTTCACTAGAACTAAGGGGCCTAGCCAAAACCATGAAAAACATCCCCAGACAATTATTCCTTCTCCACCAAACTTTACAGTTGGCACCATGCATTGGGGCAGGTAGCTTTCTCCTTGCATCCGCCAAACCTAGATTAGTCCATCGGACTGCCAGATAGTGAAGCGTGATTCATCACTCCAGAGAACGCGTTTCCAATGCTCCAGAGTCCAATGGTGGCGAGTTTGCACCACTCTAGCCGATGTTTGGCATTGCGCATGGTGATCTTAGGTTTGTGGAAATCCATTTCATGAAGCTCCCAACAAACAGTTATTGTACTGAAGTTGCTTCCAGAAGCAGTTTGGAACTCTGCAGTGAATGTTGCAACCGAGGCCAGACAATTTTTACGCGCTACGCGCTTCAGCACTCGGCAGTCCCGCTCTGTGAGCTTTTGTGGCCTACCACTTCGCGGCTGAGCCGTTGTTGCTCCTAGATGTTACCACTTCACATTAACAGCACCGGGGCAGCAATAACAACGCCGGGGCAGCTCTAGCAGCGCAGAAATTTGACGAACTGACTTGTTGAAAAGGTGGCATCCTATGGTTATGGCAGTGAGGAAGCAGGAGGGAGCAGCTGGTTATGGCAGTGAGGAAGCAGAAGGGAGCAGCTGGTTATGGCAGTGAGGAAGCAGGAGGGAGCAGCTGGTTATGGCAGTGAGGAAGCAGAAGGGAGCAGCTGGTTATGGCAGTGAGGAAGCAGAAGGGAGCAGCTGGTTATGGCAGTGAGGAAGCAGGAGGGAGCAGCTGGTTATGGCAGTGAGGAAGCAGGAGGGAGCAGCTGGTTATGGCAGTGAGGAAGCAGGAGGGAGCAGCTGGTTATGGCAGTGAGGAAGCAGAAGGGAGCAGCTGGTTATGGCAGTGAGGAAGCAGGAGGGAGCAGCTGGTTATGGCAGTGAGGAAGCAGGAGGGAGCAGCTGGTTATGGCAGTGAGGAAGCAGGAGGGAGCAGCTGGTTATGGCAGTGAGGAAGCAGAAGGGAGCAGCTGGTTATGGCAGTGAGGAAGCAGGAGGGAGCAGCTGGTTATGGCAGTGAGGAAGCAGGAGGGAGCAGCTGGTTATGGCAGTGAGGAAGCAGGAGGGAGCAGCTGGTTATGGCAGTGAGGAAGCAGGAGGGAGCAGCTGGTTATGGCAGTGAGGAAGCAGGAGGGAGCAGCTGGTTATGGCAGTGAGGAAGCAGGAGGGAGCAGCTGGTTATGGCAGTGAGGAAGCAGGAGGGAGCAGCTGGTTATGGCAGTGAGGAAGCAGGAGGGAGCAGCTGGTTATGGCAGTGAGGAAGCAGGAGGGAGCAGCTGGTTATGGCAGTGAGGAAGCAGGAGGGAGCAGCTGGTTATGGCAGTGAGGAAGCAGGAGGGAGCAGCTGGTTATGGCAGTGAGGAAGCAGGAGGGAGCAGTGAGTTATAGAGGGGTAGGTATAGGGTGGGAGATGACTTTGTGCTAATGGAGGCTTTATAGAGATAGAAGAGTAAGGACAGTGCCAATGTAATACAGTCCTGTCCCAGGGGTCATGAAGGGTAATACAGCCCTGTACCAGGGGTCCTGAGGGGTAATACAGCCCTGTAACAGGGGTCCTGAGGGGTAATACAGCCCTGTAACAGGGGTCCTGAGGGGTAATACAGCCCTGTCCCAGGGGTCATGAAGGGTAATACAGCCCTATACCAGGGTCCTGAGGGGTAATACAGCCCTGTCCCAGGGGTCATGAGGGGTAATACAGCCCTGTCCCCGGGGTCATGAGGGGTAATACAGCCCTGTACCAGGGGTCATGAAGGGTAATACAGCCCTGTACCAGGGGTCCTGAGGGGTAATACAGCCCTGTACCAGGGGTCCTGAGGGGTAATACAGCCCTGTCCCAGGGGTCATGAAGGGTAATACAGCCCTGTACCAGGGGTCCTGAGGGGTAATACAGCCCTGTACCAGGGGTCCTGAGGGGTAATACAGCCCTGTCCCAGGGGTCATGAAGGGTAATACAGCCCTGTACCAGGGGTCCTGAGGGGTAATACAGCCCTGTCCCAGGGGTCATGAAGGGTAATACAGCCCTGTCCCAGGGGTCATGAAGGGTAATACAGCCCTGTACCAGGGGTCCTGAGGGGTAATACAGCCCTGTCCCCGGGGTCCTGAGGGGTAATACAGCCCTGTCCCAGGGGTCATGAAGGGTAATACAGCCCTGTACCAGGGGTCCTGAAGGGTAATACATGAAGGGAGACGTGAGACAGTGCGAAATGGCATTTGTGTAATATTTGATTTTCTCTTTCTCCCTCTTTCTGTCACTATCACTCTCTCTCACTTTTAATTCCCCTCTCTCTTTTCTTCTCTGACACTCCCTCTCTGTCTTTCTCTCTCTCCTTTTCTTTCTCATTTTCTCTCTCCCCCCTTCTCTCTCTCCTTCTCTCTCTCTCTGTTTCTCTCCACTCTCTCTCTCTCTCTCTCTCTCTCCTTCTTTCTCTCCTCTCTCTCTCCTCCTCTCTCTCTCTTCTCTCCTTCTCTCTCTCCTCTCTCTCTCCTCCTCTCTCTCTCGCTTTCCTCCATTCCCCCTCTCTCTCTCCTCTATAGCTGGAAGTGAGCATTTCCTCCTGGGTGAGAACCTGACAGTGGCAGTTCTGGGAGTAGTGATCCCCATAGGTAAGTACATGTCCTCTCTCTGTACTCCACGGAGGATGCTTCTCCTGTCCCACCTGCTATATTTATCTCCTATCCACTGATCCTGGTTCAGTTTGGACGAGAGGGACCATGCCTAGAGACATGGCCCTACACTCCTATCCACTGATCCTGGTTCAGTTTGGACCAGAGAGATCATGCCTAGAGCCATGGCCACTCGGAGAAGCCATGGTGTGTGTGTCTTGACATTCTGCCACTGCATATCCACCCATTTATTGTCTGTGTTGGGTATGTTCCAATCAAAACAACCATAGACCTTCAGGTGGCCGTGGGTTTGGTTGCATATATTATTGCAGGTAGTCTAAATGGATGAAAAACTGACTGACACACCTGCGGGGCTAACTGGATTTGTCCAATAAGA
The DNA here is from genome assembly GCF_965601325.2 of Salmo salar. Taxonomy (NCBI): domain Eukaryota; kingdom Metazoa; phylum Chordata; class Actinopteri; order Salmoniformes; family Salmonidae; genus Salmo; species Salmo salar. The sequence continues at coordinate 12,097,928 of NC_138293.1, forward strand.
AATGTTATTTTCGTTTTACGCTGCAAATGATTTACGTTACGTGCCCTGATGAACGTGACCCTGTAATTCTGTCCTTTTCTGGAGCGTTTTATCATAATTAATGTGGAGGCGAGGCTTTACATGTAGGGTACTGAGGTCATAGTGAGGGCATATGGGCAATGCTAGTCTCTCCTCCTTAGAAAGTCAGTAAGTCACTCTGTACTAAAATGTAAATCAATTAATGTTAGCTTCTACCTACTGTAAGATAGAATGTCTTCTAGACACCCTTGTCTCTCGGTACTTAAATGCATTAGTTAAAGATACAACCCTTAAAGATTCTAGTAAACCCTCAGTTTTATGAGCTTGCTGGACAGTTAAGGTTCCTCTGTGCCAAATCCTACTTCACTGACCAAAAGTCCAGTCCATAATAGCCACAGTTTTTCATGAATACTGACCCATCTGGCAGGACTTGGTGTCATGGTTACGCATAGCCTAGTTGCCTCCAGAAGTTCTGAAACAATCATACTGTTGCCTAGATAATTGTTTTTCAAAGTAATGACATTATACCTTGATGATATTAATGGCAATTGATCCACCAGCATAGCAAAGAAATCTCCAACACAAGGCCAGTTCCTTCCGCGTCCCCCTCCCCGCTCTGTCCCCCCGCATGCATTAATCTGCTCTACTTCATCTCTGTGCCTTTCGTCTCACGATGCTCATGCTCCGATGACATTAACACTCCCCCATCTCCCCCATCTTCCCTGTGTCCCCCCATCCTTCCCCTGCCACTGTGTGTTAAACGCATGCAGTTCCTATTGTTGCCACAGTGATCTTCGGCCTGCTCTGCACCGGCGTCTACCTGGTTTGGCGGAACTATCGCCAGAACGCCACCAAGAGCATGAATTTCGACAACCCTGTCTACCGCAAGACCACGGGCGAGGGCGAGGAGGACGAGATTCACATCGGCCGGACGGATGGCATCATGGGCGGCCACCACGGGCACCACCCGTACCCGGCCGGGGTGGGGTGTGGCGTAGTCGGCGGGGGCGGAAATACATGCCCACAGTTCATTGCACTGCCACTGGGTGGCAGTATGCCTGATCCGGGGACTCATTGGTACACGGAGCAGCCTATGCTGTCTACTACGGCGAAGTGAGTATGGAGACAAGACAAGATGGCCGCTCAGGAGGTTAATTTTCAAGATGGCTGCCGCTCAGGCACACGCACACACAGTACTGAGGTTACGGGTCACTCAACCTGACTAACTGTTGAATGGATGGACATATGATGTTATGATATCATCACATCCAGCCATTCAAGTCCATGATGTGCCAGTTCATTACACAGGATCGACAGTTTTACACTTTCTACGTTTTTTAAATGTGATGTCAGAGTTTGGGTGGGTTCCATTTGAATTCCTGTCAATTTAGAAAATTGATAAGAATTCAGTTCATGAATTCTCTACGTATCAATTGAATTTAGATACATTTCCTCACTGGACTTGAAAAGGAGTCAACTCCAATTCTGTTTTTCATCCACTTTTGATCAGTCTAAGCAGTATTGAGCTGTGTTATATGTCTCACGTTTAAGGGCGAAAGGAGTTCCAAAATATTATTTTATTCCTTGACGTTTTAAATTTAGGCTCTCGATTTTATTTCCCTGGTGGAACCTCATTTTCTGGAGAGACTTTTTAGGAGGAGGTTTAAACCACGGCAGCACCTTAGTAGATGGGACAATCTGTACGATTTTAAGATATTAATTCAACATGTTTTATTGCTCACCTCATTATTACTAAAGATGTCATAGTGTTTAGTTATTCTGGTCAGGGCATTTGTCTTGGAGTGGAGTGAAAGGTTTAAGAGAGAGGTTGCTGTGTGTGGGCTTGTGTGTGAGTGTGATTTTTCTTGTCTGTCCCAGCATTTGTGTGTGCATTTACGTGTGTGTAAGCCTCTGTGTGTACTTTCTCTCACCATTGGAGAGGAGTTTTCAAAGCATCCTTGTTGATGTCCTGTGAAGTACAGTTGAGCCCGTGGCAGAAACCTCTTTGATGTTTTCTTTATTGAACCACAAAGGCTATTAGAAGGCAAGCAGGGCATAGGAGGGTCAAGGAGAGATTTTGGTGGGATCCAAGAAAACTGAAGGCTTAGCGAGAGAAGCCTTTCTAATTATTAAGGGTGGCCTGGATTTATAGGCCCAGTGAAAATACATCTAACTAGCAGCTAATGGCCAAGGGTATCTGTGTTAGGCATGATAATGACAACAGAGTTGGCTAAAACAGAAATAGCTAGCTTTCTGGCTAGCAGGCTGTTTATCAAGGCTAAAGCAGAAATAAATAGCTTTCTGGCTAGCATGCTGTTTATCAAGGCTAAAGCAGAAATAGCTAGCTTTCTGGCTAGCAGGCTGTTTATCAAGGCTAAAGCAGAAATAAATAGCTTTCTGGCTAGCATGCTGTTTATCAAGGCTAAAGCAGAAATAGCTAGCTTTCTGGCTAGCAGGCAGTTTATCAAGGCTAAAGCAGAAATAACTAGCTTTCTGGCTAGCAGGCTGTTTATCAAGGCTAAAGCAGAAATAGCTAGCTTTCTGGCTAACAGGCTGTTTATCAAGACTAAAGCAGAAATAGCTAGCTTTCTGGGTAGCAGGCTAATGTGTTTCTAGGCTAAACCAGAAATGGCTAGTGGCTACCAGGCTAATTGTTAGCTATTCTTCTTCTCTCCTTTTTAGCTGTTTTCCATGGCCATAGGGTATGTGGTTGGTAAATGTGTCATCTGTTTTTGATGATTTTATTCTCCCATCTGCTCTCTTTGTCAGTAAACTCACACACACACACAGTCACTCACCCTCGATAGATCACACACAGGCATGCATATTCACTCACCCTTCGCAAGCACTCCACAATGCCCCTGTCCTCGTTCTTTGAGCAGATGTCATTGTGAGCTTTCATACAGGAGGACCTCAGTAGGAGGTCTTTCATACAGGAGGAACTCAGGAGGAGGTTTATCATACAGGAGGAACTCAGGAGGAGGTTTATCATACAGGAGGAACTCAGTAGGAGGTCTTTCATACAGGAGGAACTCAGTAGGAGGTTTATCATACAGGAGGAACTCAGTAGGAGGTCTAACATACTGGAGGATCTCAGTAGGAGGTCTATCATACAGGAGGATCTCAGTAGGAGGTCTATCATACAGGAGGAACTCAGTAGTAGGTTGATTGCTGACAAAAGGCTCCTGTCAGGTGATTTGGTGGCCGAGGCCACGTGGCAGATTTAGACTTCGTCCCAAATGGCACCCTATTCCCTTAATAGTGCACTACTTTTGACCAGGACCCATAGGGAAACCCATAGGGCTCTGGTCAAAAACCCATAGGGCTCTGGTCAAAGGTAGTGCACTATAATGGGAATAGGGTACCATTTGGTATGCAATTTTCAACAGTAATGAGGTTCAGTCAGGTTGGATCCTCCTGTCAGTAAACACGGCCCTCCTTTATCCCCCTGTCCTTTTGTCCCCCTCTCTTTTGTCCCCATGTCCTTTTGTCCCCCTGTCCTTTTGTCCCCCTCTCTTTTGCCCCCCTGTCCTTTTGTCCTGTCTGTCACACTAGTGCTCCGCTGTGCTGGGTAAATAGACATTTCAGAGTCCCTTCCATTGTTGTATTTTTGTTCACAGAGACCGACAGGATGGAATGGGAATGAGTGAGATGGAGGGTTTGTGTGTGTTTGTTGATGTTCATCCCACAGCCATATTGAAAACTTTTTGTAGGCTCTTTGTTGCACAGCCCTCTCAGAATGCCTTCTATGTTGTGTGTATTGCATGGGGAGAACATAAGGTGTGTGTGTGTGTGTGTGTGTGTGTGTGTGTGTGTGTGTGTGTGTGTGTGTGTGTGTGTGTGTGTGTGTGTGTGTGTGTGTGTGTGTGTGTGTGTGTGTGTGTGTGTGTGTGTGTGTGTGTGTGTGTGTGTGTGTGTGTGTGTACGTTTGTCAGAGTGAGTGCACGTGAGTTTGTGTATTTGGGACCGGAGTAGCTGGGGGGGGTTTGAAAATCATGATTTGTAAATACATTGTCATATTGCAAAAAAAGTTTGATAAAGTATTATACAATTGTGTAAAAGAAAAAGATGTACATAAGATTTTAGATAAGAAAAAATTGTTGATGACGGTAGATTCATTTATTTGTATAAAAGAACACTGTATTGCCTGATTGTACGAAATATGAATTAACCACCAGTGTTTTGTGTTGTCGCTTGGTCTTGCTTCATCTGATATCCTTTTATTTTTCCAATTTTGATTTTATTTATTAGTACAAGTCATACAAGGTGGTTCTTCCTCAATATTCTCCATATCATCTCATTGTCTTTCATCCCCCGCTGTTTAGAAAATTAATTATTGTTTTCTCGTGCCTTTTTTTCTTCTTTAGTTCTTTTTTTTACACTGTTTTGCTGTGGGAGGGAGATGGGTTCTTATGTACCTGAAAAGAACATCTGTACTCAAATTGCCAAAATGGTCTGTCACCTTTTTATTATTTTCTGAAGTTGTTCTTAAATATCTCTATATATTGATATATACAATTTTATTGAACATCTCTCGTGTCTTTTCTTCTGACTGTCTCTTATTATTTGAATCCTCTTTTCCAGCCAAACCTTAGACTGTCATGCTAGCTGAGAGACCAGCCAAACAGACTGCCATGCTAGCTGAGAGACCAGCCAAACAGACTGTCATGCTAGCTGAGAGACCAGCCAAACAGACTGTCATGCTAGCTGAGAGACCAGCCAAACAGACTGTCATGCTAGCTGAGAGACCACCCAAACAGACTGTCATGCTAGCTGAGAGACCAGCCAAACAGACTGTCATGCTAGCTGAGAGACCACCCAAACAGACTGTCATGCTAGCTGAGAGACCAGCCAAACAGACTGTCATGCTAGTTGAGAGACCAGCCAAACAGACTGTCATGCTAGCTGAGAGACCAGCCAAACAGACTGTCATGCTAGCTGAGAGGCCAGCCAAACAGACTGTCATGCTAGCTGAGAGACCAGCCAAACAGACTGTCATGCTAGCTGAGAGACCAACCAAACCCTAGACTGTCATGCTAGCTGAGAGACCAGCCAAACAGACTGCCATGCTAGCTGAGAGACCAGCCAAACAGACTGTCATGCTAGCTGAGAGACCAGCCAAACAGACTGTCATGCTAGCTGAGAGACCAGCCAAACAGACTGTCATGCTAGCTGAGAGACCAGCCAAACAGACTGTCATGCTAGCTGAGAGACCAGCCAAACCCTAGACTGTCATGCTAGCTGAGAGACCAGCCAAACCCTAGACTGTCATGCTAGCTGAGAGACCAGCCAAACAGACTGTCATGCTAGCTGAGAGACCAGCCAAACAGACTGTCATGCTAGCTGAGAGACCAGCCAAACAGACTGTCATGCTAGCTGAGAGACCAACCAAACAGACTGTCATGCTAGCTGAGAGACCAGCCAAACAGACTGTCATGTTCAGAGGCAGAACGACAGATTTTTACCTTGTCAGCTCGGGGATTCGATCTTACAACCTGCCACTGTAGACATCACTCTGTCATTTCCTGGTTGCAAAAATTCGACACTGTTCGTTTAATTTCAGTTTGTGTGAAAGAACAAACACTGAATAACATAGTGAATCATTGTACCATCTAAATCGGTGTGAAATATATTTTCAATAGCAAAAAGATATGTATTTTTCAGCTGTTTGAAGCTGGTGGACCAAAACTGAAAGTAAAAGGCTCAAGAGCGAGTCTCCACCACGTCAGGGGAAATGGGATGCGGGGGAGGGAGGATATTTGTTTTGAATGCAGCCTAGTGCTGTTGCAATTCACCTAGCTTCCACATATAGGGGGTGAAATTCAGATAACTTCTATGTGTGGCACCTTTAACCACACAAAGTAAAATGGTCGTGAGCAAACCAAGTCACAGAATCCTCATCCGCTGTATCTCATTCCACAAGGGTGCTAATTTATGAGGCAAAGCATTTTAACGGCAGAAAGTAAAATCGCCGTTCGACTGCATAGTTCCTGTGTTGTTCCCACAGTAAATTATGCACTAGGCATAGGAAGCCCAGTTGAGCTTTGGGCAGACAGGAATGTGTCACAGATGTTGCTCCCCCAGACTAGAGCCCAGATGGACATCTTTAATCAGAGCCCCGTGAAACAGGATGGGGAAGTCAACTGGCACCCATAGGGCTCTCTGGTCAAAAGTAGTGCACTAAATAGGGAACAGAGTGCCATTTGGGTTCAGGCATAGTGTATAGTACACAGCTGGGTTTACTAGACAGTAGCAGAAGTGATTTGATCATAGTGTGTCAGTGATATGTCAAATAGACCATATACTGTGTGAATATAAATTAATCATTCTATACCATCATTCTATACCTTTTTAAACATAAAATATTAATGGACTTATTCCACATTTTGTTGTGTTACAGCCTGAATTTAAAATTGATTTAAAAAACACCCCATAATGACAAAGTGAAAACATGTTTTTAGAAATGTATTGAAAATGAAATACAGAAATATATAATTGACATAAGTATTCACACCCCTGAGTCAATACATGTCAGAATCATCTTTGGCAGCGATTACAGCTTTCTGGGTAAGTCTCTAAGAGCTTTGCACACCTGGATTGTACAATATTTGCACATTATTATTTTTAGTGTGATGGAGATGTGACTGCAGCTGAGGGGTTAGTGTGATGGGGATGTGACTGCAGCCGAGGGGTCAGTGTGATGGGGATGTGACTGCAGCCGAGGGGTCAGTGTGACTGGGATGTGACTGCAGCCGAGGGGTCAGTGTGATGGAGATGTGACTGCAGCCGAGGGGTCAGTGTGACTGGGATGTGACTGCAGCTGAGGGGTCAGTGTGATGGAGATGTGACTGCAGCCGAGGGGTTAGTGTGATGGAGATGTGACTGCAGCCGAGGGGTTAGTGTGATGGAGATGTGACTGCAGCTGAGGGGTCAGTGTGATGGAGATGTGACTGCAGCCGAGGGGTCAGTGTGACTGGGATGTGACTGCAGCCGAGGGGTCAGTGTGATGGGGATGTGACTGCAGCCGAGGGGTCAGTGTGATGGAGATGTGACTGCAGCCGAGGGGTTAGTGTGATGGGGCTGTGACTGCAGCCGAGGGGTTAGTGTGATGGGGCTGTGACTGCAGCTGAGGGGTCAGTGTGATGGAGATGTGACTGTAGCCGAGGGGTTAGTGTGATGGAGATGTGACTGCAGCTGAGGGGTCAGTGTGATGGAGATGTGACTGCAGCCGAGGGGTTAGTGTGATGTGGATGTGACTGCAGCCGAGAGGTCAGTGTGATGGAGATGTGACTGCAGCCGAGGGGTCAGTGTGATGGAGATGTGACTGCAGCCGAGGGGTCAGTGTGATGGAGATGTGACTGCAGCCGAGGGGTCAGTGTGATGGGGATGTGACTGCAGGCTTGGGGTCAGTGTGATCGGGATGTGACAGCAGCTGAGGGGTCAGTGTGATGGGGATGTGACTGCAAGCTTGGGGTCAGTGTGACAGACAGCAGCAGGCGTCCTTGGGGATCCCCTGGGTAAATATGGGACTTTGCTGTGGTGGAGATAAAGCCAACCACACACACACACACAAACACACACACACACACACACACACACACACACACACACACACACACACACACACACACACACACACACACACACACACACACACACACACACACACACACAGCAAGGTTATTATAGTTTTGGTATTTTAATATTGGTTTTTATTTCTATTAATTTGGGGATTTTGATTTGAAATTCAGTTTAGTTTCAGTTCATTTTCAGACTTGATGATTTTTATTTAGTTTCAGTTTGATAAAAACCTATTTAGTTTGACATTTTTATGTGATACAGTTTTAGTGTTAGGGACAGAAAGTAGTCTGGGAGACTAGGAGTCATTTATGTGTTGTAGGGCTATAGTTCATTTTTTTTGACACCACACTCCACAAAGCTAGTCCTGCAGGCTCTAGTTTTGTCTTATCTTGATTATTGTCCAGTCGTGTGGTCGAGTGCTGCAAGGAAGACCTAGTTAAGCTGCAGCCGGCCCAGAACAGAGCGGCATGTCTAGCTCTTCTTTGTTATCAGAGGGCTGATAGAAATGCATGCAAATCTCTCTTGTCTAAAAGTTGATGAGAGACTGACTTCATCACATCTTCGTTTTATAAGAAACATTAATGTGTTGAAAATCCCAAATTGTTTGCATAGTCAAAAAACAGATAAAACAACACCTCGTGGCACAACACCTCTCCACTATTTGACATAGATAGTTTGTGTATGTATTGATACGTAGGCTTCGTGGGCCTTTATAACAATGAAAGTGATGTAGTTCTTTCCTTGAGCTGTTCTTGTCTATAAATGTTCTTTATTATGTCATGTTTCATGTTTTGTGAGGAACCCCAGGAAAAGTAGCTGCTGCTTTTGCAACAGCTAATGGGCATCCTAATAAAATACCAAATACCACTGCTTGCCACTGTGGGGCAGTAATACATAATGGGATGGGCCAGGACCATAGACTTGGATAGACATAACATCTCTGTCATGATGGTGTCTGTGAGAGCATGGGCAGCACCACTGAGGCCATCTCCATCATGAATTAGTCAATTTTCTTCTTCACGAGGAAAATATATTGGCTGATCCCTCCAACAGGGTCATCAAGAGGGATCAGCCAATGAAGTTGGAAGTTGACTGAATCAAAATGGCTAAAGGCCTCAATGGCGCTGCCCGTGCTAAAACAGGCTTTGAGCCACTAGAGGACTCTATACAACTCCATGGCCAGGACATATGTTTGGTTAGCTTTAAATTATAATCAATCCAAACTTGGATCTAAAGGATGTGCCTAGTCTGGTGGAAGGAATGCCAATGTTTACACCAATGCTCTTTTAACTTTAGCAGTAGATGTAAGAAGAGTCACCTACCTTTACCTGACAGAAAGAGAGTGGAAAAAAATGACAAAATTGAAGTCATGGCACATTTGACATGTTATGTTTATGTAGTATTAAACACGTATCACTGACTAACCCGTTCAAATAGGGCTAATAAAAAGAAATATATACAAAACCATAAGCAGTACAACAAATATATCAGTTCACAGCCAGCCAGCAGTGTGTGTGTGTGTGTGTGTGTGTGTGTGTGTGTGTGTGTGTGTGTGTGTGTGTGTGTGTGTGTGTGTGTGTGTGTGTGTGTGTGTGTGTGTGTGTGTGTGTGTGTGTGTGTGTGTGTGTGTGTGTGTGTGTGTGTGTTTCTGTTCAGCCAAACAAGGTTTTCTGGTTTATCTTCAAGGAAACAATGTTCCAGGGAGGAGGTCGTTCAGTTTCCCTGATGGCAGTTGTCCACAAACAGAATATTCTCTTATATGCTTGGGAGGCAGAGGCAGAAACCAGATCAGTACCACAGGGTACAGCTTTAGATAAACAGCCATCCTTGCCTGTCAGACCTGGAGAGGTGACTCGGTAAATATGGAACTTAATGTCAGGTTGACCTTCCTGCTGGTCAGTGACCTCAGACACAATCTTCAATGCGAGGAAGCTATTTTTCTGAAGCACTGTGGTCGAGATATTTGTTGGATTCATCCTGCTGGCATCTTCCTGGGTTGTTACTGCTGTACGCTGTGATTTGCTGAGGTACAAGAGACTCTACTTCCCTCATCAGTGGCTCCATCTCTGTTGAGCGAAGTGGCAGAGACACACTTGGGTCCATCAGGCAAGCTGCTGTAGGGGTTGGCTGCCAGAGGATTCAGTATGCATGAGAAGCACTCACACAGTGACTTCAGGAGGACTTGCGCCAACTGTTTTGCAGCAGTAGTTGACTGCAAATGTGCCTCAAGATTGAGAAGGCACGACCGCGACTGGCAGTCAGTTTGAAGTTGGTCAGTGTGGATCGAGAACGGCTCCAGCAACTTCACAAGCTGTTGGAGTCACGCTCTCTGCTGGCCCTCGGATTTCTTCCCTGTTAGCTAGTGGTAGTGATAAACAAGCTAGATCTATATGAAACATTGCCATCTACTGGCAACATTTACCTGCCAGATTCAAAAGCTCGAAAAACCCCATAAAAAAAAATGTTTAACCTGAAAACCCATTAGATTTTGGAAGTTTAGAAGAAAAAAACTCAAACAAAGCAATTTATGTATTTTTATTTTTTTTGCAGTCAAAGATAATAGTTGCTGTATAGTTTTATATTTTCAAACAATTGTAGTTTTTATTTTAGTTTCAGTTTTCATTTACTATAATAACCTTGACACACACACACACACACACACACACACACACACACACACACATGGCATGGAAGAGCACCAGTAAGCCAGTGACTCAGCCACTGTAATAGGGTTAGAGGCAGAGAATCCCAGTGGAGAGGGGGGAACCGGCCAGGCAGAGACAGCAAGGGCGGTTCGTTGCTCCAGAGCCTTTCCGTTCACCTTCACACTCCTGGGCCAGACTACACTCAATCATATGACCTACTGAAGAGATGAGTCTTCAGTAAAGACTTAAAGGTTGAGACCGAGTCTGCGTCTCTCACATGGGTAGGCAGACCATTCCATAAAAATTGAGCTCTATAGGAGAAAGCCCTGCCTCCAGCTGTTTGCTTAGGAATTCTAGGGACAATTAGGAGGCCTGTGTCTTGTGACCGTAGCGTACATGTAGGTATGTACGGCAGGACCAAATTGGAAAGAGAGGTAGGAGCAAGCCCATGTAATGCTTTGTAGGTTAGCAGTAAAACCTTGAAATCACCCCTTCTCTTAACAGGAAGCCAGTGTAGGGAGGCTAGCACTGGAGTAATATGATCAATTTTTTTGGTTCTAGTCAGGATTCTAGCAGCCGTATTTAGCACTAACTGAAGTTTATTTAGTGCTTTATCCGGGTAGCCGGGTAGCCGGAAAGTAGAGCATTGCAGTAGTAACAAATGCATGGATACATTTTTCTGCATCCTTTTTGGACAGAAAGTTTCTGATTTTTGCAATGTTACGTAGATGGAAAAAAGCTGTCCTTGAAACAGTCTTGATATGTTCTTCAAAAGAGAGATCAGGGTCCAGAGTAACGCCGAGGTCCTTCACAGTTTTATTTGAGACGACTGTACAACCATCAAGATTAATTGTCAAATTCAACAGAAGATTTCTTTGTTTCTTGGGATCTAAAACAAGCATCTCTGTTTTGTCCGAGTTTAAAAGTAGAAAGTTTGCAGCCATCCACTTCCTTATGTCTGAAACACAGGCTTCTAGCGAGGGCAATTTTGGGGCTTCACCATGTTTCATTGAAATGTACAGCTGTGTGTCATCCGCATAGCAGTGAAATTTAACATTATGTTTTCGAATGACATCCCCAAGAGGTAAAATATATAGTGAAACCAATAGTGGTCCTAAAACAGAACCTTGAGGAACACCGAAATTTACAGTTGATTTGTCAGAGGACAAACCATTCACAGAGACAAACTGACATCTTTCCGACAGATAAGATCTAAACCAGGCCAGAACTTGTCCGTGTAGACCAATTTGGGTTTCCAATCTCTCCAAAAGAATGTGGTGATCGATGGTATCAAAAGCAGCACTAAGGTCTAGGAGCACGAGGACACATGCAGAGCCTCGGTCTGACGCCATTAAAAGGTAATTTACCACCTTCACAAGTGCAGTCTCAGTGCTATGATGGGGTCTAAAACCAGACTGAAGCGTTCCGTATACATTGTTTGTCTTCAGGAAGGCAGTGAGTTGCTGCGCAATAGCTTTTTCAATTTTTTTTGAGGAATGGAAGATTCGATATAGGCTGATAGTTTTTTATATTTTCTGGGTCAAGGTTTGGCTTTTTCAAGAGAGGCTTTATTACTGCCATTTTTAGTGAGTTTGGTACACATCCAGTGGATAGAGAGCCATTTATTATGTTCAACATAGGAGGGCCAAGCACAGGAAGCAGCTCTTTCAGTAGTTTAGTTGGAATAGGGTCCAGTATGCAGCTTGAAGGTTTAGAGGCCATGATTATTTTCCTCATTGTGTCAAGAGATATAGTACTAAAACACTTGAGTGTCTCCCTTGATCCTAGGTCCTGGCAGAGTTGTGCAGACTCAGGACAACAGAGCTTTGGAGGAATACGCAGATTTAAAGAGGAGTCCGTAATTTGCTTTGTAAGGATCATGAACTTTTCCTCAAAGAAGTTCATGAATTTATTACTGCTGAAGTGAAAGCCATCCTCTCTTGGGGAATGCTGCTTTTTAGTTAGCTTTGCGACAGTATCAAAAATAAATTTCGGATTGTTCTTATTTTCCTCAATTAAGTTGGAAAAATAGGATGATCGAACAGCAGTGAGGGCTCTTCGATACTGCACGGTACTGTCTTTCCAAGCTAGTCGGAAGACTTCCAGTTTGAGGTGGCGCCATTTCCGTTCCAATTTTCTGGAAGCTTGCTTCAGAGCTCGTGTATTTTCTGTATACCAGGGAGCTAGTTTCTTATGACAAATGTTTTTAGTTTTTAGGGGTGCAACTGCATCTAGGGTATTGCGCAAGGTTAAATTGAGTTCCTCAGTTAGGTGGTTAACTGATTTTTGTCCTCTGACATCCTTGGGTAGGCAGAGGGAGTCTGGAAGGGCATCAAGGAATCTTTGGGTTGTCTGAGAATTTATAGCACAACTTTTGATGCTCCTTGGTTGGGGTCTGAGCAGATTATTTGTTGCGATTGCAAACGTAATAAAATGGTGGTCCGATAGTCCAGGATTATGAGGAAAAACATTCAGATCCACAACATTTATTCCATGGGACAAAACTAGGTACAGAGTATGACTGTGGCAGTGAGTAGGTCCAGAGACATGTTGGACAAAACCCACTGAGTCGATGATGGCTCCGAAAGCCTTTTGGGGTGGGTCTGTGGACTTTTCCATGTGAATATTAAAGTCACCAAAAATTTGAATATTATCTGCTATGACTACAATGTCTGATAGGAATTCAGGGAACTCAGTGAGGACTGCTGTATATGGCCCAGGAGGCCTGTAAACAGTAGCTATAAAAAGTGATTGAGTATGCTGCATAGATTTCATGACTAGAAGCTCAAAAGACGAAAATGTCGTTTTTTGTTTTTTTTGTAAATTGAAATTTGCTATCGTAAATGTTAGCAACACCTCCGCCTTTGCGGGATGCACGGGAGATATGGTCACTAGTGTAACCAGGAGGTGAGGCCTCATTTAACACAGTAAATTCATCAGGCTTAAGCCATGTTTCAGTCAGGCCAATCACATCAAGATTATGATCAGTGATTAGTTCATTGACTATAACTGCCTTTGAAGTGAGGGATCTAACATTAAGTAGCCCTATTTTGAGATGTGAGGTATCACGATCTCTTTCAATAACGGCAGGAATGGAGGAGGTCTTTATTCTAGTGAGATTGCTAAGGCGAACACCGCCATGTTTAGTTTTGCCCAACCTAGGTCGAGGCACAGACACGGTCTCAATGGAGATAGCTCAGCTGACTACACTGACTGTGCCAGTGGCAGACTCCACTAAGCTGGCAGGCTGGCTAACAGCCTGCTGCCTGGCCTGCACCCTATTTCATTGTGGAGCTAGGGGAGTTAGAGCCCTGTCTATGTTCGTAGATAAGATGAGAGCACCCCTCCAGCTAGGAGGGAGTCTGTCACTCCTCAACAGGCCAGGCTTGGTCCTGTTTGTGGGTGAGTCCCAGAAAGAGGGCCAATTATCTACAAATTCTATCTTTTGGGAGGGGCAGAAAACTGTTTTCAACCAGCGATTGAGTTGTGAGACTCTGCTGTAGAGCTCATCACTCCCCCTAACTGGGAGGGGGCCAGAGACAATTACTCGATGCCGACACATCTTTCTAGCTGATTTACACGCTGAAGCTATGTTGCGCTTGGTGACCTCTGACTGTTTCATCCTAACATCGTTGGTGCCGACGTGGATAACAATATCTCTATGCTCTCTACACTCGCCAGTTTTAGCTTTAGCCAGCACCATCTTCAGATTAGCCATAACGTCGGTAGCCCTGCCCCCTGGTAAACAGTGTATGATCGCTGGATGATTCGTTTTAAGTCTAATACCGCGGGTAATGGAGTCGCCAATAACTAGGGTTTTCAATTTGTCAGAGCTAATGGTGGGAAGATTCGGCGTCTCAGACCCCGTAACGGGAGGATGAGAGACCAGAGAAGGCTCGGCCTCTGACTCGGACTCGCTGCTTAATGGGGAGAACCGGTTGAAAGTTTCTGTCGGTTGAATAAGCGACACCGGTTGAGCATTCCTACAGCATTTCCCTCCAGAAGCCATGAGAAAGTTGTCCGGCTGCGGGGACTGTGCGAGGGGATTTATACTAACGTTACTATCTGTACTTACTGGTGGCACAGACACTGTTTCATCCTTTCCTACACTGAAATTACCCTTGCCCAACGATTGCGTCTGAAGCTGGGCTTGCAGCACAGCTATCCTCGCCGTAAGGCGATCGTTCTCCTGTATATTATGAGTACAACGACTGCAATTAGAAGGCATCATGTTAATGTTACTTAGCTTCGGCTGTTGGAAGTCCTGATGAACCATGTCCAGATAAAACGTCCAGAGTGAAAAAGTTGAATGAAAAAAGTTGAGGGAAAAACTAAAAAATATAAACAGTAATTAAAAAGTTAAAACCGTAAAGTTGTCAGGTAGCAAAGTAAGGTTGGCAACAAAACGCACAGCAGCACGTAAACAAGTCTGCAAGTTGTAGTACTGCTGCTGCTACTACTACTGCTACTACTACTACTACTGCTGCTACTACTACTACTACTACTGCTGCTACTACTACTGCTGTTACTACTACTACTGCTGCTACTACTACTCCTACTACTGCTGCTACTACTGCTACTGCTGCTACTACTACTACTGCTACTGCTACTATTGCTACTATCATCAGTGAGTAGCACTCACTGGAGAAATAAGACATTTCAGATTGATGTGTCACGTTACAAAATTATTTTATTGCTAATCCCATACATACAGTTGAAGTCGGTAGTTTACATACACTTAGGTTGGAGTCATTAAAAGTCTTTTTTCAACCACTCCACAAATTTCTTGTTAACAAACTATAGTTTTGGCAAGTTGGTTAGGACATCTACTTTGTGCATGACACAAGTCATATTTCCAACAATTGTTTACAGACAGATTATTTCACTTATAATTCATTGTATCACAATTCCAGTCAGAAGTTTACATACACTAAGTTGACTGTGCCTTTAAACACCTTGGAAAATTCCAGAAAATGATGTCATGGCTTTAGAAGCTTCTGATAGGCTAATTGACATAATTTGAGGTGTACCTGTGGATGTATTTCAAGGCCTACCTTCAAACTCAGCGCCTCTTTGCTTGACATCATAGGAAACTCAAAAGAAATCAGCCAAGACATCAGAAAAACAATTGTAGACCTCCACAAGTCTGGTTCATCCTTGGGAGCAATTTCCAAACGCCTGAAGATACCACATTCATCTGTACAAACAATAGTATGCAAGTATAAACACCATGGGACCACTCAGCCGTCATAACGCTCAGGAAGGAGATGCGTTCTGTCTCGTAGAGATGAACGTACTTTGGTGCGAAAAGTTCAAATCAATCCCAGAACAACAGCAAAGGACCTTGTGAAGATGCTGGAGGAAACAGGTACAAAAGTATCTATATCCACAGTAAAACGAGTCCTATATCGACATAATCTGAAAGGCCACTCAGCGAGGAAGAAGCCACTGCTCCAAAACTGCCATAAAAAAGCCAGATTATGGTTTGCAACTGCACATGGGGACAAAGATCGTACTTTTTGAAGACATGTCCTCTGGTCTGATGAAACAAAAATAGAACTGTTTGCCCATAATGACCATCGTTATGTTTGGAAGAAAAAGGGGGAGGCATGCAAGCCGAAGAACATCCATCCCAACCGTGAAGCACGGGGTTGGCAGCATCATGTTGTGGGGTTGCTTTGCTGCAGGAGGGACTGGTGCACTTCACAAAATTGATGGCATCATGAGGGAGGAAAATGATTTGGATATATTGAAGCAACATCTCAAGACATCAGTCAGGAAGTTAAAGCTTGGTTGCAAATGGGTCTTCCAAATGGACAATGACCCCAAGCACACTTCCAAAGCTGTGGCAAAATGGCTTTTAAGGACAACAAAGTCAAGGTATTGGAGTGGCCATCACAAAGCCCTGACCTCAATCCTATAGAAAATGTGTAGGCAGAACTGAAAAAGTGTTTGCGAGCAAGGAGGCCTACAAACCTGACTCAGTTACACCAGCTCTGTCAGGAGGAATGGGCCAAAATTCAACCAACTTATTGTGAGAAGCTTGTGGAAGGCTACCCGAAATGTTTGACCCAAGTTAAACAATTTAAAGGCAATACTACCAAATACTAATTGAGTGCATGTAAACTTCTGACCCACTGGAAATGTGATCAAAGAAATAAAACAGAAATAAATAATTCTCTAATATTATTCTGACATTTCACATTCTTAAAATAAAGTGGTGATCCTAACTGACCTAAAACAGGGAATTTTTACTAGGATTAAATGTCAGGAGTTGTGAAACTGAGTTTAAATGTATTTGGTTAAGTTCAATGTAAATGCACTGTATATTTACTGTAATAATTCTCTCTAGCTGAAATGCCCACGAGGGTAGTGGTGCCGACATGAAGACCAACTACATTGTCTTTCTTTGATATTTCAATCAGTCTGACACAGCTCTGCTTCCTGCTGCACATAGTATAAAGCAGAGTCATTATAACATATCAAAATAAAAGTCCCACATTACAATGTGAAGACAAAAATAAACAAGCATTTAACACACTGATAGAACATCTAACCCCAAAATGTTTATTTTACCTTTATTTAACTAGGCAAGTCAGTTAAGAACATATGATTATTTACAATGACGGCCTACTTGTAAAGCAGCCCCCCCCCCCCTGGCCAAACCCTCCCCTAACCTAATGCCATACCAGGGGATAGCATAACAGCAATGTTTACAGTACCAGCAGAGCAATCAACCCATCCACCCAATTGGTGGCATTTTATTTATAACACGCTTTCTCAAAAACCTTTCTCATGGTCATAACAGGGATAGACCAAGTTCTCAAGGGCCGCAGTCCTGCTGGCTTTTGGAATCTCCCTTCGTGGCACTTATTGGGTCAATTCATGTCATTGATTGCTGTTTGTCCAGGTAAGAAAATAGACAACTGGATCAATTTTAAAGGCAAGGACAGAAACCAGCAGACAATATCGCCCTCCAGGATTGGAGCTTTGCACGGATGTCATAATAACACTTCCACTGACACACACACACACACACACACACACACTTTAAAGAACATGTTTTTCCTGTCCAGGAACAGGAATTGAAGAGCTCAGTCCAATGTCATTGACCTCACAACCTGATCCTTAGAGGCCCAAGAGGGAGAGAGGAAAAGAGACCGAATCAGACGAGCGGAGGTGAGAGATCTTCATCTGTGTCTGAAATAGCACCCTATTCCCAACTGTATAGTGCACTACTTTTGACCAGAGCCTAGTAGCAGCGACTAACGCGACCAGCTGAGCTCAGTCAATACTGAGCCAATAGGTGACCAACACAAAGAAGGAGAAAAAGAGACAGAAGGAGAAGAGAAAGAAGACAGAAGGAGAAAGAGATAGATTGAAGGAGAAAGGAGAAAGAAGGAGAAAGGAGATTGAAGGAGAAAGGAGATTGAAGGAGACAGAAGGAGAAGAGAGAGAGACAGAAGGAGAAAGAAGACAGGAGATTGAAGGAGAAAGGAGACAGAAGGAGAAAGAGATAGGAGATTGAAGGAGAAAGGAGATTGAAGGAGAAAGGAGATTGAAGGAGAAAGGAGATTGAAGGAGAAAGGAGATTGAAGGAGAAAGGAGACAGAAGGAGAAGAGAGAGAGACAGAAGGAGAAGAGAAAGAAGACAGAAAGAGAGACAGGAGACAGAGAAAGGAGATAATTGACCTAAGTTGTGGTATAAAGAAGGGCTCTATATACAGTAGGAAGAAGGGCTCTATACACAGCAGGGAACAGGGTACCATTTGGACTTGGACATTCCTTGTACTGCGACATCTGTGTCTTTGAGTCCATCCACGGGGACAGGGTAAGGGGTCTCAGACAGACGTCTCAGCGTGTGTTTGGTGGGCCTGGAGAAGGGCTGTGATGTCAACGTGGGACCCCTGCTGCGCTACAGACAGGGCCGTGCGACCACGCTGGAGGAGGTAGAGACGAAAAGAGGGGGATGAGAAAGAAAGAAGAGAAGATCAATACTTGAGGTATGCACTATAAATCATTCTGGGTATGCTAAGGCAGTATTTCCTAAACCTCTCCTTGAGTAACCCTAGCTATTCCACATTGGTATATTCCTGAACTAGCACACCTGATTCAACTACTGAAGGGCTTGATGAATCAGGTGTGCTAGTACTGAAATACGTGGAATGGGTGAGAGTACTGCAGGAGAGGTTTGGCACACACTATACTTAAGTATGCAACCATGCTAAATGACAGTAATATAAAAATAAACGTGAGAGAAAACGGTATAGTGCACATTCGCCAAGTGAATAAGAATTGATTCAATGAACACTTTGAGGATAGGCTGGAGTCAATTCAAAGCAGGAGGCCCTAAACTCAGAGAGCTTCGCTCTTATTCTCTACCAGTCTACGGGGAGAATTGGACAGCGTACAGCGTTTCCCTCTGATTTTTCCCCTCTTTCCCTACAGATTTAGCGGATTAGTGATTAGCGTGTCAAAGCCCGGTGAGGTTTGCCTCAACAATAGGCTTCATTAATCCACAGAGAGCTGAGTGCTAGCTCTATTATAGAACAGCCACGCTGTCACTCTCAGCTCAATGAGTCAAGGGGTGCATCCTAAACGGCACCCTATTCCTCATTTAGTCCACTTCTTTTGACTAGGGCCCATAGAGAAGAGGGTGCTATTTGTGACTCAAATGAGGTATTTGGGCTTTCAAATGCTTCCAATGGCCTAAGCTGCTCTTTCAGCAAAGGTGCTAATTCTAGTGAGAAAAGAGGACTGGACATCCTGTTAACATTGAGTCTTATAATGGCAATATAATTGACTTGAGATGGTTGATAATTCCACCCAAGGGTGTAGTTTGTAGTCTTATTCACTAGGTGGCGTAGGAGCAGGTTGTTAGATGTATTGTCGTCTCCTGAAGTTACCATTGGCCTCATGGTGAAACCCCTGAGGCTTTCAGGGGGTGGGGGATTGTGTTTGTGTTCTGTAGTGTATCCATCCAGCACTCACCCTGTCTGTGACGCTGGTGTCACACTCGGCCCTCTGCAACAGCAGCCGGGCAATGTGTGTGTGGCCCCTCTCGCAGGCGTACACGAGGGCCGTGGTCCCCTGGCAGTCCTGGATGTTGGTGTCGGCCCCGCAGCGCAGCAGCAGACGCACCATCAGGCCCCGGCCATGTCTCACTGCTAGCATCAGAGCTGTTTGACCCCCCTGGAGGGAGAGAGACAGGCAGAGGGATGAGGAGGGCCAAGAGAGGAGAATTATCTCGGCATGCAGAGCTGAAACTGACTGGCCAGGAGGCAGTTTGGGCAAATCCATCTTTAGTACAGAGGCTGGTCTTATAGGACAATATTTTGTAGTGTGTTTAAAATAGAGAGGGAAATAACGCTGCCAAGGCCCATTGGCCAGTTAAGACATGTTATTATGATTTCTAGGCAGAAAGACTACGTGGTATTCCCCTGTGGCTCAGTTGGTAGAGCATGGCGCTTAAAAGCACCAGGGTTGTGGGTTCGATTCCCACGAGGGACCAGTATGAATTGTATGCTCTGCTAAAATACTAAAATGTAAATGTGTGACCCAGAAATTCCCAGTGCTGATTTTTGGTCCTAGTCCGGCCATCAAAATAATTGGTGGGAGAAGAGAGACGTGTGGTGATGGAGAGAGGGCTGGATGGGGAAAGAGGCATGAGTTAGTGCCTGAGATGGAAGGAAGGAAGAACAGGGTGAGGACATTGTGAGGAAATGGAGGAGACTGAGGCACTGTGTGTGAGAGGACAAAGTCCAGGCAGCAAGGGAGAGGAGAGGACAGAGAAACATAAGGTATTCATGCTCCAGTAATGTAGCCTGGTTAAACCACACTATGACATAAACATAAGGTATTCATGCTCCAGTAATGTAGCCTGGTTAAGCCACACTATGACAGAAACATAAGGTATTCATGCTCCAGTAGCGTAGCTTGGTTAAACCACACTATGACAGAAACATAAGGTATTCATGCTCCAGTAATGTAGCCTGGTTAAACCACACTATGACAGAAACATAAGGTATTCATGCTCCAGTAGCGTAGCTTGGTTAAACCACACTATGACAGAAACATAAGGTATTCATGCTCCAATAATGTAGCCTGGTTAAACCACACTATGACAGAAACATAAGGTATTCATGCTCCAGTAATGTAGCCTGGTTAAACCACACTATGACAGAAACATAAGGTATTCATGCTCCAGTAATGTAGCCTGGTTAAACCACACTATGACAGAAACATAAAGGTATTATTATTTATTAAATCTATATTATTCTCTGTAGAAGAAGCCTGACACACCATTGGCCCTTGGTGCGGATTCATATAGTTTATAGCTATATGAAAATAAAAATCTATTATTATTCTGAACAAGTAATCACTACACAGGTCCAGTTTAGTGAATATTGATGATCCATACACTACATGACCAAAAGTATGTGGACACCTGCTCGTCGAACATCTCATTCTAAAATCATGGGCATTAATATGGAGTTGGTCCCCCCTTTGCTGCTGTAACAGCCTCCACTCTTCTGGGAAGGATTTCTACTACCGTAAATTCCGGACTATAAGCCGCAACTTTTTTCCCAGGCTTTGAACCTCGCGGCTTAAACAATGACGCGGCTAATATATGGATTTTTCTCGCTTTAAATTTTTTTTTCAAAAAAATAAAAATAAAAATACACATTCTGTGACGTGCTCAGTTTTTTGGCGGCATGAAGCTTTCATTAGACCAATGAAATTGCCGAACGGGTTACGGTCAAACAACTTTTTTGTTTACTGTTTAGATTAAATCGAGCGCTCTCAAACTTCCCATCATTCTGATTATGGTAGTCATTTTGTCACCCTCATCATGGCAAAGACACAGAGAAATGCATATGATGCAGCTTTGAAGTTGAAGGCGATAGATCTGGCTGTTGGAAAAGGAAATAGAGCTGCTGCACGGGAGCTTGGTCTTAATGAGTCGACGATAAGACGTTGGAAACAGCAGCGTGAGGAATTGACTCAGTGCAAAAAGACAACTAAAGATTACTGCAAATTTTTTATTTTTTGTTACAAGCCGTGTTTCGTTAAAGCCTATTTATTTTTGTTACAAGCCATGTTTCGTTAAAGCCTGTGTAAAGTTCATTTGTTTCAATGTACCGGTAGGCACCTGCGGCTTATAGACTTGTGCGGCTTATTTATGTAAAAAAAAAAAAAAAGATTATTCAGTGGGTGCGGCTTATAGTCAGGTGCGCTTAATAGTCCGGAAATTACGGTAGATGTTGGAACATTGCTGCAGGGATTTGCTTCCATTCAGCCACAAGAGCATTAGTGAGGTCGGGCACTGATGTTGGGTGATTAGGCCTGGCTCGTAGTCTGCGTCCCAATTCATCCCAAAGGTGTTCGATGGGGTGGATGTCAGGGCTCTGTGCAGGCCGGTGAAGTTCTTCCACACTGATCTCGACAAACCATTTCTATATGGACCGCACTTTGTGCATGGGGGCATTGTCATGCTGACACAGGAAATGGCCTTCCCCAAACTATTGCCACAGAGTTGGAAGCACAGAATCGTCTAGATTGTCATTGTATGCTGTAGCGTTAAGATTTCCCTTCACTGGAACTAAGGGGCCTAACCCGAACCATGAAAAAAGCCCCGGACATTTATCCCTCCTCCACCAGACTTTACAGTTGGCACTATGCAGTCGGGAAGATGGTGTTCTCCTGGCATCCGCCAAACCCAGATTTGTCCGTCGGACTGCCAGTTGGTGAAGAGAACGCGTTTCCACTGCTCAAGATTCCAATGGCGGCGAGCTTTACACCACTCCAGCCGACGCTTGGCATTGCACATGTTGATTTTAGGCTTGTGTACGGCGGCTCGGCCATGAGTTGAGGAGAGACTGACTGCATCGCTTCTTTTTTTTTTTTTATAAGAAACATTAATGTGTTAAATCCCAAATTGTTTGCATAGTCAACTTACACACAGCTCTGACACTTGATTTGATTTGACACACACACTTACCCCACCAGACATGTCACAAGGGGTCTTTTCACAGTTTCCAAATCCAGAACAAATTCAAGAAAGCGTACAGTATTATATAGAGCCATTATTGCATGGAACTCCGTTCCATCTCATATTGCTCAAATGAACAGCAAACCTGGTTTCAAAAACAGATAAAAACAACACCTCACAACGCCTCTCTCCCCTATTTGACCTAGATAGTTTTATGTATTGATATGTAGGCTACGTGGGCCTTTATAACAATGAAAGTGATGTAGTTCTTTCCTTGAGCTGTTCTTGTCTATAAATGTTCTTTATTATGTCATGTTTCATGTTTTGTGTGGACCCCAGGAAAAGTAGCTGCTGCTTTTGCAACAGCTAATGGGCATCATAATAAAATACCAAAAATACCAAATAACATGGAAACCCATTTCATGAAACTCCTGACAAACAGTTGTTGTGCTGATGTTGCTTCCAGAAACAGTTTGGAACTCAGTAGTGAGTGTTGCAACCAAAGACAGACGATTTTTACACGCTACGCACTTCAGCGGTCCCATTCTTTGAGCTTGTGTGGCCTACCACTTCGCGGCTGAGCCGTTGTTGCTCCTAGACGTTTCCACTTCACAATAACAGCACTTACAGTTGACCGGGGCTGCTCTAGCAGGGCAGAAATGTTATGAACTCACTTGTTGGAAAGGTGGAATCCTATGATGGTGCCACGTTGAAAGCTTTTCAGTAAGGCCATTTCACTGCCAATGATTGTCTATGGAGATTGCATGGCTGTGTGCTTGATTTTATACCCCTGTCAGCAACAGGTGTGGCTGAAATAGCCACATCCACTAATTTGAAGGGGTGTCCACATACTTTTGTATATATAGTGTATGTAACTCTGAAATATCCACTATGGATTTTGTATCCATTCTCGTCTATTGCTTTGGAATACTGAGATGCTTGGTCCTACAGTACAATATAATAGTGTTAGGCTGAAGTACGAGGTGTGTACTTGGTGTCTACAGAGGCAATGACAGTGACCTGGCTGGCTTGAGCATTGACGTCCCCCAGCTCCATGAGCCTGCCGACCACCTCCATGTCCCCAGAGCTGTCCGGGGCCGTCAGGGAGGCCAGCATCACCGCTGTGTACCCCGCCTTGTTCTGAAGGTCCACCTCACAAACACCTGCAGAGGGAACACACACCCATTTAGAAACGTGTATTGGACCTTCATGTCAACTTGTGTTTTTGTAGTATTGTTTCAAGAGAGACTATAGATGCACTTGTGGAACCATGTAGATGCACTGTGGAACCATGTAGATGCACTGTGGAACCATGTAGATGCACTGTGGAACCATGTAGATGCACTGTGGAACCATGTAGATGCACTGTGGAACCATGTACACTACCGTTCAAAAGTTTTGGGTCACATAGAAATTTCCTTGTTTTTGAAAGAAAAGCACATTTTTTGTCCGTTTAAAATATCATCAAATTGATCAGAAATACAGTGTAGATATTGTTAATGTTGTTAATAACTATTGTAGCTGGAAACGGCAGATTTTTTAATGGAATATCTACATAGGCGTACAGAGGCCCATTATTAGCAACCATCACTCCTGTGTTCCAATGGCACGTTGTGTTAGCTAAGCCAAGTTTATTATTTTAAAAAGGCTAATTGATCCTTAGAAAACCCTTTTGCAATTATGTTAGCACAGCTGAAAACTGTTGTGCTGTTTAAAGAAAACTGGCCTTCTTTAGACTAGTTGAGTATCTGGAGCATCAGCAAACAGAGTTCCTCTGTCCAGCGTCTGTTCTTTTGCCCATCTTAATCTTTTCTTTTTATTGGCAAGTCTGAGATATGGCTTTTTCTTTGCAACTCTGACTAGAAGGCCAGCATCCCGGAGTCGCCTCTTCACTGTTGACGTTGAGACTGGTGTTTTGCGGGTACTATTTATTGAAGCTGCCAGTTGAGGACTTGTGAGGCGTCTGTTTCTCAAACTAGACACTCTAATGTACTTGTCCACTTGCTCAGTTGTGCACCGGGGCCTCCCACTCCTCTTTCTATTCTGGTTAGAGCCAGTTTGCGCTGTTCTGTGAAGGGAGTAGTGCGTAGCGTTGTACGAGATCTTCAGTTTCTTTGCAATTTCTCACATGGAATAGCCTTCATTTCTCAGAACAAGAATAGACTGACGAGTTTCAGAAGAAAGGGCTTTGTTTCTGGACATTTTGAGCCTGTAATCGAGCCTGTAATGCTCCAGATACTCAACTAGTGTAAAGAAGGTCAGTTTTCATCTGTGATGGCATAATTGAAAAAAGGTTTTCTAGTGATCAATTAGCCTTTTAAAATGATAAACTTGGATTAGCTAACACAACGTGTCATTGGAACACAGGAGTGATGGTTGCTGATAATGGGCCTCTGTACGCCTATGTAGATATTCCATAAAAAAATCTGCCGTTTCCAGCTACAATAGTCATTTACAACATTAACAATGTCTACACTGTATTTCTGATCAATTTGATGTTATTTTAAATGGACAAAAAAAATTAGCTTTTCTTTCAAAAACAAGGACATTTCTAAGTGAACCCAAACTTTTGAACGGTAGTGTTGATACACTGTGGAACCGTGTAGATTCACTGTGTACACTTACTGTCCTACCTTCACCATTCTCATAATAGTGTAATCACACACACAAACATACACAGTGGTACCTACCCGTGTCCAGTAGCAGGCTGACGATGGGGTAGTTGGTGTGAGACACGCTGTAGTGCAGCACCGTGTTGCCGTTGTCGTCTGCTATGTTAACTAAGAAGGGGAGGAGCGACGGCGTCGCCGTCCTCACCTGTCTGAGGTACACAGACACCGTATTGGCCAGAGAGTCCTCCTCAGCCGCGACCCGGAACCAATGCTGGAACAGCACCACCAGGCCCCGCCTCTGGGGAACAGACGGAAGATAACCGGGGAGTGTTAGTTAGTTCGGGGCTGGGACAAAAGCCTACACACACTGTGGCCCACCTGGACTGGAGTTGGCCAGTCCTGCCATAGACTCTGATCGAAGATCATTTTCCCCCAAATGGAGGATAAACTGGTCCTATCTGAAGACTTCTATCCATTACCATTGGATATTTTAGGGAGAAACAGCACATAGACATGTTAACGATCCTAACATCACATAGACATGTTAACGACGCTAACAGCAGATAGACATGTTAACGACGCTAACAGAGGATAGACATGTTAACGACGCTAACAGCGGATAGACATGTTAACGACGCTAACAGCGGATAGACATGTTAACGACGCTAACAGCAGATAGACATGTTAACGACGCTAACAGCGGATAGACATGTTAACGACGCTAACAGCGGATAGACATGTTAACGACGCTAACAGCAGATAGACATGTTAACGACGCTAACAGCGGATAGACATGTTAACGACGCTAACAGCGGATAGACATGTTAACAACGCTAACAGCAGATAGACATGTTAATGACGCTAACAGCGGATAGACATGTTAACGACGCTAACAGCGGATAGACATGTTAACGACGCTAACAGCGGATAGACATGTTAACGACGCTAACAGCAGATAGACATGTTAACGATCCTAACATCACATAGACATGTTAACGACGCTAACATCACATAGACATGTTAATGACGCTAACAGCAGATAGACATGTTAACGACGCTAACAGCGGATAGACATGTTAACGACGCTAACAGCGGATAGACATGTTAACGACGCTAACAGCGGATAGACATGTTAACGACGCTAACAGCGGATAGACATGTTAACGACGCTAACAGCAGATAGACATGTTAACGATCCTAACATCACATAGACATGTTAACGACGCTAACATCACATAGACATGTTAACGACGCTAACAGCGGATAGACATGTTAACGACGCTAACAGCGGATAGACATGTTAACGACGCTAACAGCAGATAGACATGTTAACGACGCTAACAGCGGATAGACATGTTAACGACGCTAACAGCGGATAGACATGTTAACGACGCTAACAGCGGATAGACATGTTAACGACGCTAACAGCAGATAGACATGTAACTGCCAAAATAATGGAAACACTTGAGTAAATGAGGGATACAAAGTATATTGAAAGCAGGTGCTTCCACACACGTGTGGTTCCTTAGTTAATTAGGCAATTAACATCCCATCATGCTTAGGGTCATGTATAAAAATGCTGGGCAGGTCATTATTTTGGCTACCATGGTTATGCCCCCATAGGATGACGCCACCCCCATCCACAGGGCACGAGTGGTCACTGAATGGTTTGAAGAGCACCAGATCTCAACCCAGTTGAACACAATCAACAAAACCACCAACAAAACACTAAATGATGTATTTCCTCGTGGAAGACTGGTGTCGTATCCCTCCAGTAGAGTTCCAGACACCTGTAGAATCTATGTTAGGGTTCATTGAAGCTGTTCTGGCTCGTGGTGGTCCTAGTAAGACACTTTATGTTGGTGTTTCCTTTATTTTGGCAATTACCTGTCCATTTTAATGATGCTAATGAAAGTAATGAGGTGTATAACTATGCTCCTCTTCATTAAATGAAAAATGACACAAATGATTTCCTCTTTAACACACTGTGTTTTCGTAGTGCCTGCCTTATCTGTGTTGATAGCCATTCATGTTGAATAAGGCTTGTGTACTGTAATTAGGCTGTGCCTATAGGCATATGTCTAAGTGTATTTCTGTACCATGCATACCATTTCATCATTGGGGTTATCCATGTTATCCATGTGATCGTTGACAAAATGACATGCTGCTATGAACTCCCCTTCTACAGCCTCCCTATGAGGAAATAGAATCATCAGTCCCATTCATATACTCTCACTAACGTCAAGACATTACAATAAAGATTGTCATGACACTTTTCAAAATTAAAAAGTTAATATGCCAAAACAACTGGCAAATCATCAAATTGTATAATTCATGAACAAAATACAATATACTCAGTTCCCCTCACCTGTCTTGTTTGGGATCTGTGTTTGGATCTGGTTCTGCTTCCATGGGTTCCTCCGGTGTTGTGTCTGTCTTGTTCTGTTCCTCTGGTTCTGCAGCTTCCACATCCCCACCACTATCTGTCTGTTTGTCTGGTTCTGCAGTTTGAGTAGTCTGGTCCATCGGATCGGTTCCTTCCATCATCTCTTGACCTGTGCTTGGGTCTCCCTCTTTCTGGTCTCCATGGTTGGAACCCCGATGGTCTGCAAGTTTCTCTGCCATCTCCCCAGGGTGGAGTTGTCCTTCTGGTTGTTGCTGTAGGGCTGACATGTCCTCCTTTGCATGGCTCTTACGGTCCAAATCCTCATTTGGTGTTGTTTCAAAGCTAAATACATATCAGAAGGAACCAATGTGTTTTGCCATTATACTATTAGAAAAAAAGGGTTCTTCAGCTGTACCCAAATGATAACCATTTATAACCCTCTGTGGAACCAAGAAGGGTTCTTCAAAGGGTTCTCCTATGGGGACAGCCAAAGAACCCTTTTAAGTTCTAGATAGCACCTTTTTTTCTAAGCATGTACAGCCATCCTGACAATCTAGCCATGTACAGTGCCTTCAGAATGTACTCATAACCCTTGACTTATTTCAATTTTTTTTGTTACAGCCTGAATTCAAAATGGTTTAAAAAAATATATAATTCTTACCCATAATGACAAAGTGAAAAGATTTATTAATTATTTTTGTGCAAATATATTGCAAATTAAATACAGAAATATCTAATTTACATAAGTATTCAGACCCCTGAGTCAACACCTGTTAGAATAACCTTTGGCATGGATTACAGCTGTGAGTCTTTCTGGGTAATTCTCTAAGAGCTTTCCAAACCTGGATTGTACAATATTTGCACATTTTCTTTTTAATATTATTTTAGCTCTGTCAAGTTGGTTGTTGATCATTGCTAGAAACCCATTTTCAAGTCTTGCCATAGATTTTCAAGCCAATTTAAGTCAAAACTGTAACTACGCAACTCAGGAACATTCATTGTCATCTTGGTAAGCAACTCCAGTGTACACTGAGTGGACAAAACATTACGAACACCTGCTCTTTCCATGACATAGACTGACCAGATGAATCCAGGTGAAAGCTATGATCCCTTATTGATGTCACTTGTTAAATCCACTTTAATCAGTATAGATAAAGGGGAGGAGACAGGTTAAAGAAGGATGTTTAAGCCTTGAGACAATTGAAACATGGATTGTGTATGTGTCCTTCAGAGGGTGAATGGGCAAGACAAAATATTTAAGTGCCTTTGAACGGGATAGTAAGTGATAGTAGGTATCAGGCAAGTCGGTTTGAGTGTGTCAAGAACTGCAACACTGCCTGTTTTTTCACGCCCAACAGTTTCCTGTGTTTATCAAGAATGGTCCACCACCCATAGGACATCCAGCCAGCTTGACACAACTATGTGAAGCATTAGAGTGAATGTGGGCCAGCATTGCTGTGGAATGCTTTCGACATCTTGTAGAGTCCATTCCCGACGATTTGAGGCTGTTCTCAGGGCAACTCAATATTAGGAAGGTTTTCCTAATGTTTTGTACACTCAGTGTATATTTGGCCTTCTGTTTTAGGTTATTGTCCTGCTGAAAGGTGAATTTGTCTCCCAGTGTCTGTTGGAAAGCAGACTGAACCAGGTTTTCCTCTAGGATTTTGCCTGTGCTTAGCTCTATTCCGTTTCTTTTTATCCTTAAACTCCCTAGTCCTTGCCGATGACAAGCATGCCCATAACATGATGCAGCCACCATCATGCTAGAAAATATGAAGAGTGGTACTCAGTGATGTGTTGTGTTGGATTTGCCCCAAACATAACACTGTGTATTCAGGACATAAAGTTAATTTCTTTGTCACATTTTTTGCAGTTTTATTTTAGTGCTTTATTGCAAAGAGGATGCATGTTTTGGTATATGTTTATTCTGTACAGCCTTCCTTTTCACTCTGTCAATTAGGCTAGTATTGTGGAGTAACTACAATGTTCTTGATCCATCCTCAGTTTTCTCCTATCACAGCCATTAAACTCTAACTGTTTTAAACTCACCATTGGCCTCATGGTGAAATCCCTGAGCGGTTTCCTTCCTCTCCGGCAACTGAGTTAGGAAGGACGCCTGTATCTTTGTAGTGACTGGGTATATTGATACACCATCCAAAGTGTAATTAATAACTTCACCATGCTCAAAGGGATATTCAATGTCTGCTTTTTTTTTTTACCCATCTACCAATAAGTGCCCTTCTTTGTGAGGCATTGGAAAACCCCCCTGGTCTTTGTGGTTGAATCTGTGTTTGAAATTCACTCCTCGACTGAGGATACAGAGATGAGGTAATCATTCAAAAATCATGTTAAACACTATTATTGTACACCGAGTGAGTCCATGCAACTTATGATGTGACTTGTTAAGCACATTTTTACTCTTAAACTTTAGGCTTGCCATAACAAAGGGGTTGAATACTTATTGACTTAAAACATTTCATCTTGTCACGGCTGTCGAAAGGATCGGACCAAAGTGCAGCGTGGTTGTAGTTCCACATTTGATTAAATCCGTGAAACTTTGCAATACGGGACTGGAGAGCGTCGCCGGAGGCTCCGGGACTGGGGAGCGTCGCCGGAGGCTCCGGGACTGGGGAGCGTCGCCGGAGGCTCCGGGACTGGGGAGCGTCGCCGGAGGCTCCGGGACTGGGGAGCGTCGCCGGAGGCTCCGGGACTGGGGAGCGTCGCCGGAGGCTCCGGACTGGAGAGCGTCGCCGGAGGCTCCGGACTGGAGAGCGTCGTTGTAGGTTCCGGACTAGGGACCGTTGCTGCAAGCTCCATGCCATGGATCATCAATACAGGTTCCGCGCCATGGATCATCACTGGAGGCTTCATGCCATGGATCATCTCTAAAGGCTCCGGGCCATGGATCATCCCTACAGGCTCCTTGCCATGGATTATCCCTACAGGTTCTGGGCCATGGATTACCAAAGTGCTTCGTGCCATGGAACATCCCTACAGGCTCCGGGCCATGGATCATCACTGGAGGCTTCATGCCATGGATCATCTCTACAGGCTTCGGACCATAGATTATCACTGGAGGCTTTTCTCGTGGATCTGGAACAGGTCTCACCGGACTGGAGAGACGCACTGAGGACCGGGTGCTCAGAGCAGGCACCTGCCGTACTGGGCTATGGAGGCGCACTGGAGGGAGAGTGCGAGGAGCAGGCACAGGACGTACTGGGCTATGGAGGCGCACTGGAGGGAGAGTGCGAGGAGCAGGCACAGGACGTACAGGGCTATGGAGGCGCACTGGAGGGAGAGTGCGAGGAGCAGGCACAGGACGTACTGGGCTATGGAGGCGCACTGGAGGGAGAGTGCGAGGAGCAGGCACAGGACGTACAGGGCTATGGAGGCGCACTGGAGGGAGAGTGCGATGAGCAGGCACAGGACGTACTGGGCTATGGAGGCGCACTGGAGGGAGAGTGCGAGGAGCAGGCACAGGACGTACTGGGCTATGGAGGCGCACTGGAGGGAGAGTGCGATGAGCAGGCACAGGACGTACTGGGCTATGGAGGCGCACTGGAGGGAGAGTGCGAGAGGTAGGCACATGCTCACCACGATAAGCACGGGGAGTTGGCTCAGGTCTCACCCCTGACTCCGCCAAACTACCCGTGTGCCCCCCCAAAAAATGTTTTGGGGGCTGCCTCTCGTGCTTCCCTTGTTGTTGCGCTCTTGCTGCCTCCACCTGTTCCCCTGGGAGGCGCTCTTCTCCTGCCCCTAAATCCTCCAAAGCCCTAGATATACTCCTCCTTATCTCCTCAAACGTCCATAGGTCCATATCACACTGCTTGGTCCCTTGGTGGTGGGTTATTCTGTCACGATTGTCAAAAGAATCGGACCAAAGTGCAGCGTGGTTGTAGTTCCACATTTTATTAAATCTGTGAAACTTTGCAATACATAAATAACTGCATATGACAAAACAACAAACCGTGACGCAGAGAGAAACAAACACTACTCAAAATATAAATCACCCACAAAACCCAGGAAGAAAAACCCCTACTTAAATATGATCTCCAATCAGAGGTAACGAGGACCAGCTGCCTCCAATTGGAGATCATCCCCAAAAAACAACATAGAAATAGAAAAACCAGAACCTAAACATAGAAATAGAAAACATAGAAAAACACAAAACACCCCCTGTCACGCCCTGACCTACTCTACCATAGAAAATCACATCTTACTATGGTCAGGATGTGACATCTTTTCATTTTTAATTAGTTTGTGAATGTAGTTTGTGATTTTAATCTATTTTAAATTCAGGCTGTAACACGACAAAATGTGAAAAAGTCAAGGGGTGTGAGTACTTTCTGAAGGCACTGTACAAGGGGTTTTCATAGCTAAATGCAGACAGTACCACACTTGAGTTGCTGCACAGTGAGATCTTCGGGGTTAGCCATAAATTGGTCATAAATTCAGAGGGTGATGCTCAAGTTAGTTATTTGTTAACAACATAAACGTCAGGAGACTAGTGTCTTACCCTCTGTTCACACCAGCAAAGTGGAGGTTCTTTGACATCTGAGCACTCCCATTTCTCTTCATGATGGATTTTGGGACTGGGAGAGAAAACGCCAAGATTAGGATTGCAAAGCTACTGGTAAAAGCTATGGTAACCTATAGGAACTCTGGTAATTTATACTTGAATAACTTTAAACAAATTTATTCATATCTATTATTCATATTGCCAATGAGTTTCTAGTGCAGAGGTTCCCAACCAGGGGTGATAGGACCTCTGGGGATACTTGGTCTATCCACAGGGGGGTACTTGGTCTATCCACAGGGGGTACTTGGTCTATCCACAGGGGGTACTTGGTCTATCCACAGGGGGTACTTGGTCTATCCACAGGGGGTACTTGGTCTATCCACAGGGGGTACTTGGTCTATCCACAGGGGGGTACTTGGTCTATCCACAGGGGTTACTTGGTCTATCCACAGGGGTTACTTGGTCTATCCACAGGGGGTACTTGGTCTATCCACAGGGGGTACTTGAGAAGACTCATGAGACCATAGGCCTACTGGTAAAATGAAGGGGTACTTCAGGGGTACTCCGGTAAGAGCAAAATTCAGTTGGTGGTACAGCAGTCAAAAAAGGTTGGGAACCACTCCTCTGGTGAATAGGCCATAGAATTCAAGAGAAAATAGCCTACTTAATAAATGAACAAAAAGCATCTAATGAACAATGGCATTATTTTCCATTAACTATGAAACTCTTCCAACTAATGACTTCTTTCACATCTACCACCAGTTTGGCGCCAAAACATTTACAACAAAGACATATTGACATAGTATAAAGGATATTTCATGCTGAAAGTCTCATATTAAACACCCTATGGTATTCACTAAGTTGATGGTTTATATTCATATTTAACATGTGATAAGGCCACACAGAGGGACAGAGATAATTACAGACACCTGTGATAATCTAAAGTACCCAAAAAAAGGCCACTAGATAAAACTCCTAAAATACCTTGAAAGTTACCACAATTCTGGTTGTTTACTGATAAACTTCAGAAGTTTCCAGTAATATACCCTCCCTTTGCAACCCTAGACGAGACGGAAGCATTTTTTAAGGCGTAGGAGCTGTTAAATCACACGGTCCCATTTTGAATACAACAACGGATAAACAAGCAATAACAACTAAAGGGTTGGTGAAGCTCAAACCCTTTATAAAAAATACATAATTGCAAATGCTTTGCAAATTATTGTCGTTTCAGGTGGGACCAACCACACAGTATGACGTGGAAATAGACAGTCCTTAAACATACTCCATTATACATGCTTGGTAGCCTAATAACAATGGGACTCTATGCGGGAAGTTTGATAACTACATATAAACTGTATTTATGTTCATTTCTTTGCTTTAATAAGACACATGAGTCTGGTGAGTTGTGTCCTCAGCAGCATTGAATTGTCTTTAGCACAAGAACAAAGTAATTTCCCTGTAATTATGACCAAAGTGCTAGTATAAAGGTAGAGAAGGGAAGTACTTGTAGGGACTGTATAGTCATTCCAATATGGCAAGATCAAAATTCTTCATAAAATACATACAGTATGAGAGAGTTACAGTCATCAATACACATCTATCATGAATAAAGCCAGGCCAACTATAACCATTCATTTACACTGCATGGTAAATTGTGGGTCTCAATGTGAGAGAGGCAAGGAAAGTTGTCTGTAAGTAGTCTCTGACAGGGTAATAGGATTTGTGTGCAGTAAATTCCTGTCATTGACTCATAAATCTGACCTAATCTTTCATGCTAGATGGAGAAATAGCTCAAAGCTATGAGTTAAATGTGCTGACGTGACGCGAATGGGGTTTCAAAAACATTGGGAATCGATTGCGTTACATTATGACTGTGCTTTGAAATTCAAATGAGTTCGAAAATGTCTGATTTATGAAAGACAAAAGAGCTCTGTTCTATAAAATAAACATTGGAATTCAATTAGCTTTATAAGGAACCTGAGAAAATGATTCCTTGTTCCAAATAACTTTTCTTTTTATATTTAATTGAAAATATGTATTGTCAATGTAGACTGTCAATTGTTTTCCAGGTTCTCAGTCCTAGATCAAGTCTTCTCCTGGACTAGAAAGCACTTTCAATGGAGATTCTTCATTGAGCATACTTTTTAGTCCAGCAATAGGCTTAATCTGTGTTCTGGAAATCAACCCGAAAGAAGAAGATCTGTGAAAATAGGCTATACCTCCTTGAGAATCCTCTCCGGCACTGGATCCATGGTTGTAGTAGGAGGAAAGAGTATGAACCAGACTCATCATCTCCTCCTGTAGTAAATTGACCTTGGGATTTGGGTGCTCCAGGGCCTTGCCCCCCTCTGGTGCTGTCCCCCCACACAGACACTCCCACTGCTGTTCCAGGAGACACTGGATCCTCCTTACGTGGAGGACTGCCACAGCTTGATCCATGCCCCCTGTGGGGGCTTCCTCCTGGGGCATGTGCTCCATGGGTACTGCTAGGCCTGGTTCTCTGACGGAGCAATGGACCACCGTTTTTGAACTGTGTTGACCAGCTCCAAGACTGTTCGCTTGGGCCTCCATCATGAAAGAGCTAGCTGAAACCCAAACTTGATCATCTTCTAGGTCCTCAATCTGAGTGCCAGGGTTTTGTCTATTTGTTCTAATGGTCACTGTATTTGTCGACAAAGCTTCTCCTACATTGAAACTTTCTCTAACGGATGTACCATGCACACCTGCTAAGACCCACCTAGAAGAATTCTCAGTCTGTTTTTCATCTTGCTCCACAGGGACTCTTTCTGCTCTCCCCCAGTCCCCAGTTTTCCTGATCAGCTGGCACATCCTCTCATCGTTCCTCCGGCCCTCCTCCTGCTGTTCTCTCAGTAGCACGGTAGCCTTCTGGAGGTCCAAGCTGCTCTCATGAAGCCTCTGCTCCAGCATGGCTACTTTGGCCTGCAGAGACGTCACTGTGAGAAGCTCATCCAGGTCTGTGCTTGTCCTCCATTCGTGTGTCTGGTTAGAGTCATCATCGGTGATGTCATTGTTGGCGAGGAAGAGATTACTCTCTTTCCTGGGTCTTTTGAGGTCAGAGGTCACGTAAGAGTGGTCTTTGGCCATGTTGGAGAAGGTTCGGGATGCGGGTTTGGGGTTCAGTCCAAGACGGAGCATCTCCCTCTCCTCCTGCAGGATGTAGATCTGTGCCTTGAGCTCTGGGATGACCCGAACCTCCTCCTCCAGCTCGCCCATATGCTGCAGGGCTTTATTGAGGCGGCGGAGGGTTCCAGAAAAATCCTGGTTGGACGAGCGGTCCAGGGAGTAGAAGATGTCTTCCGTGGAAGTGTCCCTTCCTCTGGGACGGTCTCTGGAGCTTTGGAGACTGGCCTGGTCCTCAGTTGACTCTGAACCTTTCCTTAGCAGGACGGTGAGAGGCAGGCTGGAGGCCCGCAGGAGATTGGGCCTGATGTGCTCCCCCAAGGGCTGCTCATCAAAGGCCCTGATACTGGCTTCCATCTCTGCCACAGACTTGTATCCTCCAGGGGAGGCTGGCGATCTGCCATCATAAGCCCAAGAGCCATAGCCTTGGTGGGGGTCGGGGAGGCGAGACCTGGAGGCCAGAGCTCCAGTGGAGCCCCAGGGGCTAGGCTGGTAGCCATGCCCAGAGAGATTGAGGTTCCTGGGGAGAGTGCTGGGCCTCTGCCCCCTGCTCCGGCGCTTGATGGGGACCCTCTTTATGGTGTGGCCCTTCTCGATGTCGTCCACGTACTTGAGGAAGTCCAGGTCCAGGCAGAAGCCATAGGGCGTTTCCACAGAGTACGGAGGAGGCTTCCCCTTCACCCTATTCTCTGGGGCTTTGGGCCCATTTCCTAAAAAAGGATTGCAGTGTTTCTATACTTGTTATCATAGCATTGATACATAATAAGCACTAAAGTGTGTGGAGCATAAATGTGTTTAGGAATTATCTAACAAACATTTTGTTTCATATAACTATCAAAAAGGTAGCCAATTTTCATTGATACATTTGATATATTTTTAAAACTGTTACCATTTTGTTTGTCCGTCATTGTCAGGCTTCAGCTGTGAGCGTTGTTTTTTAGCACATTATATGTCTGTTGGTAGTCTGAGTGCCAGTCACTTTCTGCTCTCTTGCCAACTTCTACGGGCGTTGTGACTCTTTCTCGTGATGGAAAGCAACTTGACTGCCTGGCAAGAGAGAGCAAACAAGGGACAGAGGAGGAGGGTAAGAACATTTGTAGATTATTGTTGTGTATTCTAATGTCTCTGTTCTGTGTATTCTAATGTCTCTGTTCTGTGTGTTCTAATGTCTCTGTTCTAATGTCTGTTCTGTGTGTTTACATTTACATTTTAGTCATTTAGCAGACACTCTTATCCAGAGCGACTTACAGTAGTGAATACATACATTTCATTTTCATTTCATGCATTTTTTTTTTGTACTGGCCCCCTGTGGGAATCGAACCCACAACCCTGGCGTTGCACACACCATGCTCTACCAACTGAGCCACAGGGAAGGCTGTGTGTTCTAATGTCTCTGTTCTAATCTCTGTTCTCTGTGTTCTAATGTCTCTGTTCTGTATTTATAAAACGGGTCTGCACCCGGAACATGTAAAACATTGTTATTTTGCACTAGGGCCTACATTTTTGGAACTGGTGGACTTGTGGTTTACTTCTGGTATTTCCAAATGAGGACTCGCCCTGGATTTTCAAGTGGACAGCTCATCATGAACGTGTGGCAGAAACATTGATTTCTCACTCACTCACTCACTCACTCACTCACTCACTCACTCACTCACTCACTCACTCACTCACTCACTCACTCACTCACTCACTCACTCACTCACTCACTCACTCACTCACTCACTCACTCACTCACTCACTTACTCAATCCATACATCAGAATTAACCCTACTGACTTGCATAGAACAGTGGAAGGCCTGATGCTCCCTTGATTATATCAGCCTTAGCATTTCTAACACACCGGCCCATTATTTTCCCTGAGGCCCCCATTATTAACCAGATAATAGACCAGCCCATCTGGTATTTTCCCGAAATGCCAAATGGCCAGTCCGCCCCTGATTATAGACCTTCAGTCCAAATACAGATCTCAAAATAACTCTTAGACGGTTGAGACCAAAAGCCAGGGAACCCAATACACTCCTACATATAAAAATGTCTCTCCTACTCTCACGGCCTCCCTCTTTTCTCCCAGTGCTTTCTCTGTTTCTCTTCCTCAATATATGTCTCTCCTGTTATTTATCACCTCTCTTCTCTCCTTCAACTCTCTTTACTTATTCTACATTCTCCCCTCTTGTCCTCCAGCCATCGTGTCTACTTTTAATCTATCCTGACCACCCATATCTACCCATCTCACACTTCTTTTAGTCTCTCCCCTCTTCCCAAGCTTCCTCCCTCCTTCCCCTCTATAACCCTAAACCCCCCTCTCTCTCCAGACCTCTCAGTAGGTAGGTGTTAGACTCTAAACCCCCCTCTCTCTCCAGACCCCTCAGTAGGTAGGTGTTAGACTCTAAACCCCCCTCTCTCTCCAGACCCCTCAGTAGGTAGGTGTTAGACTCTAAACCCCCCTCTCTCTCCAGACCCCTCAGTGGGTAGGTGTTAGACTCTAAACCCCCCTCTCTCTCCAGACCCCTCAGTGGGTAGGTGCTAGACTCTAAACCCCCCTCTCTCTCCAGACCCCTCAGTGGGTAGGTGCTAGACTCTAAACCCCCCTCTCTCTCCAGACCCGTCAGTGGGTAGGTGTTAGACTCTAAACCCCCCTCTCTCTCCAGACCCTTCAGTGGGTAGGTGTTAGACTCTAAACCCCCCTCTCTCTCCAGACCCCTCAGTAGGTAGGTGTTAGACTCTAAACCCCCCTCTCTCTCCAGACCCTTCAGTGGGTAGGTGCTAGACTCTAAACCCCCCTCTCTCTCCAGACCCCTCAGTGGGTAGGTGCTAGACTCTCTGGCCTCTTGGGGGACCACAGTGACAGCCACACGCAGCCACAGACCCAAACAATGTCAGCTATGCAGTAAACAGAGTAACACCACTGACTGAAAAGTCCCGCTGTGAATGACGCCCTAAACACATGCGATAAGCACAATAACAGA
This sequence comes from Salmo salar, assembly GCF_965601325.2. Classification (NCBI taxonomy): domain Eukaryota; kingdom Metazoa; phylum Chordata; class Actinopteri; order Salmoniformes; family Salmonidae; genus Salmo; species Salmo salar. The sequence continues at coordinate 12,135,788 of NC_138293.1, forward strand.
CGTACACACACACACACACACACACACACACACACACACACACACACACACACACACACACACACACACACACACACACACACACACACACACACTCCATACATACATACAGAACATACTGTGCATACATTCATAAAGATCACTCACATACATGTGCATACTACTGTAAATAAAACGAGATATACTGGACAGGTTTATCTCTTCATTCAAAGACTCAATCATGGACAGTCTTACGGACAGTTGTGGCTGCTTTGCGTGATGTATTGTTGACTCTACCTTCTTAATGTTTGTACCATGTTTTGTGCTGCTACCATGTTGTGCTGCTCCCATGTTGTATCGCTACCATGCTGTGTTGTCATGTGTTGCTTAATCCCCTGTCCCGAAAGGAGGCCTTTTGCCTTTTGGTAGGCAGTCATTGTAAATAAGAATTTGTTCTTAACTGACTTGCCTAGTTAAATAAAGGTTCAATAAATTTTATAAAAAATATACTGTGTCAATGGTATGTATTGACACACAGTTCTTGTTACACACACAACACAGAACGTGTGACCCACAACAATCCACACACAACGTGTGGACCCACAACAATCCACACACAACGTGTGGACCCACAACAATCCACACACAACGTGTGACCCACAACAATCCACACACAACATGTGGATCCACAACAATCCACACACAACGTGTGGTCCCACAACAATCCACACACAACGTGTGACCCACAACAATCCACACACAACGTGTGACCCACAACAATCCACACACAACGTGTGACCCACAACAATCCACACACAACGTGTGGACCCACAACAATCCACACACAACGTGTGGACCCACAACAATCCACACACCACGTGGGACCCACAACAATCCACACACAACGTGTGACCCACAACAATCCACACACAACGTGTGGACCCACAACAATCCACACACAACGTGTGGACCCACAACAATCCACACACAACGTGTGACCCACAACAATCCACACACAACGTGTGACCCACAACAATCCACACACAACGTGTGACCCACAACAATCCACACACAACGTGTGGACCACAACAATCCACACACAACGTGTGGACCACAACAATCCACACACAACGTGTGACCCACAACAATCCACACACAACGTGTGACCCACAACCCACACACAACGTGTGGACCCACAACAATCCACACACAACGTGTGGACCCACAACAATCCACACACAACGTGTGACCCACAACAATCCACACACAATGTGTGGACCCACAACAATCCACACACAACGTGTGACCCACAACAATCCACACACAACGTGTGACCCACAACAATCCACACACAACGTGTGACCCACAACAATCCACACACAACGTGTGGACCCACAACAATCCACACACAACGTGTGACCCACAACAATCCACACACAATGTGTGGACCCACAACAATCCACACACAACGTGTGACCCACAAGAATCCACACACAACGTGTGACCCACAACAATCCACACACAACGTGTGACCCACAACAATCCACACACAACGTGTGGACCCACAACAATCCACACACAACGTGTGGACCCACAACGATCCACACACAACGTGTGACCCACAACAATCCACATACAACGTGTGACCCACAACAATCCACACACAACATGTGGACCCACAACAATCCACACACAACATGTGGACCCACAACAATCCACACACAACGTGTGACCCACAACAATCCACACACAACGTGTGACCCACAACAATCCACACACAACGTGTGACCCACAACAATCCACACACCACACATGACTTATTCCTTATTCCCCTAGCTACGCACATCATCGCTGACACCAATTTCCCCCAGTATAAACAAACAATACAAATCACAGTACAAAGGTAGATGGCGACATTGTGGTGCCAGGCCTTTTCACTGAGATGAAAGTAGTCTTTGAACACATGGTAAGACCTGGGGCTGTGACAGCAGAGGGTATAGACCAGGGACAGCAGAGGGTATAGACCAGGGACAGCAGAGGGTATAGACCAGGGACAGCAGAGGGTATAGACCAGGGACAGCAGAGGGCATAGACCAGGGACAGCAGAGGGTATAGACCAGGGACAGCAGAGGGTATAGACCAGGGACAGCAGAGGGTATAGACCAGGGACAGCAGAGGGTATAGACCAGGGACAGCAGAGGGTATAGACCAGGGCACGTCATCTTAATGTTCACAGGTGACTGTTGACAGAATTCTGTAGTATCTTCAATGGGGTGAAACAAACAGAGACATCTTAGGAAGGAAAGAGAAGGGGAAATGTCAATCAAAACAAACTGTCTTAGGAGTTAGTGAAGAGAGAAAGAGCAGGGTGTTGACTGTGACGCTCTGTTACCTCTAAGATACTAAACTGTATGCACGTCTATATTTTCTGTGGTGTGATGAAGTGATAACGCCCGAGAAGCAGGTGATTGGAGGATGTAATGGTCCGGATGTTGTTAGGCCCGAGACGGAATGCCGTTTTAACCAATCAGCATCCAGGATAAGGCCGCTGTATGAAGCTACGTACTGTACATAACTGTTCCCATTGTAATGACCTTAAACTAACACATAGGGACCTCCTCAAGCGGTTCAGATGTCTTGGCATAACGGTTAAGGTGTTGGCTTGACATTTGCTGGATTTTGGTTTGAGTCTTGGTCGGACTACCCCCCCAAAATTTGCCACACTATGGTGCATAGCTACATAAGAACTGTAACTATGGTGCATAGATACATAAGAACTTTAACTATGGTGCATAGCTACATAAGAACATTAACTATGGTGCATAGCTACATAAGAACTTTAACTATGGTGCATAGCTACATAAAAACTTTAACTATGGTGCATAGCTACATAAGAACTTTAACTATGGTGCATAGCTACATAAGAACATTAACTATGGTGCATAGCTACATAAGAACTTTAACTATGGTGCATAGCTACATAAGAACTTTAACTATGGTGCATTCATGGGTTTCACGTTTTTTCCCAATATTGTTTTGGACTGATGCCCGACTGAGCATTCTACTCAATGCATTGTCAATGAGTGCTGATGAAGATTTCATCAGAAGTGCATTATTGTGGCTTGGCAATACAATGACATTTCAAAAGGAGGCAAATAATTAGTAGGACATCATCATAATGTCACCAGATTGACTTTAGATGATATACCATTAGCTAGAAGGACTGGGCTTATCACCACTTTAGGGCACCGCTATGGCGCCGATGGCAGAGGGTGGATTGAGAATGTTCATAACAATGGCATGACGCGACTAGTGACAAAGGTGCAACCTATGAATAGCTACAGACATGACTTTAACTATGGTGTTATAGCTACAGACATGACTTTAACTATGGTGTTATAGCTACAGACATGACTTTAACTATGGTGTTATAGCTACAGGCATGACTTTAACTATGGTGTTATAGCTACAGGCATGACTTTAACTATGGTGTTATCGCTACAGACATGACTTTAACTATGGTGTTATAGCTACAGGCATGACTTTAACTATGGTGTTATAGCTACAGACATGACTTTAACTATGGTGTTATAGCTACAGACATGACTTTAACTATGGTGTTATAGCTACAGACATGACTTTAACTATGGTGTTATAGCTACAGACATGACTTTAACTATGGTGTTATAGCTACAGACATGACTTTAACTATGGTGTTATCGCTACAGACATGACTTTAACTATGGTGTTATCGCTACAGACATGACTTTAACTATGGTGTTATAGCTACAGACATGACTTTAACTATGGTGTTATAGCTACAGACATGACTTTAACTATGGTGTTATAGCTACAGGCATGACTTTAACTATGGTGTTATAGCTACAGACATGACTTTAACTATGGTGTTATAGCTACAGACATGACTTTAACTATGGTGTTATAGCTACAGACATGACTTTAACTATGGTGTTATAGCTACAGACATGACTTTAACTATGGTATTATAGCTACAGACATGACTTTAACTATGGTGTTATAGCTACAGACATGACTTTAACTATGGTGTTATAGCTACAGACATGACTTTAACTATGGTGTTATAGCTACAGACATGACTTTAACTATGGTGTTATAGCTACAGACATGACTTTAACTATGGTGTTATAGCTACAGGCATGACTTTAACTATGGTGTTATAGCTACAGGCATGTCTTTAACTATGGTGTTATAGCTACAGGCATGACTTTAACTATGGTGTTATAGCTACAGACATGACTTTAACTATGGTGTTATAGCTACAGGCATGACTTTAACTATGGTGTTATAGCTACAGACATGACTTTAACTATGGTGTTATAACTACAGACATGACTTTAACTATGGTGTTATAGCTACAGACATGACTTTAACTATGGTGTTATAGCTACAGGCATGACTTTAACTATGGTGTTATAGCTACAGGCATGACTTTAACTATGGTGTTGCATTATGCCTGGGAAGAAAATACTTCAACTTGCTCACCTTTCCATTGACTCAACTTACCCCATGGCCATTGACTCAACTTACCCCATGGCCATTGGCTCAACTTACCCCATGGCCATTGGCTCAACTTACCCCAAGGCAAACATTTAGCCTATATTAGCCCACACAGCTATAAGTACAGTATGCACATTCATGCTAAGTTTAGGACCTAATATTAAAACGTATAGAGACCCCAACTGATGTATTGTTTTTGATACAAGCATCATCTAACAAAATACATTCATTTGACTGGATGAAAATACGTTTTTTTTTGGACCTAGAGACAAGGGTGGCTCAACTTATCCCTTTGGCTCAACTTACCCCACTTTCTCCTACTGCAGAACAATAAACAATCTGCTGGTGTGGATGCTCGCCAATGTTTATAGTTACAGTATGTATAATTTATCGCTATAGTTATCATCCTTGGTGTGGATGCCCCTTAATTAAAGCCTTTTCCCCATTTTAAAGGTATTCGAAGAAAGAAGTCTCAATATTTTTCAATGGCCATTTTGGGGCCAATTTGAGGGCTTTGTTTCTCTTCCTGTTCCCACCACTGCTCTGTCCTGTGTATAAATGCATTGGTTTCTTAGCACATTGTTACAAACCTCGGAAATCAAAAATCTCCAGCCACAGCATTCTTGACTAAAAACCGCAAATTAAATTTGAACTCATGACACTGTTAAAACGGTCGCCTCCCTAAGATGATATGTTCTAGAACACTAAGGCCACCATTTTAGTTTCTGGTTTATGATATGTTCTAGAACACTAAGGCCACCATTTTAGTTTCTGGTTTATGATATGTTCTAGAACAATAAGGCCACCATTTTAGTTTCTGGTTTATGATATGTTCTAGAACACTAAGGCCACCATTTTAGTTTCTGGTTTATGATATGTTCTAGAACACTAAGGCCACCATTTTAGTTGCTGGTTTTAGATCCATAATGGGGACACAGACACATTGTTTAGATTCTTGTTCCTAGAACACTTTGAAGTTAACCTGGTCCCAGATCTATTTGTACTAACACCTATAATGTATGGTGACACTGACCATTGTTGGCAAGCACAAACAGATCTGGGACCAGGCTACCTAAGTAAGACAAAGGGTTGGGAATTGGGCTCTCATACAAGCTTCGTGGAGAATGTTGTAGAAGACATAAAGCTGTCATCAACATATGAGTCCAGAAGATTCCTCGTTTCTCAGCTGTTACTGGACTGATTCCTCTGATAAGATCAGATGTTTCTCTCTCCCTTTCCTTAAAGCGCCAATCAGCAGTTAAAACAATAACAAAGCAAAACAAGAATTGCCACTGGTTCACTAAAAAGCTGAGGGATAGGACTGGAGAAATGGAACCACTCAAATTCATAGACCACTATGGATGCAAGGACTGACCATCCATGATATGAAAATGATAGTTTTAGCCATGTTTAGAGGATTTTTAGTGTTTGTTTACGTTTACTTTGTATACAAAAATTGGAGTAAAACAAGCTTATATTTTGGATTCTGATGGGGTATGACTGTTGAACTAAGCTCATGAGGCCTTTATAAGTTCTATTCTTCAAGAATCAATGGGTACATAGTCCAGAAATGGATGTAGCTACTACAGATTGACCCTTTAGCTGTGGCGGTGGTGGTGTGTGTGCATTTAATTTGTGATTCACTCTGAAGTGCTACAGTGGGGGAAAAAAGTATTTGATCCCCTGCTGATTTTGTACGTTTGCCCACTGACAAAGAAAGGATCATTCTATAATTTTAATGGTAGGTTTATTTGAACAGTGAGAGACAGAATAACAACAAAAATATCCAGAAAAATGCATGTCAAAAATGTTATAAATTGATTTGCATTTTAATGAGGGAAAAAGCATTTGACCCCCTCTCAATCAGAAAGATTTCTGTGTCCCAGGTGTCTTTTATACAGGTAACGAGCTGAGATTAGCAGCACACTCTTAAAGGGAGACACCTCTCCACAGAAGCAATCAATCAATCAGATTCCAAACTCTCCACCATGGCCAAGACCAAAAAGCTCTCCAGGGATGTCTGGGTCAAGATTGTAGACCTACACAAGGCTGGAATGGGCTACAAGACCATCGCCAAGCAGCTTGGTGAGAAGGTGACAACATTTGGTGCGATTATTCGCAAATGGAAGAAACACAAAAGAACTGTCAATATCCCTCGGCCTGGGGCTCCATGCAAGATCTCACCTCGTGGAGTTGCAATGATCATGAGAACGGTGAGGAATCAGCCCAGAACTACACGGGAGGATCTTGTCAATGATCTCAAGGCAGCTGGGACCATAGTCACCAAGAAAACAATTGGTAACACACTACGCCATGAAGGACTGAAATCCTGCAGCGCCCACAAGGTCCCCCTGCTGAAGACACATATACATACCCGTCTGAAGTTTGCCAATGAACATCTGAATGACTCAGAGGACTACTGGTGAAAGTGTTGTGGTCAGATGAGACCAAAATGAAGCTCTTTGACATCAACTCAACTCACCGTGTTTGGAGGAGGAGGAATGCTGCCTATGACCCCAAGAACACCATCTCCACCGTCAAACATGGAGGTGGAAACATTATGCTTTGGGGGTGTTTTTCTGCTAAGGGGACAGGACAACTTCACCGCATCAAAGGGACGATGGACGGGGCCATGTACCGTCAGATCTTGGGTGAGAACCTCCTTCCCTCAGCCAGGGCATTGAAAATGGGTTGTGGATGGGTATTCCAGCATGACAATGACCCAAAACACACGGCCAAGGCAACAAAGGAGTGGCTCAAGAAGAAGCACATTAAGGTTCTGGAGTGGCCTAGCCAGTCTCCAGACCTTAATCCCATAGAAAATCTGTGGAGGGAGCTGAAGGTTCGAGTTGCCAAACGTCAGCCTCGAAACCTTAATGACTTGGAGAAGATCTGCAAAGAGGAGTGGGACAAAATCCCTCCTGAGATGTGTGCAAACCTGGTGGCCAACTACAAGAAACGTCTGACCTCTGTGATTGCCAACAAGAGTTTTGCCACCAAGTACTAAGTCATGTTTTGCAGAGGGGTCAAATACTTATTTCCCTCATTAAAATGCAAATCATTTTATAACATTTTTGACATGCATTTTTCTGGATTTTTTTGTTGTTATTCTGTCTCTCACTGTTCAAATAAACCTACCATTAAAATTATAGACTGATCATTTCTTTGTCAGTGGGCAAACGTACAAAATCAGCAGGGGATCAAATACTTTCCCCCCCCCCCACTGTACTTACAAAGTGCTGTGGATTGGAATTAATGAATGAATGAATGGTTCCATTAGCAAAGCAATCCATCACACTTCTACACCCAGGTGATTGTTTTCTCTTCACTCATGGCACCCTAGTGGGTAGAACAGAAGGTCATGTGTTGGTTTTGCTCTGTAGTCAGTGTACTAGTTACAGGCATGACTACAGATGCATCCTAAATGACCCCCCTTCCCAATTTGGTGCACTACTTCAACCCATAGGGCTCTGGTCAAAAGGTGTGCACTAGATAGGGAATAGGGTGCCTTTTGGGACGTACTCTACAACTGGAGGGCGCAGTGACTTTCTCATCTCTGTTCTGTTGTCAGGAAAAGGGATATTTTCTTCCTCCAGTTTGGCCATGCTGACTATGTGGTATTTCCAGTACATAACTCTATTCCTTGTCTTCTATTTGGAGTTGGTTTAGAAACTCAAGCCAACTTGTTGGACTCCAACCGCCCCTACCCAACCACTGTCTCTCTTCTCCCAACTTCCTGTATCTGTCACTCTCTCACACACGCACTCTTTCTCTCCCTCCATCCAGTTTGATTCCCTGTGGTTCTGTAGTGTTCTCCGTGTTCTAATGTCTATTTTCTGTGTGTTCTCATGTCTCTGTTCTTTGTCGTAATGCCTCTGTTCTGTGTTCTAATGTCTCTGGTCTGTGTTCTAATGTCTCTGGTCTGTGTTCTAATGCCTCTGGTCTGTGTTCTAATGCCTCTGGTCTGTGTTCTAATGCCTCTGGTCTGTGTTCTAATGCCTCTGGTCTGTGTTCTAATGCCTCTGGTCTGTGTTCTAATGCCTCTGGTCTGTGTTCTAATGCCTGTGTTCTGTGTGTTCTAAAGAATTTTCACCATTTGGATCATTCTGCCACCTCTTCAACATTTTGAGGCTTTTGATTTTGACATGGACTCTGCCTGTTCATGGACTCTGCCTGTTCATGGACTCTGCCTGTTCATGGACTCTGCCTGTTCATGTATGTGGATGATGCTACCCTCTTGGTTTCACATTAGAATGAGAAGACTGTTGAAAAGACCCTAAGCAGCCAACTGACTAAAGTCAGTAAGTGGTTATCCAACAACAAACTGTCTCTGCATTTGGGCAAGACAGAATGTATCCTGTTTGGTTCCAAACACAAAGTGAGAAACTCTTCCAACTTCTCAGTCAAGTGTAATGAAGTAGTTGTGAAGCTGAAATGCTCTGTTACATACTTGGGATGTGAACTGAGCCAACAAGACAGGTGAACTCATGGCTCTGAAGGTCATTGAGAAGGTTCACTCCAGTTCCTGGATACAGAGACTATGAGGACCCTGGCAACATCTTTGACACAGTGCCACTATGATTATGCTTGGCTCAGTGGCATAACCAAAAACCTGAAGGACAAACTTCAAAACGTCCCAAAACAAACTAATGAGAATTACACTCAAGATCAGCCCAAGGATGCTCATTTGTCCTAGCCATTTCAGGGAACTGAACAGGCTTCCAGTTGATCTCCGGGTGGTGCAGATCAAACTGTTGATGGTTTATACATGACCTTGCCCCCCAGTTACCTGTCTGGTTATTTTCATTTCATTAGAGACTCTCGTAGCCATCACACCAGAGCCAGAGTTGCCAATATCAGACCGCTGTGCTACAGGAGCCTGGATGTAAAAATCTCTCTCCTTAACACTGGTGCAGAGGAATGGAATGGTGTACCAAACCATATACTGTAAAATCTATCCCATCCATACCAAACCATATACAATCTATCCCATCCATACTAAACCATATAAAATCCATACCAAACCATATAAAATCTATCCCATCCATACCAAACCATATACAATCTATCCCATCCATACTAAACCATATAAAATCCATACCAAACCATATACAATCTATCCCATCCATACCAAACCATATACAATCTATCCCATCCATACTAAACCATATAAAAATCCATACCAAACCATATACTGTAAAATCTATCCCATCCATACCAAACCATATACAATCTATCCCATCCATACTAAACCATATAAAATCCATACCAAACCATACTGTAAAATCTATCCCATCCATACTAAACCATATAAAATCTATCCCATCCATACTAAACCATATAAAATCCATACCAAACCATATACTGTCAAATCTATCCCATCCATACTAAACCATATAAAATCCATACCAAAGCATATACAATCTATCCCATCCATACTAAACCATATAAAATCCATACCAAACCATATAAAATCTATCCCATCCATACCAAACCATATAAAATCTATCCCATCCATACCAAACCATATAAAATCTATACCAAACCATATAAAATCTATCCCATCCATACCAAACCATATGAAATATATCCCATCCATACCAAACCATATAAAATCTATCCCATCCATACCAAACCATATAAAATCCATACCAAACCATATAAAATCTATCCCATCCATACCAAACCATATAAAATCCATACCAAACCATATGCAATCTATCCCATCCATACCAAACCATTTAAAATCCATACCAAACCATATAAAATCTATCCCATCCATACCAAACCATATAAAATCCATACCAAACCATATAAAATCTATCCCATCCATACCAAACCATATAAAATCCATACCAAACCATATAAAATCTATTCCATCCATACCAAACCATTTAAAATCCATACCAAACCATATAAAATCTATTCCATCCACACCAAACCTGTCACGAATTCCGGCGAAGTCGGTTCCTCTCCTTGTTCGGGCGACGTTCGGCGGTCGACGTCACCGGTCTTCTAGCCATCGCTGATCCACTTTTAATTTTCCATTTGTTTTGTCTTGTTTTCCCACACACCTGGTTTACATTGTCCTCATTACTTGTCATGTATTTAGCCCTCTGTTCCCCCCATGTCTGTGTGTGTAATTGTTTATTGTCAGGTTGGCACTCTTCTGGCTGGTTTGCGCCGGGTTATATTTGACACCCGTGCATTTTGACAGCCTGTACTTTGTACTTTGTTATTTTTGTACTTAGTGCAGCCTCACTTGTTCTGAGGGCATTTGTTTTTGTGACGCGGTTGCGTTCTATTCATATATTGCCTCAGTAAAGTGCCTTGTCCACTCATCTCTGCTCTCCTGCACCTGACTTCCAATGCACCAGCTACACCCACACCTTGACAAAACCATATAAAATCCATACCAAACCATATAAAATCTAGCCCATCCATACCAAACCATATAAAATCCATACCAAACCATATAAAATCCATACCAAAAAATAAAAAATCCATACCAAACCATATCAAATCGATCCCATCCATACCAAACCATATAAAATCTATCCCATCCATACCAAACCATATAAAATCTATCCCATCCATACCAAACCATAAAAAATCCCTACCAAACCATATAAAATCCATACCAAACCATATGAAATCGATCCCATCCATACCAAACCATATCAAATCCATACCAAACCATATAAAATCCATACCAAACCATATGACATCTATCCCATCCATACCAAACCATATAAAATCTATCCCATCCAGTGGCGGTTCTAGACCATTTCAACTGGGGGGGCCAAGCTGGGGCCAGTTGTACTGTTAGAGGGGCCAGTTACATTAGACGTTATTGTTGTCATATCGTTTTCTTCACTGCATTGCAGGCATTAGCAGGCAAAAAAACATGTTCATAATCATCATCGTTGCCACTGTCTAATAACGGATGTAAAAAAAGAACGATAGCAAAAATTAGTTATGTAAAAATTATTTCATACTCCACATTTAGGGGAGCCACAAGGGGGTCCAAAATTGTTGTCACATCCCATCCAAACCAAACCATATAAAATCCATACCGAGCCATATAAAATCTATCCCATCCATACCAAACCATATACAATCCATACCAAACCATATGAAACACATCCCATCCATACCAAAGCATATCAAATCCATACCAAACCATATAAAATCCATACCAAACCATATCAAATCCATTCCAAACCATATGAAATCTATCCCATCCATACCAAACCATATAAAATCCATACCAAACCATATCAAATCCATAACAAACCATATAAAATCTATCCCATCCATACCAAACCATATAAAATCTATCCCATCCATATCAAACCATATCAAATCCGTACCAAGCCATATCAAATCCGTACCAAGCCATATAAAATCCATATCAAACCATATAAAATCCATACCAAACCATACCACCAAAAACACTGAAATTTCCATCCCTAACTATAATATTTTCCGACCAGATGGAACTGCCAAAGGGAGCGGTGTTGCAATCTACTGCAGAGATAGCCTACAGAGTACTGTCTTACTATCCTGGTCTGTACCCAAACAATTCGAGCTTCTACTTTTAAAAATCCACCTTTCCAGAAACAAGTCTCAAACCGTTGCCGCTTGCTATAGATCTCCCTCTGTCCCCAGTTGTGCCCTGGACACCATATGTGAATTGATTGCCCCCATCTATCTTCAGAGCTCGTGCTGCTAGGTGACCTAAACTGGGACATGCTTAACACCCCGGCCATCCTACAATCTAAGCTTGATGCCCTCAATCTCACACAAATTAACCCACTAGGTACAACCCCAAATCCGTAAACACGGGCACCCTCATAGATATCATCCTGACCAACTTGCCCTCCAAATACACCTCTGCTGTTTCCAACCAAGATCTCAGCGATCACTGCCTCATTGCCTGCATCCGTAATGGGTCTGCGGTCAAACGACCACCCCTCATCACTGTCAAACGCTCCCTAAAACACTTCAGCGAGCAGGCCTTTCTTATCGACCTGGCCCGGGTATCCTGGAAGGATAATGACCTCATCCCGTCAGTAGAGGATGCCTGGTTATTCTTTAAAAGTGCCTTCCTCACCATCTTAAATAAGCATGCCCCATTCAAAAAATGTAGAACCAGGAACAGATATAGCCCTTGGTTCTCTCCAGACCTGACTGCCCTTGACCAGCATAACAACATCCTGTGGCGTTCTGCATTAGCATCGAATAGCCCCCGTGATATGCAACTTTTCAAGGAAGTTAGGAACCAATATACACAGGCAGTTAGGAAAGCTAAGGCTAGCTTTTTCAAGCAGAAATTTGCATCATGTAGCACAAACTCAAAAAAGTTCTGGGACACTGTAAAGTCCATGGAGAAAAAGAGCACCTCCTCCCAGCTGCCCACTGCACTGAGGCTAGGAAACACTGTCACCACCGATAAATCCACAATAATTGAGAATTTCAATAAGCATTTTTCTACAGCTGGCCATGCTTTCCACCTGGCTACCCCTACCCCGATCAACAGCCCTGTACCCCCCACAGCAACTCGCCCAAGCCTCTCCCATTTCTCCTTCAACCAAATCCAGATAGCTGATGCTCTGAAAGAACTGCAAAATCTGGACCCCTAAAAATCAGCCGGGCTAGACAATCTGGACCCTCTCTTTCTAAAATTATCTGCCGAAATTGTTGCAACCCCTATTACTAGCCTGTTGAACCTCTCATATCGTCTGAGATTCCCAAAGATTGGAATGCTGCCGCGGTCATACACCTCTTCAAAGGGGGAGACACCCTAAACCCAAACTGCTACAGACCTATATCTATTCAACCCTGCCTTTCTAAGGTCTTCGAAAGCCAAGTTAACAAACAGATTACTGACCATTTCAAATCCCACCGTACCTTCTCCACTATGCAATCTGGTTTCCGAGCTGGTCATGGGTGCACCTCAGCGACGCTCGATAAACGATATAATAACCACCATCGATAAGAGACATTACTGTGCAGACGTATTCGTCGACCTGGACAAGGCTTTCGACTCTGTCAATCACCACATTCTTATTGGCAGACTCAACAGCTTTGGTTTCTCAAATGATTGTCTTGCCTGGTTCACCAACTACTTCTCTGATAGAGTTCAGTGTGTCAAATCGGAGGGCCTGTTGTCCGGACCTCTGGCAGTCTCTATGGGGGTGCCACAGGGTTCAATTCTCGGGCCGACTCTCTTCTCTGAATACATCAATGATGTTGCTCTTGCTGCTGGTGATTCTCTGATCCACCTCTATGCAGACGACACCATTCTGTATACTTCTGGCCCTTCTTTGGACACTGTGTTAACTAACCTCCAGACGAGCTTCAATGCCATACAACTCTCCTTCCGTGGCCTCCAACTGCTCTTAAATGCAAGTAAAACTAAATGCATGCTCTTCAACCGATCGCTGCCCGCACCTGTCCGCCCGTCCAGCATCACTACTCTAGACGGTTCTGACTTAGAATATGTGGACAACTACAAATACCTAGGTGTCTGATTAGACTGTATACTCTCCTTCCAGACTCACATTAAACATCTCCAATCCAAAATTAAATCTAGAATCGGCTTCCTAATTCACAACAAAGCATCCTTCACTCATGCTGCCAAACATACCCTCGTAAAACTGACCATCCTACCGATCCTTGACTTCGGTGATGTCATTTACAAAATAGCCTCCAACACTCTACTCAACAATTTGGATGCAGTCTATCACAGTGCTATCCGTTTTGTCACCAAAGCCCCATATACTACCCACCACTGCGGCCTGTACGCTCTCGTTGGCTGGCCCTCGCTTCATACTCGTCGACAAACCCACTGGCTCCAGGTCATCTATAAGTCTCTGCTAGGTAGAGCCCCGCCGTATCTCAGCTCACTGGTCACCATAGCAGCACCCACCCGTAGCACGCGCTCCAGCAGGTATATCTCACTGGTCACCCCCAAAGCCAATTCTTCCTTTGGCCGCCTTTCATTCCAGTTCTCTGCTGCCAATGACTGGAACGAACTGCAAAAATCACTGAAGCTGGAGACTCATATCTCCCTCACTAGCTTTAAGCACCAGCTGTCAGAGAGGCTCACAGATCACTGCACCTGTACATAGCCCATCAGTAAATAGCCCATCCAACTACCTCGTCCCCATACTGTATTTATTTATTTATTTATCTTGCTCCTTTGCAACCCAGTATCTCTACTTGCACATTCATCTTCCGCACATCTACCATTCCAGTGTTTAATTGCTATATTGTAATTACTTCGCCACCATGGCCTATTTATTGCCTTACCTCCTGTATCCTACCTCATTTACACATGCTGTATATAGATATTTCTGCTGTATTATTGTTTGTTTATTCCATGTGTAACTCTGTGTTGTTGTATGTGTCAAACTGCTTTGCTTTATCTTGGCCAGGTCGCAGTTGTAAATGAGAACTTGTTCTCAACTAGCGTACCTGGTTAAATAAAGGTGAAATTATTATTTTTTAAATACCAAACCATATAAAATCCATACCAAACCATATCATATCTATCCCACCCATACCAAACCATATAGAATCCATACTAAACCATATCAAAGCATATAAAATCCATACTTAACCATATAACATCTATCCCATCCATACCAAACCATATAAAATCCATACCAAACCATATCAAATCAATACCAAACCATATCAAATCCATACCAAACCTTATAAAATCTATCCCATCCATACCAAACCATATCAAATCCATACCAAACCATATAAAATCCATACCAAACCACATCAAATCCATACCTTATGAAATGGTTTATGGGCAAAATGCTTTAAAACTGCATAGGCTAAAATAAAGTATAATTGCTTCTCGTAATCTGGCTTACTTGGTAATCTATTTTATTCCTTTAACTGTTTCCTCCCTATTGATGAAATGTATTTGAGATGTATTTTGTTTGAGATGTGTATATTTCCCCAATGGAAATAGGTTTTTAAACTTTTTTTGTGTCATCCTCAATGAATTGAATGCCATTGTACTGTATCCACGTGTGTGGTTGTATTGTGTTTAAAATGGTCAAATAAATCAACTAAAATAACAACAACAGGGTCTCAATCTCCTCTCCGTGTGCAGCAGGACATAGTGCTAAAGCCAATAGGATGAAACAGCTGCCAGTGGGGCTTTCACGCAAGGAAGAAAAACAACATGGTATTTTAAATGGTTAGGCTAAAATAGAACGTGTGTGTGTGTGTGTGTGTGTGTGTGTGTGTGTGTGTGTGTGTGTGTGTGTGTGTGTGTGTGTGTGTGTGTGTGTGTGTGTAGTGAGTGAGTGAGTGAGTGAGTGAGTGAGTGAGTGAGTGAGTGAGTGAGTGAGTGAGTGAGTGAGTGAGTGAGTGAGTGAGTGAGTGAGTGAGTGAGTGAGTGAGTGAGTGAGTGAGTGAGTGAGTGAGTGTGAGTGAGTGAGTGTGAGTGAGTGTGTGTGAGTGTGAGTGTGTGTGTGTGTGTGTGTGTGTGTGTGTGTGTGTGTGTGTGTGAGGGGTGTGGTAGACATCTGACCTCTAAAAGTCGACTGTCTATCAGATAGTCAGATGAATAACTGTAAGGGCTCCAAGTCCAACCTGTATACTTGATTCGCTCGGACAACTGAATATCCCTTTGCTATCTACTTGTTATTTAAATTCTACATTTAAAATGACCCATGTTTAATTCAAGACAATTAAGAACAACATACATATATTCAGAAACATACAGCACCTAGAAGTATTATCCACCTGGTGAATTATTATAGTACCAGCAAGCAGCAGAGAACAGGAAGAAACAGCCATGTCCAACTTTCCCTTACCTTTACCAACTCTGCCCCGGCTTGTTCAGAGCTTGTTCAGAGTGTTCTACTGTAACCTGATGTCAGAGCGTCCACTCCAGTCTGAGTTCCAGTACTTCTCCAGTCGCTTCTCTCAGCCCAGCTTGTCTGTCAGTCTGTCTCCTAGAGGGAGGTACCAACACGGAGAATGGGATGCCGGAGCTGCTTGGCAAATTTAGAATCCTCTCATATCACAGGCTGTGCTGTTGTTGTGGGGATGGGTTTCAGAGCATGCCTTTCTCCCTCCGTCCAAATAGACTGCGGGTGGGGGCCCACACTGAACAGCCACACCCACGTTATTAGATATCGACCAATAGGAGCTTGCAGGTGGGGTCCCTCACTCAAAGCAGTGGACAGCAGCTCACTCGAGACCCGTGCTGCTGGTTGTTTTCAGAATAAACTCCCCTAGGTAGTCAGTAATGTGTGTCTCCTACAAACAAGCACACTTCCATTTTAACTCTCCTAATGGCACTTCATCTACCCAGGCCAAGAGAAATATAGTCCTCCCAGCAATAGAGGAAAACTGAAAAAACAAATTACCATCTCAAAACAGAAATACTGTACTTAAACGAGTTTGTGCAAACTAACAAAACACCTTATTGACATAGTCAAAATAATATTCTGCTGAATTTAATTACACAGAAAGAGATGCCCATGGAGCAGTAACAATGGCATTTCACCTTCACCGTGTTCCTAACACGGATAGAAAAGGAATTAGCAAAGAAAGGCTCCTTTTCCATTACACACGATGACATCTGACTCCGAAAGGGATTGTGGTTTAAAAAAAAAACACTGGACCAAAGCACTGCTGAATGACTACATACTGCAGCGTACACAACAGGAAACTCTGAGCTGCCATAGCTGATCTGCAGAGATGGACTGGCCATAGGGCAGTTTGTGCAAATTCCAGATGGGCTGGTCCATTTTAGCCCAGTGGACCAGTCTAAATTACAGTTTTGTGCAAAATGATCATTATGTGCCTAATAATGGTGAGCCTCAAGGAAAAAAATGGGACGATGTGTTAAAAATGCCAGAAGGATTTTTGGTCCCAGTCCGCCCCTGCAGGTCTGGGCAGCTACAGTATAAAGGGAATAGTTACCTTTACTTTACTGTGGTAAGGAAAGGCATACATAAAACATGTGAATGTAGGCTAGTTGAAGATCACTCTCTCTTGATTAGTACCAAGACTGCAAATCATGTAGATGTTTGTTTTTACCTGTATAAATCCTTGTTCTACATCTTTGGGACATGTATTTTGGCCTGCAGGTAGGTAGCCTAGCGTTTAGACCGTTGGGCTAGTAACCAAAAAGCCACCCGTTGAAATACCCAAAACAGACAAGGTAAAAAAATTTAATCTGTCAATATACCCTTTAGCAAGGCACTTAACCCTAATTTGATCTAGGGGTGCCGTACCCTGTAAAACAATACATTTAGCTGTGACAATAAAAAACATAATCTAAAATCTGTTCCATGTCAACTTTCCCCAATGCATATATGGATAATTTGTCAAGAATGCCCTCTAGTGGTGAAAGGTGATCATCACATAACAGTTAGGTTTAGGAGAGCTTCAATTGGTGCTTTTATTAGGTGCACATTTGATATTGGTGACGGTACCTAAAGCTTGTAGGTATAATACTATAATGTATTATAATAACTATAACATAATAAGTTTTAAGCATGTATGACCCTTTTATAATGGAGGCTTTAAGTTAAAGTCTTACTTTAAGATTTTGTTGTAACTTTCCAAACCCCGGAGATTTTGTTGCATGTAGTGTTGCGTAATTTGCATAACTGAAAATATCTAAGTAGAAAAACATGTTTATCTAAGTAAGAAACATGTTCATCTAAGTATGACGGAATTAACTCCATAAACATTTCTCTATTGGAAGTGATACACAATCCATAGGGCTGTGCCATTGGGGTTGACAGTCATGGCAGACTGTTCATTCGATGTGCATTATGTAACTCTATGCTACTGTAGCTCAGTGTGGTTATTGGTTCCTATTAGCAGTATTAGTATAGTCCTCTATGCTACTGTAGCTCAGTGTGGTTATTGGTTCCTATTAGCAGTATTAGTATAGTCCTCTATGCTACTGTAGCTCAGTGTGGTTATTGGTTCCTATTGGCAGTATTAGTATAGTCCTCTATGCTACTGTAGCTCAGTGTGGTTATTGGTTCCTATTGGCAGTATTAGTATAGTCCTCTATGCTACTGTAGCTCAGTGTGGTTATTGGTTCCTATTAGCAGTATTAGTATAGTCCTCTATGCTACTGTAGCTCAGTGTGGTTATTGGTTCCTATTGGCAGTATTAGTATAGTCCTCTATGCTACTGTAGCTCAGTGTGGTTATTGGTTCCTATTAGCAGTATTAGTATAGTCCTCTATGCTACTGTAGCTCAGTGTGGTTATTGGTTCCTATTAGCAGTATTAGTATAGTCCTCTATGCTACTGTAGCTCAGTGTGGTTATTGGTTCCTATTAGCAGTATTAGTATAGTCCTCTATGCTACTGTAGGTCAGTGTGGTTATTGGTTCCTATTAGCAGTATTAGTATAGTCCTCTATGCTACTGTAGCTCAGTGTGGTTATTGGTTCCTATTAGCAGTATTAGTATAGTCCTCTATGCTACTGTAGCTCAGTGTGGTTATTGGTTCCTATTGGCAGTATTAGTATAGTCCTCTATGCTACTGTAGGTCAGTGTGGTTATTAGTTCCTATTAGCAGTATTAGTATAGTCCTCTATGCTACTGTAGGTCAGTGTGGTTATTAGTTCCTATTAGCAGTATTAGTATAGTCCTCTATGCTACTGTAGGTCAGTGTGGTTATTGGTTCCTATTGGCAGTATTAGTATAGTCCTCTATGCTACTGTAGCTCAGTGTGGTTATTGGTTCCTATTAGCAGTATTAGTATAGTCCTCTATGCTACTGTAGCTCAGTGTGGTTATTGGTTCCTATTAGCAGTATTAGTATAGTCCTCTATGCTACTGTAGGTCAGTGTGGTTATTGGTTCCTATTAGCAGTATTAGTATAGTCCTCTATGCTACTGTAGCTCAGTGTGGTTATTGGTTCCTATTGGCAGTATTAGTATAGTCCTCTATGCTACTGTAGCTCAGTGTGGTTATTGGTTCCTATTGGCAGTATTAGTATAGTCCTCTATGCTACTGTAGCTCAGTGTGGTTATTGGTTCCTATTAGCAGTATTAGTATAGTCCTCTATGCTACTGTAGCTCAGTGTGGTTATTGGTTCCTATTGGCAGTATTAGTATAGTCCTCTATGCTACTGTAGCTCAGTGTGGTTATTGGTTCCTATTAGCAGTATTAGTATAGTCCTCTATGCTACTGTAGCTCAGTGTGGTTATTGGTTCCTATTAGCAGTATTAGTATAGTCCTCTATGCTACTGTAGCTCAGTGTGGTTATTGGTTCCTATTAGCAGTATTAGTATAGTCCTCTATGCTACTGTAGCTCAGTGTGGTTATTGGTTCCTATTAGCAGTATTAGTATAGTCCTCTATGCTACTGTAGGTCAGTGTGGTTATTGGTTCCTATTAGCAGTATTAGTATAGTCCTCTATGCTACTGTAGGTCAGTGTGGTTATTGGTTCCTATTAGCAGTATTAGTATAGTCCTCTATGCTACTGTAGGTCAGTGTGGTTATTGGTTCCTATTAGCAGTATTAGTATAGTCCTCTATGCTACTGTAGCTCAGTGTGGTTATTGGTTCCTATTAGCAGTATTAGTATAGTCCTCTATGCTACTGTAGCTCAGTGTGGTTATTGGTTCCTATTAGCAGTATTAGTATAGTCCTCTATGCTACTGTAGCTCAGTGTGGTTATTGGTTCCTATTAGCAGTATTAGTATAGTCCTCTATGCTACTGTAGCTCAGTGTGGTTATTGGTTCCTATTAGCAGTATTAGTATAGTCCTCTATGCTACTGTAGCTCAGTGTGGTTATTGGTTCCTATTAGCAGTATTAGTATAGTCCTCTATGCTACTGTAGCTCAGTGTGGTTATTGGTTCCTATTAGCAGTATTAGTATAGTCCTCTATGCTACTGTAGCTCAGTGTGGTTATTGGTTCCTATTAGCAGTATTAGTATAGTCCTCTATGCTACTGTAGCTCAGTGTGGTTATTGGTTCCTATTAGCAGTATTAGTATAGTCCTCTATGCTACTGTAGGTCAGTGTGGTTATTGGTTCCTATTAGCAGTATTAGTATAGTCCTCTATGCTACTGTAGCTCAGTGTGGTTATTGGTTCCTATTAGCAGTATTAGTATAGTCCTCTATGCTACTGTAGCTCAGTGTGGTTATTGGTTCCTATTAGCAGTATTAGTATAGTCCTCTATGCTACTGTAGCTCAGTGTGGTTATTGGTTCCTATTAGCAGTATTAGTATAGTCCTCTATGCTACTGTAGGTCAGTGTGGTTATTGGTTCCTATTGGCAGTATTAGTATAGTCCTCTATGAATCAGAGGTCTCTTGATCGAGAGTTCATAGACCTCAAATTGAGCTGGCCTCTTTCAGCAAGAGGGACCAATCACAACTTATCTTACTAGAATCCACACCCACAAAAGGATACCTGTTGGTGTAGTATGTATTGCACTATCCAAACAGTTATTATAGCGACGATTCTACTTTACTGTAAAGGTCTATGCAGTTTAGTGTGAAGTCATGTCCCTTTGTATTTATATCAAGGATGAAATACGTTCTATATTTACTTGTCTCTGTGTATCCTTTCCCTTTCCTTACACAATTATAAATATATAATAATATGAATTATGTTATGTAAAATATTTTGGACCTCTCATATTGGATAAGCCCAACGACCAAAATGTACCTTTCTGTATTTGGAGCAAAAAGGTCCTCTTGCTAGCTGGTATTACCAAGATTCCAAGTCAATGTCTGTGTGACTGTGAGCTTTAGGTAGTGTCATAGTTTACTGCTAGATAAATCACCCGGTGTTGAATGTCAAGTGATGCTGAAACCATAATTCACTGTGAATGAGGTAGGGATTGTCTCAGGGACAATGACAATGTAGTATTTGGCCCTGAAAGTTTGACTATGACATGTGAGTTATGATTCGTTATGCATGAGAGGTGATGCAATATGATTTTTAGTTTTAAAGCCATAGTCCAATGACTCACAGAATATGGTGGGGGTTGGGATCTTACAGTGACAACCAGTTAATATGCTCCACAACTAACACATCAGACCTGAGTTCAATACAGTATTTGTTTCTTTCAAATACTTAAGCGGCACTTTATTCCATTTTAATAGTCCCAAATTGGTGAGGCAGGTAACCTAGTGGTTAGAGCGTTGGGCCAGTAACCGAAAGGTTGCTAGATCGAATCCCCGAGCTGACAAGGTAAACATCTGTTGTTCTGCCTGTGAACAAGGCAGTGAACAAAACCCACTGTTCCTAGGCCGTCATTGTAAAGTAAGAATTTGTTCTTAACTGACTTGCCGAGTTAAATAAATATGGGAACCCATCTGGCACTACAGACTTAATCAAACAAGTATTAGAAACAAATCTAAATCAAATGTTAACCCAGGTCTGCTTTTATTTGATTTATTTCAACTTTATTTAACTGGGCAAGTCAGTTAAGAACAAATTCTTATTTACAATGACGCCCTACCAAAAGGCCTCCTGCGGAGACAGAGACCTGGGATTAAAAAAATACAATAAAATACAACATATATATAGGACAAAACACACATCACAACAAGAGGAACAACACAACACTACATAAAGAGAGACCTAGGACAACAACATAGCATGGCAGCAACACATGACAACACAGCATGGTAGCAATACAACATGGTAGCAGCACAAAACATGGTACAAACATTATTGGGCACAGTCAACAGCATAAAGGGCAAGAAGGTAGAGACAATAATACATCACGCAAAACAGCCACAACTGTCAGTAAGAGTGTCCATGATTGAGAGTCTTTGAATGAAGAGATTGAGGTAAAACTGTCCAGTTTGAGTGTTTGTTGTTGCAGCTCGTTCCAGTCGCTAGCTGCAGCGAACTGAAAAGACAAGCGTCCCAGGGATGTGTGTGCTTTGGGGACCTTTAACATAATGTGACTGGCATAACGGGTGTTGTATGTGGAGGACAAGGGCTGCAGTAGATATCTCAGATACGGGGGAGTGAGGCCTAAGATGGTTTTATAAATAAGCATCAACCAGTGGGTCTTGTGACGGGTATACAGAGATGACCAGTTTACAGAGGAGTATAGAGTGCAGTGATGTGTCCTATGAGGAGCATTGGTGGCAAATCTGATGGCCGAATGGTAAAGAACATCTAGCCACTGCTACACAGATGACATGGACAGGAACATGATGAAGCAAAACGGGGTTATAAGGGGTGATTGACAGCGAGGACAAAAACGTGACATTCATCACTGGTTGGGCTTGAAATGTGACTTACCGATTGCTCAAACACACATTGGCTTTGGTTTGATTAGCAAGCTGTGTCTACTGTAGATGTGCTGTCTGGCGAAACTGTTTGACTAGTCGATTATAAAAAGCCACTGTAGACTCATATAGCATGCCTGGCCGCAGAAAGGTCAAGGAAAACCAGTTATCGACTGTCAAGCGTGTGCCAGATGAAACTTTATCTTACTGAATCTTTAACTGAATCTTCAAATACAAATTAGTTTTAAATTCAATTGGTCAAATCAGATTTTCCTCCACGAGACAATTCTAAAGCCTCATTTATTGTCTACATAGATAAAGCTCACAACACAATTAGGTACTCAAAATGAGTACATTGCGTCACATTACACTGCGTTCCAGCCAGACTGAGCTACCGACAGAAAGCATATATGGGGCAAGAGTAGCTTCTCTTGCATCATATGAGACACATGGTTCCACAACCAAAAGTCAAAAGGCTGTAGGCAACCGTGACTGGAGTTTATTTTAGCACAGCAGTCAACCAGGCATTTTGCGTAGCTAGTTGCATTTTTCTCACATTGACTATAAACTAGCCTTTATGGTCACTGTCAGGTTAACAGGTACTTCATTTGAAGTGATCAAGCAAAATGTAGGGCAACAGGGCAATGTGTTAGTCCTGTTGACCAGTTCCAACTTACTTCTCCGCCCTGCCCCATGAAACTATCCCAAACTCCAGCACATACGCCAACGCAAATATATGCGTACACACACACACACACACACACACACACACACACACACAGCATAGAGGGATAGAGCCCGCTCCCATCCAGAGAGTGACCAGAGACAGGGGCCTCTGGTTCAACACAGGGGTGAGGGCTGTGTTTGCTGTGTCCACACACTGGGGTTTGATGTCGGACCAATCAGTTAACATTTAACAGAGGGACCTCTGGAGCACTGGCAGATCTTATGTTGCATCAGAGTTGTATATTAGGTTGTATGTAGGTTGTATGTAGGTTGTATATTGGTTGTATGGATCAAAATCACATCAGCACTACTGTACAGGTAGCAGTATTTGCTGTATCAATATCCTATTTTCTATTATAAACTGGGTGGTGGGAGCCCTGAATGCTGATTGGCTGACAGCCATGGTATATGGAATCGTATACCATGGGTATGAAAAAAACGTGTATTTTTACTGCTGTAATTACGTTGGTAACCAGTTTATAATAGCAATAAGGCACCTCAGGGGGTTTGTGGTATATTGCCAATATACCAAGGCTAAGGGCTGTGTCCAGGCACTCAGCGTTGCGTCGTGCTTATGAACAGTCCTTAGCCGTGGTATATTGGCCATACACCACACCTCCTCGGGCCTTATTGCTTAAGAGTAGAACCAGCCCAGGATGTAAACCTAGCTGTGCAAGCTTTTATTTCTCTGCAGATGATTGCATGTATTAACTTAATTTACACGATAGAGATGTATGACCTCACCGATGTTTTAATCAGCTGTTGGAGCTAGAGTTTTTCAAGGGAGTGAGATTTAATTCCTAAATTTACAAGAATTTCAGCGGAATTGATCGCGCCTCTGGCAGTGCATTCGGAACGTATTCAGACCCCTTCCCCTTTTCCAAATTATGTTAAGTTATAAAATAAACAAAACATCTCATCAATCTACACACAATATCCCATAATGACAAAGCAAAATTAGGTTTTTAGAAATTTTTGCAAATGTATTAACAATTAAAAAAAACTTTAATACCTTATTTAAACAAGTACTCAAACTGTTTGCTATGAGACTCAAAATTGAGCTCAGGTGCATCCTATTTCCATTGATTATCCCTGAAATGTTTTACAACTTGATTGGAGTCCATCTGTGGTAAATTCAATTGATTTGACATGATTTGGAAAGGCACACACCTGTCTATAGAGCAAAAACCAAGCCATGAGGTCAAAGGAATTGTCCGTAGAGCTCCGAGACAGGATTGTATCAAGGCACAGATCTGGGGAAGGCTACCAAAACATTTCTGCAGCATTGAAGGTCATCAAGGACACAGTGGCCTCCATCATTATTAAATAGAAGAAGTTTGGAACCACCAAGACTCTTCCTAGAGCTGGCAGCCCAGCTCAATTGAGCAATTGGGGGAGAAGGGCCTTGGTCAGGGAGGTGGCTAAGAACTTGATTGTCACTCTGACAGAGCTCCAGAGTTCCTCTGTGGAGATGGGAGAACCTTTCAGAAGGACAACTATCTCTGCAGCCCTCTACCATTCAGGCCTTTATGATAGAGGGGCCAGACAGAAACCAGCCCTCAGGAAAGGCACATGACAGCCCGCTTGGAGGACTCTCGGATTATGAGAAACAAGATTCTCTGTTCTGATGAAACCAAGTTTGAATTCTTTGGCCTTAATGCCAAGCGTCACGTCTGGAGGAAACCTGGCACCATCCCTTACAGTGAAGGATGGTGGTGGCAGCATCATGCTGTGGGGATGTTTTCAGCAGCAGGGACTGGGAGACTAGTCAGGATCGAGGGAAAGATGAACGGAGCATAAAGAGATCCTTGATAACAACCTGCTCCAGAGAGCTCAGTACCTCAGACTGGGGAGAAGTTTCACCTTCCAACAGCACAACAACCCTAAGCACAGAGCCAAGACAATGCAGGAGCGGCTTCAGGACAAGGCTCTGAATGTCCTTGAGTGGCCCAGCCAGAGCCCGGACTTGAACCTGATCGAACCTCTCTGGAGAGACCTGACAATAGCTGTACAGCAACGCTCCCCATCCAACCTGACAGAGCTTCAGAGGATCTGCAGAGAAGAATGGGAGAAACTCCCCAAATACAGGTGTGCCAAGCTTGTAGCGTCATACCCAAGAAGACTCGAGGCTGTAATCGCTGCCAAAGGTGATTCAACAAAGTACTGAGTAAAGGGTCTGAATACTTATGTAAATGTGATATTTCTGTTTTTTCTTTGTCATTATGGGGTTTTATGTGTAAATTGATAAGAAGAATAAGGCTGTAACGTAACAAAATGTGGAAAAAGTCACTTTCCAAATGCACCATTATTGCTTGCAAGTACACTAAATATACACAAGTATGTGGACATCCCTTCAAATTATTTCAGCAACACCCGTTGCTGACAGGTGTATAAAATCGAGCACACAGCCATGCAATCTCCATAGACAAACATTAGTAAGAGAATGGCCTTACTGAAGAGCTCAGTGACTTTCAACGTGGCACCATCATAGGATGCCACTTTTCCAACAAGTCAGTTCGTCAAATTTCTGCTCTGCTAGAGCTGCCCCGGTCAACTGTAAGTGCTGTTATTCTGAAGTGGTGTTGTCTAGGAGCAACAACGGCTCAGTCGCAAAGTGGTAGGCCACATAAGATCACAGAATGGGACCAGCAATTCCTGAAGCGTGTAGAGCATAAAAATTGTCTCCTCGGTTGCAACTCTCACTACCGAGTTCCAAACTACCTCTGGAAACAAAGTCAGCACAATAACTGTTTGTCTGGAGCTTTACGAAATGGGTTTCCCTGGCTGAGAAGCCGCACACAAGCCTAAGATCACCATGTGCAATGCCAAGCGTCGGCTGGAGTGGTGTAAAGCTCGCCGCCATTGGACGATGATCCAACTTTCAAAACAAGTCCTTTCTGCTTAGCCACAGAAGTCAACTAGCTAGCTAAGTAGCTGTTTTGCTTTCTAGCACATTCGCTAATTTGTTTGTAAACAATTAACAAGTTAGTTAGCTACCACATGTGCTTGTCAAAACTGTCAACAGAGTAGCTAGCAAGCAACAAGATATGCCAAATAACAGTCTAAAATCTTTATTCAAAAATGTTTTGCTTAAGATGCTTTCTGAGAACCAACAAGAACATCTTATTTGGTCTTCCATGACGATTCCCCGACTGGCACACGGATGTGGCAATTTTGGAATTGGCATCGATGGTGGATTCTTGTACCAGACTGGCACACCAGCGTGTTTTGAACTGAACATTCCGATTGAATGCATCACACACAGCTGCCCACTCAGTTCTATTCTTTGAATTTCAGAATAGAACACTGAAATAATAGTCAGACTCCAGTCATTTCAAACAAAGTCTACTCATGAAAGAGTTAAGCTCTTTGTAAATTGGACTCGTGAACGCTGCATCCATATTTGTAGAGGTAAAATCAGTTGAGACCGAGTAAGTTAATAATCAACCTCATCCCAGGCAGCCTATATAGTTTACTAGCTTTGTGTCCTGTGGTGTCTTTTCAAGGGAAGAGGGGACTCAACGGCTGGCCAGCTCACTACCAACACCTTGAAGGTCTCAAGACAGAAACAAACAACATAATGAAGCTAACGCTAACCTTTCTGTTCATTCTTGTGGCTTCTTGGCCCCTGGTCCTCTGCGCCAAGGAGGAGTCCATGTCCAAAGACTCTCCTCTCCCTCAGGTTCCCGCCGTCGAAACTCGCTCCCGCTTCGCCGCTCTGGATGACGTGCGCCTCCTGGCCAACGGTCTCCTCCAGCTTGGCCACAGCCTCAGGGACTTCGTCCATAAGACCAAGAGCCAGATAAACGACATCTTCCAGAAACTCAACATCTTCGACAGCTCCTTCAACCAGCTATCCGTGCTGGCCAGCGAGATCAAGGGGGAAGAGGAGGAGCTGAAGAAAACCACAGTGGTGCTCAAGGCCAACAATGAGGAGATACGGAACCTGTCGCTGGAGATCAATTCAAAGGTGGAGAGCATCCTGCAGGAGCGTAGCCAGCTTCGGAGCAAGGTGGGAGGGCTAGAGGTGAAACTGAGCGGCCTGTCTCAAGGCCTGGTCCCCGCTGAGCAGCTGGCTGAGATCAACTCACTGAAGGTGAGCCACCCCAACCTGACCTTAACCCATGGGGGGGAAATGAGTTGAACATAGTGTTAAAGCTGATTAAGATTCTCCCAATACTCACTGCAATATCCATGTAGAATACTGGTGTGGTAAGATACCAAGGACAAGGTAAGGTTTGTGGGGAAATTTTACAAGGTTTTCAGTCACTTCAACCAACCTCAAGAAGATACATTGACCAAAGTAACCTTTGGTTCTAGGGATTAGCCTACTCCCTAACACCACTATAGTACCAGATAGAAGTGTTGAACCCTATAAGGATAACTAGTCATGTCTGGAGAAATGACCCATCCCTGTCCCCTCATGTGTCTCACAGGATTTGATCCACACCCAGGAGAGGAGCATCAGTGAGCTGCTGAAGGCTGTGAGAGAGCAGAGCAACCAGCTCGACCACCAGAGGAGCAAGATGAAAACTCTGGAGGTGAAGGTGGTTATTGGACAACATTTCGCTTGAGCCTTACAGTCTTACAACCACGAGAACAGGCATATTACTGGATTTTTATGTTCAATCCATTATAGTAACGATAATTATTTTGGATTTATATATCACCAGATGCTCAAAGTGCTTTACATTATATGGGTGAAACTCACCTTATCTACTATGATTATTCAGTAGGTTGACGTTTTTTGTCATGAATCTTGTCCTGGAGGCAGAACCGAGCGATTTCTGCTACATGGGCCAGCTGCAAAGTTAAAATTGTCTATAGTGTAAAAAAAGAATATTGAGGGTAGAGTTAGGTTTAAAATCAGATTTTATGACTTTGTGGCTGTGCCATCTAGTGACCACTCTGCAGAGCTGCCTCCAGAACAAGATTCATGACTAAAAAGGCTAACCTGTGATTATTCACCTCATCTACCATGATTATATGTTAGAGCTTCATGTGTACGCTTCAAACCTTTAAAAACGACTATTGTGCAGAGTGACAGAAATGACTGCTTGTGACGTAACAACACTATTCCTTCTCATTTTCAGCTCACCTACAACCCTTTCATGCAAGAGACCATTGAGAAACCATCTGACAACTTCCAGTCTGCCACGCACACCCTCGCTGGGTATTTGACCAACACCTCCACCAATGGCAGTTTGGACATGACGGGTAGGGTGGCTTAAAAGGGTCATGATCATTTATTTATTTTGTATTCCCATTAGCCGCTACTCTTTCAGGGTCCCTACAAAACACAAGGTCCACACTAAAACTCAATGTTTGAGGAACAACAGGTTTCAGCAAGGTGCTGCTGATAGACTGTAAAATATGGTTGTGTCACAGATCTCTCATCAGACTGCAGTGAGCTATTCAACAAGGGTGAGAGAGCCAGTGGAGTGTACGCCATCAAGCCTAACCAATCTGAGCCCTTCATGGTCTACTGTGACATGGGTGAAGGTAAGACAGATGAGTAGCACCAATGCTCCCAATGCTCCCACTGAAGGCTGCTGAGGGGAGGATGGCTCATAATAATGGCTGGAATGGAGTCAGTGAAATGGAGGGAATGGACTGGTATCAAACACGTGAAACCCATGATTTTGATTGCATTCCAGCCATTAGTATGAGCTGAAACATTGTGTACTAATGTATATTTATTGATTTGAAGTTAAGCATTTCTTCTTTCCTTTCTGCAGATGGAGGGGCTACTATCATCCAGAGAAGGAAGGATGGGTCGATGAATTTCGATCAGAATTGGGAGAAGTATGAAAACGGATTTGGAGACTTTCAAGGTGAGTGATCAAGTTGTGAGGTGCAATGTGTACTTCCCATGACCAGTGCATCAGACCAGTCATCTCACGTGCCTGGGTATGTGTGTACAACTTCCACACTGAGCCTTATTGATTTGTCTGCGTCACAGGAGAGTTCTGGCTGGGCCTGAGGAAGATCCACTCCCTTGCTAGTCAAGGTGACACTTTCCTGAACATCCAACTGGAGGACTGGAAAAAGGGCAAACGCTTCATCGAGTACAACTTCTCTCTGGATGGACCCGAGGTCCACTATAGAATCCACCTCTCACAGGCGTCCGGAAATCTGCCTGACGCAATGAGCAACCACACCGGTATGATGTTCTCCACCAAGGACCGGGACAATGACAAACTTGAAGACTCACACTGCGCCTTTACCTACACAGGTAAAGTGGTAGGGAGTGGGGAGGATGTTATGGGATTTTATGGATGCATGGTTTATCGTAGGGTTTGTTTGAATGAAATTATTTAATTTCATCTAAATTATGAAGCATACGATTTAATGGAACATTAGATTGAATGGAGATATTTTTCACACCAGCATCCAGTTTAACTAATCTGATGGGTTTTTGCAGGCGGCTGGTGGTTCAACGCTTGCGGAGACACCAATCTGAACGGGAAATATATCCATGTGAGACCCAAGGGACGGTCAGAGCGTAGGAGGGGAATCCACTGGAAGCCAACCCGAGGGGCCTCCTACTCCCTCCGATCCACCCAGATCTCCATTCGCTCCACCCGAGCCGCTACGTTTGCTTCATCCTCCTCAGAGACAGGCAACTTCAGCTCAGCATGAACACCAGACATTTACCTATGGACAGAAACAAGACATTGACCAACCTTTGGCGAAAATATGTGATAAGTCTCTGACAACAAGGCCTTAAAGAGATTTAGGAGGTCAGTTTAGTGAGTCTCTTCTGTCGACTGCACAGTCGGACCAAGTTGATTGAATTGGACTCTGAATCTGTGTCTCTAAACCACAGTTTGCCTTATAGCTAGTCTAAAAAGGATTCACTTCTCCTCTTCAGCATTAAAGGCTTTGAGACACAAGGAACCAAAATAATTGTCTAACATTTTTATACTCAGTTTAGCGTTCTAATTTTAGGGTGAAATTGTTCGACAACATCCTCGTATCGTTACATGCATTTGAGGAATCCTCTATGTAACTGTATTTCAGAGTGTATTAATGGTGGATGGTATTCATACCTGAGATCTGCGCACAAACCTCATAAATATGCAAAATGTACATCATTCTTTTATGTGAAAAATTTGAGTTGAGCATGCAGATCTTACTGTAAGTCTGAATACAACCAGGTATGAAGTGGTGAGGAGTTGTGAGTTGAGCATGCAGATCTTACTGTAAGTCTGAATACAACCAGGTATGAAGTGGTGAGGAGTTGTGAGTTGAGCATGCAGATCTTACTGTAAGTCTGAATACAACCAGGTATGAAGTGGTGAGGAGTTGTGAGTTGAGCATGCAGATCTTACTGTAAGTCTGAATACAACCAGCTATGAAGTGGTGAGGAGCTGGATGGACAGCACACAGGCATCCACCTGAATAAGAGCAGTTATCACCACTTACTGAGTCACATTGACTCTCAGCACATATGTACTGTAAATACTGTATTTTTAATAAATAAAGCATATTTATGACTACTGGTGTGGTTCTGAATAATTACATTTTTTTTACATTTTAGTCATTTAGCAGACGCTCTTATAGTAGTGAATGCATATATTTAATACATTTTTTCCCGTACTGGTCCCCTGTGGGAATCGAACCCACAACCATGGCGTTGCAAACACCATGCTCTACCAACTGAGCCGAACAGTCGGTAACATGACAGTCGAAATGACTTGATTTCTAGCCAGCTCTAGATTTCAAATCAAATGATTTGATTTCTAGCCAGCCAGATTTCAAATAATTTGATTTCTAGCCAGCTCTACAGCCATGTTCCCAAAATGTTCTTGAATGGACATATCAGAGGCTATGGGAGGGACGGGAGTATCATGATCGGCAGAATAAGTTAAGCCTGGGCACCAGTCTGACTTCGTGTCACGTTTCACAATGACATTAGTACAAGGAGTGGGATGTTAGCTAGACTGGTGCCCAGGCTGGTACCCAGGCGAGAACAAGTTGGTTCCTTTACGTAAACTGAGAGATGGCCTTCAGTGAGGGTACGAGAACATGGTGAGTGTCTGACAGGTACCTTTTGGTTTTCCTCTGTTCAGCCTTGACCTGAAAAACATCACACATCTCATGCAATCAGACCTAGAATTCATTGTTTTCTTAATCAGGCTAATGAGTGGACATAATGAGTGTACATGATGTAACCGCAGTGCACTTGTAGTCCCCCCCCCCCCCCCCCCCCCCCAAAGTGCACTTGGAAATCAAAGCAGCTTTCAACTGAGTTGTGGTTAGAAATATTGTTTTGTCTGACTGGAAGGTCACAAGAAACGTTGAAAGGCTCAAGGTAAGTCACGACGTTGATAACGTTTGGGAATTACGCACAAGCCTCTCAAAATAGACCACATTAGCCCCAGGAGGCAGCGTGGTATTCTACTCTCTGAGGAGAAGTTGACCCTTCACACTGCTCTGCGATAGTATTACCAGTTTCTAAACCCAGAGGAGCAACACTGCGAGACTTACGGGAATGCTTGGGAAGCAGACTCGGCAGACCAGACCGGGGTTTGGGGTTTGAGAAGTCAATGAGAAGTGAAAAATTCTTCCTTCGTTGTTAATTTTCTCAAACTCTAAAGGCACAACCTAGATTTGCGCCAATGTCTTAAGTAGTTGAACATATTACTCCAACCTTATGAAAGTGACAAACAGACACGTTTTCATTTTCGTAAAAAAACTTTATGTCGAACGAGTGCCTTTCGATATACTTGCACATGTGCACGTCGGCCCATGGACGACCGTTAGACCTGACTACGTGTTTCTGTGCATGAGCTTAGCCAATGTCACCATGACATCACATACAAGCGTGATCGGGGATTTCTATTGGAGAAGCAGTTTCTGCCGAACTTCATACTGTACTGTCTTTGGTATTACCGTCACAAATCAAAACTGACCCTGAATCAGTGCTTAGGGTCTCTCTTACTGGAGACAACAGCCCTGACAGTGACCCCCTGCACATGTGTGAACTAAGGAGCGTCTTCAGTTACCATCTGCCTCTGCACACATACTAGTCTCCCTGGTTATTTTTGGACCCATAGCTTCCCCCAACCAGCCCGTGATAATACTGGCCGTGACTAAGACTTTTCCCTCCCGTTAACCCTGTAGTATATTTCATGTGACTGTAGTATATTTCATGTGTTTCTACCACAGTGACTGTAGTATATTTAATGTGACTGTATTATATTTCATGTGACTGTAGTATATTTCATGTGTTTCTACCACAGTGACTGTAGTATATTTCATGTGACTGTAGTATATTTAATGTGAATGTAGTATATTTCATGTGACTGTATTATATTTCATGTGTTTCTACCACAGTGACTGTAGTATATTTCATGTGACTGTAGTATATTTCATGTGACTGTATTATATTTCATGTATTTCTACCACAGTGACTGTAGTATATTTCATGTGACTGTAGTATATTTAATGTGACTGTAGTATATTTCATGTGACTGTAGTATATTTCATGTGTTTCTACCACAGTGACTGTAGTATATTTCATGTGACTGTAGTATATTTCATGTGTTTCTACCACAGTGACTGTAGTATATTTAATGTGACTGTAGTATATTTAATGTGACTGTAGTATATTTCATGTGACTGTATTATATTTCATGTATTTCTACCACAGTGACTGTAGTATATTTAATGTGACTGTAGTATATTTCATGTGACTGTAGTATATTTTATGTGTTTCTACCACAGTGACTGTAGTATATTTCATGTGACTGTAGTATATTTAATGTGACTGTAGTATATTTCATGTGACTGTATTATATTTCATGTATATCTACCACAGTGACTGTAGTATATTTCATGTGACTGTAATATATTTAATGTGACTGTAGTATATTTCATGCGACTGTAGTAAATTTCATGTGACTGTAGTATATTTCATGTGACTAATATATTTAATGTGTTTCTACCACAGTGACTGTAGTATATTTAATGTGACTGTAGTATATTTAATGTGACTGTAGTATATTTCATGCGACTGTAGTATATTTCATGCGACTGTAGTATATTTCATGTGACTGTAGTATATTTCATGTGACTGTAGTATATTTCATGTGTTTCTACCACAATGACTGTAGTATACTTCGGTTGGCTAAGTACAACCACCGGCAACCATAGCCCATGGATTTCTTATGTTAAAATCCAGAGGTGAATATTGAATAAAATGCAATCTATACCATCCACATTCATAAAATGTGTACAACTAAAATCAAATCAAATCAATGTTTATTTGTCACGTGTGCCGAATACAACAGTGAAATGCTTACTTATAGGCTCTAACCAATAGTGAAAAAAAGGTATTAGGTGAACAATAGGTAGGTAACAGTAGCGAGGCTATAAAAGTAGCGAGGCTACATACAGACACCGGTTAGTCAGGCTGATTGAGGTAGTATGTACATGTAGATATGGTTAAAGTGACTATGCATATATGATGAACAGAGAGTAGCAGCAGCGTAAAAGACTCCAAGCCATAGTGGCTTTTTTCAATAGCTAAAATGTGCGACCACAACAGAGATACTAACCTGAAAGACCTGTGTCATCTTGGCAGGTTGGTCAGCTCGTGATTGGTCATCACGGGATCATGTCCACGCCGGCGGTTTCCTGTGTGATCAGGAAGTACAAGGCCATCGGCGGTATCGTCCTCACTGCCAGTCACAACCCCCGGGGGACCCAATGAAGACTTTGGCATCAAGTTCAGCACTGCTAATGGAGGTAGTGTAACCAGAGAATAGGGAACAGTAGGAAAGGTTGTTAGCCAAGAGCATTACAAGATAAGATGAAGACATTTCCCACAAGTATCATGCTCAGTGATGCAGATATTTGTCACTTTAGATACAATGTCATACTATATCAATAATTGGTGACTTCAGAAGCACAATTTAATAGACTAGAGCAGCACAATTAAGATCAACACAAATGAGTGCCCTTGTGTAACACAAGACATGAAGTCTTGCTTTTGTTTGAACCAACCTAGTCCCAGCCCACTAACAAAATATCCCTGATCAGTAGATCCATAGAGGAGTACGCCATCTGCCCAGAACTCTGTGTAGACTTGGCTACCCCGGGCAAACAGATGTTTGACCTGTTTAAACCCTTCACAGGTGAGTACAAACACATCACTCATAACCTGACAAGAGGTCTGGAAAAATAAACAGGTACCTGATGTTTGAATAGAAGGAAATAAATGTAATTCCTTGTTGGCAGTTTTAGAGTAGGCAATAGATAAAAACTCACATACTTAGGCTAGAATTCCAAGTTTGCAGTGCAAGATCAATGTGACTTTTTAAACAGCATAGGTTCTGGTTTGATGCAATCTGGCCACAGAACATTGCCTCTGTGTTTATTCTTTGAACTGTTTCCCTTCTTGGATTTCTGAGAATCTTTGTTTTCTCACAGTGGAGATAGTGGACTCGGCGGAGTCTTATGCCAACATGCTGAGGAACATCTTTGACTTTGCTGCACTGAAGGAGCTGTTGTCTGGGGAGAACCACATCAAGATCCGTCTAGAACGCCATGCATGGAGGTTAGGAATCTAGCGTGCCAGACCATCCAGCTGCAACGTGTAGTTGGAGTATATGCCATATTTAGAGAGCCACTGGTCTGGCTCTGCAACATTAGGAGGAAAGAAGAAGGCTGTTTCTATAAGTGCAGATGTTGATATCCATCTTAGGTTGAATCTAATGTCACACAGTGACACCGTAAAGATGAGCGGAGCAGGATTTGTGAGAGCAGCAGCCTAGTTGAGAGTTCAGCTGTTGTTTCCAACTGTCTGTTACATGATCCAGTCTCTCAGGAGAGAGGGGAGGAGGGAGTTACACAAACTGAAAGCTATGGAAAAAAATCAAGCAACAAAAAAATTCTAAACTCAAGCTGTTCCTAGAACCATATCACATGACCTCCCCTGCGATAACATTCACACCATTTAGCAGACGCGCTTAGCCAAAGTTTTCTCAAGGGCACTTTGACAGATTTTCACCTGGTCGGCTCAGGGATGTGAACTAGCGACCTTTTGGTTACTAGCCCAACATTCGTAACCACTAGGCTATCTGCTGCCCTACTGAACACCAGCGATAACACTGAAACCAAAGGCTGGACCCCCATTCGCACAGGAAAGCCGATGTCCTTAGACTGCCACATTGCAGAACATCTTGACATTAATGGAATTTTAACAAGGTTCCACGTTCATGCCTGCTCCTTCTCTCTCCAAGATGAAGTTCATGCTTATGTGGCTTTGAGCAATCAGTCGGTCAACACAAGGATGTGGCCTTGTTAATCTGACTTTAAAGATTATGAAAATGAGCGATCAAAGTTATGATTATGATGAGTAACTCTGGTATCTAAAATGCAGGCTAACTGGGGTGTAACCGATGTGAAATGGCTAGCTAGTTAGCGGTGGTGCGCGCTAATAGCGTTTCAATCGGTGACGTCACTCGCTCTGAGACCTTGAAGTAGTTGTTCCCTTTGCTCTGCAAGGGCTGTGGCTTTTGTGGCGCGATGGGTAACAATGCTGCGTAGGTGTCAGTTGTTGATGTGTGCAGAGAGTCCCTGGTTCGAGCCCAGGTTGGGGCGAGGAGAGGGACGGAAGCTAAACTGTTACAGGGGCACTTGGCACATTTTTTCACATGACCGGAGTAAGGGTCAAAATCGTCAAATAATCCATTAAGAAAAAGGATAGCCTTTCAGTTGTCTATTCATATTTCTCAATAATATCTCTCATTGTGGTTTACCAAATGTCTCCATCGGAGAGTCAATCTATCACTATGAAACCCTCAAAGTATTTGCCCGGTTTCGCCCTAACCCTCACTCCATATCCAGTAACCCTCAGAACACAACCCAGTTTCTCTGAACTCAAAGACGGAGCGATTTCTCTAATTCTAGTCTCTCAACAGCCCCAGTGAGGCACTGGAGAGTTCTCTAATTCTAGTCTCTTTCAACAGCCCCAGTGGGGCACTGGAGAGTTCTCTAATTCTAGTCTCTCAACAGCCCCAGTGGGGCACTGGAGAGTTCTCTAATTCTAGTCTTTCAACAGCCCCAGTGGGGCACTGGAGAGTTCTCTAATTCAAATGATTGAATTATTCTTTAATCCTGTCCCTTAATACCTCTGCCCATGGACTCTATGGCACTTGTCCCATCAACCTGTTCATCATTAAACTTGACTACCCCCCCCTCCTTCCTTCCTTCCTTCCTTCCTTCCTTCCTTCCTTCCTTCCTTCCTTCCTTCCTTCCTTCCTTCCTTCCTTCCTTCCTTCCTTCCTCCTCCTTCCTTCCTTCCTTCCTTCCTTCCTTCCCCTTGTGTACCTCTGGTACCTACCTCTGATGATTAAACAATGTGAAGAGGATACTGTGTGAGGAGCTGGGCTCCCCTGCTAAATCTGCCATTAATTATGTCCCCCTGCAACTCTTTCGGGGTCAGCACCCTGATCCCAACCTCACCTATACAGCCGACCTGGCTGAGGCCATGAGGGGTGGCCAGCACCATTTTGGAGCTGCCTTTGATGGTGACGGGGTGCATGTTCAATCAGCCAATAATTTAACGGTCCTTTTAATAATGATCACCATCGCAAGTAATCATCATTAATTTGTGAATTTGTCATTATATAGAAAAAATTAAATATCAAAGTGCTTAAACAGGCAATGAGATTTACACCAGGCTAAAAAGGCAATGAGATTTACACCAGGCTAGGCTGACAACTGCAGATCTACTGATAATCTCTATTTATTTATCTTAGTTATACTTCATCCAAGACTATTACTAAAATAGTACCCATCAAGGTACAATAATCATCAGTGAATTACTTTACGCATCTCAGACTGTCTGAAGATTTCAATCACAACTGTAAGGTTTGGGGTTGGATGCTTTGAATTGTATTCAGATGCTGCTAACCCCTCTCTCTCTTGTTGCCTGACCTCTAACCCCGGTCTGGTTTTCCAGGACCGTAACATGATCCTGGGTAAGCATGGCTTTTTCGTCAACCCATCAGACTCGGTGGCTGTCATCGCTGCCTATGTTTTCAGCATCCCGTACGTCCAGCACACAGGGGTGAGAGGCCATGCACGCAGCATGCCCACCAGCCCTGCCCTGGACAACTAACACCTCGGCCTGGCATTATCCAATGAGAAAATGAGCCATTGACCATTACTGCATCTCATCCTGTCTCAATAAATAACAAACTAGTGGACACTAAGGTTTAAATGTACAGAATCATCATAAAGCGTAATCATGTAAGATCACCAAAAAAAAACTAAATGACTATATCCTCATCTCATAGTGTAGCCAGAGCGATAAAGACTGAACTCTACGAAACCCCCACCGGGTGGAAGTTCTTTGGCAACCTGATGGATGCAGGCAAATGGAGAAGAGAGTTTCAGCACAGGTAGCTCATCAGTAAGCCCAAATGTCAGGAACTAGTTACAAGAAGAGGTGGCTAACACAGCAAGAACCTCAAGCAAACCTACACTGTTTCGATCATGTCAGATGCTGACCATATCTGTGAGAAGGATGGACTTTGGGCCGTGCTGGCATGGCTGTCCATCCTGGCACCAAGGAAGCAGAGTGTGGATGACATCATGAAGG
Organism: Salmo salar; assembly: GCF_965601325.2. NCBI lineage: Eukaryota > Metazoa > Chordata > Actinopteri > Salmoniformes > Salmonidae > Salmo > Salmo salar. The sequence continues at coordinate 12,173,917 of NC_138293.1, forward strand.
ACCACTGGCAGAAGTTTGGCAGGAAAGTCTTTACCAGGTGAGTGTGAATCTCTGGTGACCTCTGGTGGTCAAAGCATATAATTGCAAAACTTATTTCTGAATCGCCAGGCCAGGGCTGAAGTCTGAGTGAAACCTTGAGTTGTATAGCAAGCTGAAAATGAAGTCAAAGAGACACTATGCCTGGAAAGCAAAGTGCCTTGCAGTCAATAGCCTGTTCCTGCTTGAACAAATTACAAAAGGAGTTGGGCTGCAGAAACAAAGAGGCACCCAAGCAATGCAGCCATAGCTCCTGGTTTTATCTTCTGCTGTGCTGTCTTGAGCAGGTATGACTGTGAGGAAGTCGACCTGGAAGCAGCCGTTCAGATGATGGAGGAGCTGACGATGCTGGAGAAGGACTTCGTAGGCCAGAGGTTCGCAGTGGGCGTAAAGCTCTATCAGGTGGAGAGGGCCGACAACTTTGAACCCACTGACCCCGTAGACGGGCGCGTCTCCAGAAAGCAGCTGGGGAACAGGGGTGGCTGTTTTGGCGTGCTCACAGAACTGGACATGCTATAAGTCACTTTGGACTTATAGGATAAAACAATGACATCATCTTCTGTAGTTACTGTAGGAGTCTACAATACTTTTATAAATGTACTTTATTAACTGGCTAATCTTGTATCTCTATTGGGTTAAATGCGGAAGACACATTGCAGTTGAATATATTCAGTTGGACAACTGACTAGGTATCCCCCTTTCCCTTTCCCTATCTGCAGGGCTTGAGGATAATATTCACAGATGGCTCAGGGGTCATCTACAGGCTCAGTGGAACAGGGAGTATGGGGGAAACGGTTTGGGTCTACATTGACAGCTATGAGACAGATCCCAACAAGATCTTCCAGGATCCACATCAGACAAAGGATGATTCAGAGATTAGATCTCACTGACCAAACTGTGGTGTTTCTGAGACTGTCATCATAGAACATGAGCATGTAGCTACATACTAGTGTATAACCTATGTCCGTGTGTGTGTGTGCCAGGTGATGCTGGTTACCCTGGTTACCATAGCCCTGAAAGTCTCACAACTTCATGAGAGGACAGGCCGCACACATGATTGTCCCTTACAACTCCCCTGCCTCCTCCTAATAAAATACTCAAACTACAGTCTATCCCCCATTCTACCTTCACTTAGATGGACCTTTTACACTCTATCAAAAGCATCTTTGTGTGATTTTGTACTTTCCGATTACCCCAACTCAAAACACTCACCACAGGTTCACATTGAGCAAGAGTGAACTGTACCAAAAATAAAAACGTGATCACCTTCTTATTTAGTTGTTGTCATTAGTCAAATCCCACAAGGAATAAAGAATGGAAAGTCTTTCAGAAATGGGTAGGCTAATGAGTAACCTAAATAATTATATAATCAAAATGAAACAAGTGAAAAATGCATCCCAAACAGGAAAACGTATAAATTCTGTGTTCATAAATGTGATTTAAAAGGCAACCTGCAGTTCAAACAACAACGAAGCGCCAACCCAACAACTTTTTTAGGTAAATGGCTTAAGGATGGAGAACCACTCTCAAATTCATAGACAGAGCTACAGATGCAAGGTCTGACCATCCATAAGATCAAAGGTCTGACCATCCATAAGATCAAAGGTCTGACCATCCATAAGATCAAAGGTCTGACCATCCATAAGGTCAAAGGTCTGACCATCCATAAGGTCAAAGGTCTGACCATCCATAAGGTCAAAGGTCTGACCATCCATAAGGTCAAAGGTCTGACCATCCATAAGATCAAAGGTCTGACCATCCATAAGGTCAAAGGTCTGACCATCCATAAGATCAAAATAATAGTTGAAGTTATATGTGAAGCTAAACAGTTTGTTTACAATTACGATGTCTATAAACAATGAAGTAAAACAAGGTTATGTTTTGGATTCTGATGGGGTTAGACAGTTGAACTAATGGCATGAGGCATTAATAAGTTATATTCTTCAAGAATCAATGGCTGTATATCATTAATTTAAAAGTCAAAACATGGATGTAGGAATCGCAGATTGCCCCCTTTAAGACAGAGTGTGTTATAGCGACACGGGAAGCAAGTGAAATTGGCTCCATACAAAGCTGTTCTTCCCACCAAATTGACCGACATGTTGCTTGACAACAGCTTCAAAACATTACATCACCTTGCTCCATTGTTCTCTTGAAAAACAACATGTCTATGCGTTGCGCCAGTGTAATATTTTATGATTTCAGACTATGAAAGCATGCGTTTGTTCTATGAAAGATTCGCACATACAGTTGTCAAATTGTGAAGGACCGAGTGAAATCCAATGATGCACACCCAGGCTCACTTCTTGCTGCGAAAACAATACCTCCAACTGCAGACATCGAATCTAAAAGTGAGTTTTTAGAACTTTATTTACAAGTATGTTTTATGTATCCATCATATATATTTTAAGATTTTAGGTTATTCTGTGTGCTCATCATCAAAAAAAAAATCTCTCACAGGAAACAAGTGCGTAATCATGTCACCTTCAAATAACCAGTGAAGCACTAAAAGTTATTTTATTTCTTATTTTTTTATGACAAGGGAGTGGAGGCCAAGCCAGTGAGTCACAGCCTGCTTGAATGGGAGGCTAAAGTGGAAGGACTGAAAGACACGATGTGGGAAGGTGTGATATGGGCATGAAGTGTTCAGCCTCCACAAAATAATATCCATGATGATTATCAGCTACTGATTATGATTACATGCGGTCTACATTTAGGGCTTGGTGTCTGAACTACTAAAAGTACATTCTGGAAGAAAAAAAATAAGCAATATTAGTTTTCTAATCTTTCTGTTCTATAAGGTGCTGTTTTGCTGCTGACATTGAATTTCACTGAGGCTTACAACTCTGTCCCTCCAACTGTCGAATTCAACGCCATCCCTTTCCACCCCAATGGTGAGTTGCTGGCAATATATATAGCCATGAAAGTGTCATAAAAAGGAAACGTGTTTAATTTCACCCTGTATATGTCTGTTGTGACTGAAGTGGACAAGGACACAGGTAGCCCATGTATCCCCTGCCTGGACAGTGAGTGGAACCCCAGCATCTCAATCAGCAGTATTCTTCTGAGCATCCAGGTTTGCACCCATTTTACTCAAATTAGTATGATATATTACGTTTGGTATGGTTACATTTTTTAAACAATAACCTTTTTATAACTAGGCAAGTCAGTTAAGAAAAAAAGTATTATTTACATACACCGGCCACCACCGGCCAAACCCTAACGACGCTGGGCCAATTGTGCGCCGCCCTATGTGACTCCCAATCACGGCCGGTTGTGATACAGCCTGGAATCGAACCAGGGCCTGTAGTGACGCCTCTAGCACTGAGATGCAGTGCCTTAGACTGCTGCGCTACTAGGCAGCCCCCCATAAGACAGAAGGTTACTTCAGGCAAAAATGAAAGTAGGGTGGTTAGTTGGAACAGACGGCTGGGCGTATAACACGAACATCTAGCAACCCAAAGGTTGCACATTTAAATCTCATCACAGACAACTTTAACATTTTAGCTAATTAGCTACTTTGTAACTACTTAGCGTGTTAGCTAACCCTTCCCCTAACCTTAACCCTTTAACCTAACTCTTAACTTTAACCCTAACCTTAACCCCTAACCCTAGCTAACGCTAGCCACCTAACCACCTAGCTAACATTACCCACAACAAATTTGTTAATATATTGTAGGAATTGCAATTGCTAACATATCATACAAATTGTAATTCGTAACATATCATATGAAATGGATGGACATCCGCAAATTAATACCATAACAAACATATCATACTAATTGGAGTGTCGCAGATGTACGTTTACTATGTTACGTCTACCTCTGAGTCCAGGTTGGATACAGCAATTTGTAGTTTATTGTGATAAAGATAGAACTATTACATACTCGTTTTAAAAAAGCACTGCTACTTGCAGTGTTCATAGACCCATACAGTAGTAGTAGTGTAGTAATATCAAGTCTGTATGGTCTCCCCTCCTATGTCCCCTCTAGACCATGCTGTCCAACCCAGTCCTGGAGGGAGCGGTGAACCCCGAAGCTGCTGACATACTCTGGTCCAGCCCATCCACCTACCACCGTGTGGTGCTGGACTGTGTCAGGGCCAGCCAGGAACTGGAGAGTGAGTGAGCACCACCTAGTACAAGGATTAGCTATTGGTTACATTGGGCTACATTACAAAGCTACACTGTAAAATAAAAAATAAAAATAGTATTATTGTACAATTGCAATAGGATTGTGAGTTTGCTCAACAAAAATGTTGTTGATCGAACTCGCAACAAAACGTTTGTGTGTGAAAATGTTGTTGAGCAGAAATACATGCAATAATTACCATAAATGTTTATAGTACTGTTAAGACACAAACAGCAGCATTCTTTTTCTATTTCTATGCTTCCTATTGGTTAGAGAGGAACATTGGAGGCTTTCTGCTCCTATCAGAAAGCAGAGTTCATTACAGCAACGGTGCTTCCCTATGTGACCAGGAAGCCACTGAAGGTGTTGTAGTTATTAGTACTGTCATAGAGGCCTTTCCCTGAGGGGAGACATATGTAGACCACATCCCAATGGTCCAGCTCTAGAGACAATGCCTGTGAAACATACTTACCACGATGGTCAGTGCGTACATAATTATACACAACTTTTTGGTCATCGTGGAACAGGCTTACTCTCATGGTATTCCCAGGCAGTGAATCTGAAGTAGTAGAGTCATCTCACTGCTGCTGGGAACATAGCAGTTATTGGGTTATAGGCCAATCCAATGTTGGTGATGACTCTCTTGTAAATCAGTTGGGTTTCAGTATTGAATGGTCCCTACAGTTCCTGAATCAGTCAAACCAGCAGAGAATATATTGTCTGTGTTCTCACTCTTCAGCTCCTCCTCCACCTCCTTCTCATTGGCTGACACTGGCCTCCATGGCTGTGTTCTCCCTCTTCAGCTCCTCCTCCACCTCCTTCTCATTGGCTGACACTCTGGCTTCCATGGCTGTGTTCTCCCTCTTCAGCTCCTCCTCCACCTCCTTCTCATTGGCTGACACTCTGGCTTCCATGGCTGTGTTCTCCCTCTTCAGCTCCTCCTCCACCTCCTTCTCATTGGCTGACACTGGCCTCCATGGCTGTGTTCTCCCTCTTCAGCTCCTCCTCCACCTCCTTCTCATTGGCTGACACTGGCCTCCATGGCTGTGTTCTCCCTCTTCAGCTCCTCCATCTTGTTCTTCTGGAGCTGCAGATCAGTCTTGGTGATGCTCATCTCCTCTCTAAGTGCTGTCAGCTACTTTTTCCTGCTCCTCCACCTCCTTCTCGCTGGCTGTCACTCTGGCCCCCATTGGCGGACAGTTGAGCTGCTTGGGCTGTGTTCTCTGTCTTCAGCTCCACACTGGCCATGTTCATCAGCTCAGTCTTGGTGACACTCAGCTCCACTTTCTGCTCCACCACCAATGGGTGACCTTACCTCATACCAGGTCATTTTCATCCGTCACTGTAAAAGGCTGTGGGTTAAATCCATGTGTTATTCAGTTGAAGGTCTCACCCTTGTTTTTAATGGTGGTGGTTTTGCATCCTGCAATTTCTTTGCTGATTTTCTTCATTTTGCACCATGAATTTTGGCTACTTTACATTCCACTGTGTTTTGTATTTTTGTTATTGAGTAGAAGAGTCTGTGGTTTCACTTTCAGTCTTCAAAGATTAAATGATTTACCACTGGTAAGGGTGGGATGCCGCTAGTCTATTCTAAGGTAAGGCTATCATATCCCATCTCACACTGAGTGGTGACAATGACCTGTCCATTATCACCACCTTCCCTGTAGGGAACAGGAAAGCTGTGCAGTCGGGCTCACAAAACAGGTGAGAGAAATCAAATCAAATGTATTGGTCACATACACGTGTTTACCAGATGTTATTGGTCACATACACGTGTTTACCAGATGTTATTGGTCACATGCACGTGTTTAGCAGATGTTATTGGTCACATACACGTGTTTAGCAGATGTTATTGGTCACATACACGTGTTTACCAGATGTTATTAGTCACATACACGTGTTTACCAGATGTTATTGGTCACATACACGTGTTTACCAGATGTTATTGGTCACCTACACGTGTTTACCAGATGTTATTGGTCACATACACGTGTTTACCAGATGTTATTGGTCACATACACGTGTTTACCAGATGTTATTGGTCACATGCACGTGTTTAGCAGATGTTATTAGTCACATACACGTGTTTACCAGATGTTATTAGTCACATACACGTGTTTACCAGATGTTATTGGTCACATACACGTGTTTACCAGATGTTATTGGTCACATATACGTGTTTACCAGATGTTATTGGTCACATACACGTGTTTAGCAGATGTTATTGGTCACATACACGTGTTTAGCAGATGTTATTGGTCACATACACGTGTTTACCAGATGTTATTGGTCACATACACGTGTTTAGCAGATGTTATTGGTCACATACACGTGTTTAGCAGATGTTATTGGTCACATACACGTGTTTAGCAGATGTTATTGGTCACATACACGTGTTTAGCAGATGTTATTGGTCACATACACGTGTTTAGCAGATGTTATTGGTCACATACACGTGTTTACCAGATGTTATTAGTCACATACACGTGTTTAACAGATGTTATTGGTCACATACACGTGTTTAGCAGATGTTATTGGTCACATACACGTGTTTACCAGATGTTATTGGTCACATACATGTGTTTAACAGATGTTATTGGTCACATACACGTGTTTAGCAGATGTTATTGGTCACATACACGTGTTTAGCAGATGTTATTGGTCACATACACGTGTTTAGCAGATGTTATTGGTCACATACACGTGTTTACCAGATGTTATTGGTCACATACACGTGTTTACCAGATGTTATTGGTCACATACACGTGTTTAGCAGATGTTATTGGTCACATGCACGTGTTTAACAGATGTTATTGGTCACATACACGTGTTTAGCAGATGTTATTGGTCACATACACGTGTTTAGCAGATGTTATTAGTCACATACACGTGTTTACCAGATGTTATTGGTCACATACACGTGTTTACCAGATGTTATTGGTCACCTACACGTGTTTACCAGATGTTATTGGTCACATACACGTGTTTACCAGATGTTATTGGTCACATACACGTGTTTACCAGATGTTATTGGTCACATGCACGTGTTTAGCAGATGTTATTAGTCACATACACGTGTTTACCAGATGTTATTAGTCACATACACGTGTTTACCAGATGTTATTGGTCACATACACGTGTTTACCAGATGTTATTGGTCACATATACGTGTTTACCAGATGTTATTGGTCACATACACGTGTTTAGCAGATGTTATTGGTCACATACACGTGTTTAGCAGATGTTATTGGTCACATACACGTGTTTACCAGATGTTATTGGTCACATACACGTGTTTAGCAGATGTTATTGGTCACATACACGTGTTTAGCAGATGTTATTGGTCACATACACGTGTTTAGCAGATGTTATTGGTCACATACACGTGTTTAGCAGATGTTATTGGTCACATACACGTGTTTAGCAGATGTTATTGGTCACATACACGTGTTTACCAGATGTTATTAGTCACATACACGTGTTTAACAGATGTTATTGGTCACATACACGTGTTTAGCAGATGTTATTGGTCACATACACGTGTTTACCAGATGTTATTGGTCACATACATGTGTTTAACAGATGTTATTGGTCACATACACGTGTTTAGCAGATGTTATTGGTCACATACACGTGTTTAGCAGATGTTATTGGTCACATACACGTGTTTAGCAGATGTTATTGGTCACATACACGTGTTTACCAGATGTTATTGGTCACATACACGTGTTTACCAGATGTTATTGGTCACATACACGTGTTTAGCAGATGTTATTGGTCACATACACATGTTTAACAGATGTTATTGGTCACATACACGTGTTTAACAGATGTTATTGCGGGTGTAGCGAAATGCTTTGTGTTTCTAGTTGACAGTGCAGTAATATCTAACAAGTAATATCTAACAATTTCACAACATATACCCAAATATACACACATTTGTAAGGAAGGAATGGAATTAAGAATATGTAAATATATGGACAAGCAAAGTGAATATTTCCACTCTCCATGTGCTCATCTCTTTCATTTCCAGAATATTTTTCTCTTGGATTCCCTTGATTGATTAGTTAACTCACAATACCACTGACATTACACTATTATATTCTGTTTTTGTCATGGCACATTCAAAGTGAAATCATTATGAATTTCTTACATAGTACTATACTCTTGACTACTGTAGTTACAGTAGTTTACTGTAATATTCTCTGTTCCATGGCTAAATGTAATGCCTCCAGGCTTGTGAGGAGAATCCCTTTTGAGGATTATCTGAAGACATGGACAAAGATGGCCACCACTAAAGCTGGCTCGTGGATGAGGAAGGAATGTATGTCTTTCTATCTAAATACAGGCACTCCTCATGACCTTGGAATGTACATTAGGAGTTAGCACTGATAGCCTGTTACAAGCCTGTTACAAGCCTATCTGATGTTGTATTCCAGCCCTGGAGGATCTCATCAAGTGCCCTGAGACCTTTGCCATGTATTATGGATCACCAGGCAAGGAATCTCCCATGGGTACACAGTGTGAAACGTAAGTCTGTTTACTCTGAAAGATAAAGAGGAGCAGTAAAAATTAAATAAATAAGAGATTACCTCTTGGCTTGTAAGATTGCTGGTTAAAACACATCAGATTTCCCATAGCAGCTGCCTTTACTAAATATGATTGGGGTTTTCATCGACTTTCCATAATTCAATGTTTGTATAGCATGGTTTATAAACTAAGGCAACATCTCACTCATTCAGAAATTGAAACGTATTGCTCCATTTTTGTTTTACTCTCAAATAACCAGATGTGCTCCGTGACAGGTTCAGAGCCATAATAACCAGATGTGCTCCGTGACAGGTTCAGAGCCATAATAACCAGATGTGCTCCGTGACAGGTTCAGAGCCTTAATAACCAGATGTGCTCCGTGACAGGTTCAGAGTCTTAATAACCAGATGTGCTCCGTGACAGGTTCAGAGCCTTAATAACCAGATGTGCTCCGTGACAGGTTCAGAGCCTTAATAACCAGATGTGCTCCGTGACAGGTTCAGAGCCTTAATAACCAGATGTGCTCCGTGACAGGTTCAGAGCCTTAATAACCAGATGTGCTCCGTGACAGGTTCAGAGCCTTAATAACCAGATGTGCTCTGTGACAGGTTCAGAGCCTTAATAACCAGATGTGCTCTGTGACAGGTTCAGAGCCTTAATAACCAGATGTGCTCCGTGACAGGTTCAGAGCCTTAATAACCAGATGTGCTCTGTGACAGGTTCAGAGCCTTAATAACCAGATGTGCTCCGTGACAGGTTCAGAGCCTTAATAACCAGATGTGCTCTGTGACAGGTTCAGAGCCTTAATGTATGGTACCGTGCACCAGCCTAAGAAGACCAAACCAGTGAGTGAGGGGAGACAGGCGAGGATGGACCAAATGAGAAAGATTTACCTCCTCTACAGAGCACCAGGTAAGTCCATGATGAATTCAGTGTGTGTGTGTGTGTGTGTGTTACTTTAAGCAATGACAGAGCCCATCTTTTATGTGTGTCCTTGTAGACATGCTGACCCCTCAGGTGAATGTGCAGAGAGACTCCATGGCCACCAGGGGTCTCTGTAGAGCACATGACAGACAGCAACAGGACCTCTGGGAGAACGAGGTGGACAAACTGGTGGCCTGGACACACTCACTGTCATTCGAGGAGTTGGAGGAGGAGTGATGCCTCCACGTGCACAAACTCGAGCACGTACATACACGCCTTGCAATTGGATACACTTGACCAATAAATTGTGAAAACTTCTTGTACTTTATTATTATCAATAATATAATTATTGTTATCTATATTATTATTATTACCTATATTATATAATTATTATTATCTATATTATTATAATTAATACTATCATTATCAATATTATCAATATTATTATTAGTATTATCAATATAATTACTTATTATTACTATTATTATCATCATTTATTATAATTATCAATATTATCATTATTACTATTATAATTTACTATTATCAATATCATTATTATCATATACTATTATCATCAATATTATTAGTATAATCAACATTATTATTAGTATAGTCAATATTATTATTATTATCAATATTAGTAGTATTTTTTTATCAATATTATTATATAACATTAATATCAAGGGTAATAGGAATTATAAAATAATATTAAAGTTGCATGTCTTAGACTGAGGTTAGGACTCAATCAGAGCAGCGTTAACCTGCGTTAGCAGTCAAATGCATTGCCTTTTCACTGCTTTTGTTTAGACGGTGTTGGTGGTATAACTGCAGGGTCCTGTTATTTAGAGTGTAGGCTGTAGAAAGACTGGGAGAAGTACAGGAGTTTAGAGGGGTAGAGTGTAGACTGTGGAAAGACTGGGAGAAGGACATGAGTTTAGAGGGGTAGAGTGTAGGCTGGGAGAAGGACAGGAGCTTAGAGAGGTAGAGTGTAGGCTGGGAGAAGGACAGGAGCTTAAATGGTAGGCTGTAGAAGGAGAGGAGTTTAGAGGTAGAGTGTAGAAGGACTGGGAGAAGGACAGGAGTTTAGAATGTAGGCTGTAGAAGGAGAGGAGTTTAGAGAGGTAGAGTGTGGGCTGTAGATAGACAGGAATTTAGAGGGATAGAGTATAGGCTTTAGAAAGACTGGGGGAAAAAACAGGAGTTTAGAGGGGTAGAGTGTAGGCTGTAGAAGGAGGGGAGTTTAGAGAGGTAGAGTGTAGAAGGACTGGGAGAAGGACAGGAGTTTAGAGTGTAGGCTGTAGAAGGAGAGGCGTTTAGAGAGGTAGAGTGTAGGCTGTAGAAGGAGAGGCGTTTAGAGAGGTAGAGTGTAGGCTGTAGAAGGAGAGGAGTTTAGAGAGGTAAAACCAGGGGGGGAAAAAATCCTAGACCACCTTTATTCCACACACAGAGATGCATACAAAGCTCTCCCCCACCCTCCATTTGGCAAATCTGACCACAATTCTATCCTCCTAATTCTTGCTTACAAGCAAAAACGAAAGCAGGAAGTACCAGTGACTCGCTCAATACGGAACTGGTCAGATGACGCAGATGCTACGCTACAGGACTGTTTTGCTAGCACAGACTGGAATATGTTCCGGGATTCATCCAATGGCATTGAGGAATACACCACCTTAGTCATTGGCGTCATCAATAAGTGCATCGACGACGTCGTCCCCAGAGTGACTGTACGTACATACCCCAACCAGAAGCCATGGATTACAGGCAACATCCGCACTGAGCTAAAGGCTAGAGCTGCCGCTTTCAAGGAGCGGGAGACTAATCCGGACGCTTATAAGAAATCCCGCTAAGCCCTCAGACGAACCATCAAACAAGCAACGTGTCAATACAGGATTAAGATTGACTCCTACTACACTGGCTCTGACACTCGTCGGATGTGGCACGGCTTGAAAACTATTACGGGCTACAAAGGGAAACCCAGACGTGAGCTGCCCAGTGACACGAGCCTACCAGACGAGCTAAATGCATTTTATGCTCGCTTCGAGGCAAGCAACACTGAAGCATGCACGAGAGCACCAGCTGTTCTGGATGACTGTGTGATAACGCTCTCGGTAGCCGATGTGAACAAAACCTTTAAACAGGTCAACATTCACAAAGCCGTGGGGCCAGATGGATTACCAGGACGTGTACTCAAAGCATGCGTGGACCAACTGTCAAGTGTCTTCACTGACATTTTCATGACAGAGTCTGTAATACCTACATGTTTCAAGCAGACCACCATAGTCCCTGTGCCCAAGGAAGCGAAGGTAACCTGCCTAAATCAGCGGTCCCCAACCTTTTTTGGGCCACGGACCGGTTTAATGTCAGACAATATTTTCACAGACCGGCCTTTAAGGTGTGGCGGATAAATACACAAAATAAAATGATACGACCGGCATAAAAACGGTGGTATTTTTTAAATATAATAAACGTGAATCCACTGTGTACTCGTATGCAACTTTATTAGCAGCGTCCTCGTAACATCGCACCAACAACATAACATGAGTAACATCCTCTCTGCCCCCTAAAACTCTCTGGTCGCTAGGGTAACGTTTAAACATGCCTTAAAAATAAGATACAACACAAAAACAAATATAAAGTGCATGAAAAATACAACTCACCATAACGCTAAATCAGTGGGAGCCCTGAGCTTGTTTCTCTGCAACGAGACGGTACCATCTAGGGGTAATGGGAGACAATGACACCCGAAGTGTGTTGCTTATGTCCAGTCTACTCCGTAATTTAGTTTTGGTTGCTGTCACTGCAGAAAATCCCGCTTCACACAAATAGGATGTCGGAAATTCCAACAGGGTTTTCAATGCTGTTGTGGCGATCTCAGGGTTATTCTGCTGTGACTTTAATCCAGAACACCGGCAGAGATGTTGTCTCGAACATACTTTTAAGGCCGCCGTCATTTGCGATCTCCAGCAGTTGATCTTCTTCTTGCATAGACATGCTGGATTCACCTGGTTTGTTGACAAATGGGTCGCGGATCCATTCCTTGGCAGTTCGTGGGTCTTTTGTGGTTGGGAAGTAGCGCTCAAACTCTTTTAAAAGCAAAGACAGCGGATCGTGCACCAGCTGGGACAATGAAGGCTCGGGCTCAGTCTCTTCCAAAATCACCGCGAATGTTTGAAACGTCAAATATACCTCTGTTCACGCGCCGTCCCCACAAATCCAGTTTGGCTTTAAATGCAGCTACTTTATCTGCCAACTTGAAGACAGTTGTCATTTTCCCCTGAAGTGACCGATTGAGTTCATTGAGCAGGTTGAATATGTTGCACAAGTAAGCGAGTTTTGCGACCCATTCCTCGTCACTGAAATGTGCTGCCAGCGGTGACTTTTTTTTCTGAGAGAAATCTCTGCAGCGGGTCTCGTAATTCAAACACTCTGGCCAGTGATGTCCCTCGGGATAACCATCTTATTTCTGTGTATAAGAGAAGGTGTCTGTGCTCCGCGTTCATCTCCTCACAAAGCTGCTCGAACAGGCGCGAGTTAAGGGCGTGTGCTTTGATGTGGTTAATAACTAACGACATCGTTCAATATGCTGTTATGTTCCGGTGGTATTTTTCGGCTAGCCAGTATTTCCCTGTGAATGACACAAGTGAGTCATAGACGGATGTAACAGAGGGAATCCGGTCATTTTTCAAAATAAAACATTGTTCAGACTCAGATAATAAATAAAAAATATATTTTAAAAAATTAAACGGAAATAATGTAAGTTATTTATTCTTTCTCTGCGGCCCGGTACCAAATGACCCACGGACCGGTACCAACAATACATCTGCCACGCTGATCCTTAACACTGGGGCCCCTCAGGGGTGTGTACTTCGTCCCCTCCTGTACCGTTCCCCACGACTGCGTGGCCAAACACGACTCCAACACCATCATTAAGTTTGCTGACGACACAACAGTGGTAGGCCTGATCACCAACAACGATGAGACGGCCTATAGGGAGGAGGTCAGAGACCTGGCAGTGTGGTGCCAGGACAACAACCTCTCCCTCAATGTGAGCAAGACAAAGGAGCTGATCGTGGACTACAGGAAAAGGCAGGCCAAACAGGCCCCCTTTAACATCAACGGGGCTGTAGCGGAGCGGGTTGAGAGTTTCAAGTTCCTTGGTGTCCACATCACCAACGAACTATCATGGTCCAAACATACCAAGACAGTCGTGAAGAGGGCACGACAAAACCTTTTCCCCCTCAGGAGACTGAAAAGATTTGGCATGGGCCCCCAGATCCTCAAAAGGTTCTACAGCTGCACCATCGAGGGCATACTGACCGGTTGCATCACCGCCTGGTATGGCAACTGCTCGGCATCTGACCGTAAGGCACTACAGAGGGTAGTGCGAACAGCCCAGTACATCACTGGGGCCAAGCTTCCTGCCATCCAGGACCTATATAATAGGTGGTGTCAGAGGAAAGCCCATAAAATTGTCAGACTTCAGTCACCCAAGTTATAGACTGTTCTCTCTGCTACCGCATGGCAAACGGTACTGGAGCGCCAAGTCTAGGACCAAAAGGCTCCTCAACAGCTTCTACCCCCAAGCCATAAGACTGCTGAACAATTCATAAAAACCGCCACCGGACAATTTACATTGTTACCAATGTACAGTCACTTCGCCCTCACCTACATGTACAGATTACCTCAACTAGCCTGTACCTCTCCACACTGACTCGGTACCGGTGCCCCCTGTATATAACCTCATTGTTATTCTTATTGTGTTACTTTTTATTATTACTTTTTATTTTAGCCTACTTGTTAAATATTTTCTTCTTGAACTGCACTGTTGGTTAAGGGCTTGTAAGTAAGCATTTCACGGTAAAGTCTACACTTGTTGTATTCGGTGCATGTGGCAAATAAAGTTTGATTTGATTTGAGAGAGTAGGCTATAGAAGGACCGGGAGAAGGACAGGAGTGGGGCTTAGGCAGTAAGGGTTTGTAAGTAAGTTAATTTGCAATCTGCTTGTGAGGGATGGTAGGCCAAACTGGTCATAGAGAGAACAGTGTTGGGTGTGGTAGGGGGCTCCAGTGGGAGAGAACAGTGTTGGGTGTGGTAGGGGGCTCCAGTGGGAGAGAACAGTGGTGGGTGTGGTAGGGGGCTCCAGTGGGAGAGAACAGTGGTGGGTGAGGTAGGGGGCTCCAGTGGGAGAGAACAGTGGTGGGTGTGGAAAGGGGGCTACAGTGGGAGAGAACAGTGGTGGGTGTGGTAGGGGGCTACAATGGGAGAGAACAGTGGTGGGTGTGGTAGGGGGCTCCAGTGGGAGAGAACAGTGTTGGGTGAGGTAGGGGGCTCCAGTGGGAGAGAACAGTGTTGGGTGAGGTAGGGGGCTACAGTGGGAGAGAACAGTGTTGGGTGTGGTAGGGGGCTCCAGTGGGAGAGAACAGTGTTGGGTGTGGTAGGGGGCTCCAGTGGGAGAGAACAGTGTTGGGTGAGGTAGGGGGCTACAGTGGCTAACCTAATGGCTGAGTGGTACAGTGTCCAGTTTTCAATCTAGCCTACATTTGTTTTCCTATTGTAAAAAATATATTGCTTGTTATCGTTTGACAAGTGAACTTTTGTCTGTGCTTTCTGTCCGTCTTTGTCGACTGTGTTTTCATCCATCCATTTGGATAATAGTGTCTGCTAAATGGCATAAATATTATGATATGAATTATATTATTTAGGGATGCACGATATATCAGTGAACATATCGAAATCGGACGATATTAGCTAAAAATTCCAACATCGGCCCAATGTCTAGTTTCGCGCCGATGTACAAAATTGATGTAAAAGCTGACGTGCATACCTATAACTGTCACGAATTCCACCGAAGGTGACTCCCCTGCCTGCTCGGGCGGCGCTCGGCGGTCGTCGTCACCGCCCTACTAGCCGCCGCTGATCCCTTTTTCCTTTTCGTTTGGTATGTCTTATTGTTTGCACCTGTTCCCCATTTGGTTCTCTTGATTTATGGTTATTTAAGCCTGTTTAGCCCGCCCAGGTTTGTGCGGGATTATTTGCGTCAGTGTGTTTGTTATTGGATGTGCTGGCGATCGTATAGTGTTGTTTTATGTGCGTGCTATGCGCCTGTTGTTTTTGGGCACCTCGCATTTTCACGCCGGTTGTGTTGGCGTCGACCGTTTTTGTTGTGTTAAGGAATAAACACATTATCTCCTTACCTCTGCTCTCTGCGCCTGACTCCTACCACCACTCCTAGCATTTACTGACAATAACGTACTGTAGGTACGTGACGTAATGACGCCATGTAAAATTTTGCACTACACGTCCAACACAGCGTTCCTAACCTAGCCCACAATGTCTGCCGTGTGGATCGAGCAGTCATTTGAAAGAGTAACATTTCAGCGAGACAACTCAAAGGTGAAATCCATTAAAGCCAAGATAATGGAATTCATTGCCCTTGACAATCAACTGTTCTCTGTCATGGGTGATGTTGGCTTTCGCCGACTAGTCGAGCACCGGTACACACTACCAAGTGCGCTATTTTTCAGATGTTGCCCTACCGGAGTTACACAGTAATAGCGTCACTGCTAAAAAAAAAAGAAAAATTGCGTCACTGCTATTAGCTTCACGACTGACATTTGGACCAACGATGTCAGCCCCATGAGCATGCTGAGTTTGACAGCACAGTGAATCGTTGAGGATTTCATACTGCTCATGAATGTGCTGGTTGTCATACCACTGCTGCCATTTCAAGGGCATTTGAGAACATATTTGAAACTTGAACACACTCCTAGCTCTTCAAACAACTGACTGGAGAAATAAGCTCATCACCTGTGTCTGCAGCCGACGTGATACCCCTCTGTCATGGCATTGAAATGCCTGCTCAACAAAACTGGCAACACAGGCTGTGAACAAGCAATTCTGTGGCATTCTCTTTACGGTGTCGCCACCATGCTCGATGCTAGGTACAAGGACCGCTACGTCGATGCAGACAAGAAACAGGGTTTACGTGAAATGTTACATACACAGCTGGACAAGATGGAAACAGACACAGTGACAGTGCGCAACGAGGAAGAGAGGCCACGGACAGACAGAACTGCTTGACCTTGATGATGAAATCCTGGTTGAGAATGATACAACCGAACAATGAAACAGCACAGTAAGTAAGTGAAAGAAATAGGTTTTGATTATGTTTTACTGGTAATGGGGACATACGTAAATGCCAACAAAATAACTTTTGGGTCAGTGTGGTGTGTGTGAGACCTTTATTTAACTAGGTAAGTTAGTTAATAACAAATTCTTATTTACAATGACGGCCTACCCGTTTTTTTGGAAAGGAAAATATGGGATATCGGTATCGGCCAAAAATGTCATATGGGTGAGTCACTAGTATTATTATCTATCCATCCGTGTCAGCTTTGTCAGGTCAGACAGCCAGTCCATCTCCTCCGTGCCTCTCGTCCAGCAGCAGCTCTAGCTTTGTCAGGTCAGACAGCCAGTCCATCTCCTCCGTGCCTCTCGTCCAGCAGCAGCTCCAGCTTTGTCAGGTCAGACAGCCAGTCCATCTCCTCCGTGCCTCTCGTCCAGCAGCAGCTCCAGCTTTGTCAGGTCAGACAGCCAGTCCATCTCCTCCGTGCCTCTCGTCCAGCAGCAGCTCCAGCTTTGTCAGGTCAGACAGCCAGTCCATCTCCTCCGTGCCTCTCGTCCAGCAGCAGCTCCAGCTTTGTCAGGTCAGACAGCCAGTCCATCTCCTCCGTGCCTCTCGTCCAGCAGCAGCTTCAGCTCTGTAATCAAGTCTTTGAACTGAATCCTGTTCTCCGGGGAACTCTCCCAACACCTCCTCATCAGAGAGTATACCTGCACACACACACACACACAAGCACACAAACAGAAGTGCTAAGACCAGAGGTAAACATTTTCAAACTTTTTGGGGGTCGAGAAGCATAAAAAAAATGTATATCCTGAAAGCTAGGGGTCAAAACGTTGCTATGATAAACACACCTGGGAAGACATATTTATCCTTGTGGATGCAATTTTCCTTTTTATGTTGATGTACATCGGCTTTGATAATGAGCAACCTGCTCAAAGCCATTAGATATGCAGGTTGTTCTATTCCTACTCATTCCTATTGAGGATCTTTATACATGTGTCAGATCTTAATTTGATCACCCTGTTGCAAGAAATTTCCTGCAGGAAATGCAAACTTGTAGTGTATTCAAGGTTAAAAAAGGCTTCTAAAGTTTTTAATTTCACTTTTAAAATGTCAGACTTGATTTGTCCTAACAAAAAATGTATCAACCCCTACAAAAATGTCAGTTAATTATAATCCACATAATAATTCCCATTTCCTTTTGCTGTAGGATTATTTTCCTGCTGTGAGAAACTGGTCAAATTAAGATCCTACATCTGTAGAGTAACACTACTGACTTTTTTTATTTAGAAAGGGTGCTATTAGATTTGGTGTATGGTGAAGTTGCTCCTAGACACTGATCGTGGGTCAGTTGAGCATTTTTTCTCACTAATGATTAAGGTTAGGATCGGGGAGGGGAAGCTGATCCTAGATCTGTACCTAGAGGAAACTTCACCCCAGAGTATTAGCTTTCAGATGAAAGAGAAGGAACGACTACAGCCTTTGTGAGCAGGTTACACCATTTCCCAGAGTTCTCTTACCGCATCTGGGCAGTGAGGTGGACAGGGCAGCCTCCTGCCGGCCATCAGCACTTCCACCAATCGGGTGATAATCATCTGACCCTGGGTTAGACGAAGCATCTCCAAGAATACCTGTGAACAACCATAACAAATGATCAAAACCAAAACAGATGAAACACTGGTCCTACGCTCCAGTTCTATCCCTACCAACACCAGTCTTTTCTCCCAAAGTATACACTTATGCACTCTTCCCATGCATTTAAAAGCATTGGATTGGTACAAGCATGGGGAAGGAGTTTCTAGTAATTTCCTTTAAAATCCATGAAGGGAAGTAGAAAAGTGCACACTTCGTGGTAAAAAGCTCAGAGTATTGAACTTCAGAATGATTTGACCCCAAAACAGACAGACGCTAGTTTAATTAACTAAGACTAGGATATATCGCATCAGATACACGTTAACAGGTCTGACCCCTGGTATCTCATCAGATACACGTTAACAGGTTTGACCCCTGGTATCTCATCAGATACACGTTAACAGGTCTGACCTCTGGTATTTGTCAAATCAGTAAAGTTTAAGGAATTTGTATTAACATATTTCCAAAGTGAGGTTAATTAACAAAGAGACAAAGTTCTTTACCGTGGTAGGACTGCTGCTTGTCTCACAGTAGGTCAACAGCTCATAGAGGGTCACTCCGAAGGACCACACGTCAGACGCAGGGTAAAACTTACAGTCCACCAGGCACTCAGGAGCATACCTACAAGGCAACACATGGGTTAGGGCACAACGTAGCAAAATGTTTTGCAACCGGAAATGAGCGTTTCTTATTGGACAAGTTCAGGTAGTTCCTTCCTGTTTGTAATCTTCCGTTGGGTGCCAACTGCCTAATGAACACAACCAAGGCTAATACATACATTTTACAGTACATCGTAGTCACTTAGCAGACTCTCTTATGTAGAGCAAGGGCAACGACAGAGTTTTCACCTAGTCAGCACAGGGATTCGAACCAGCAACCTCTTGGTTACGGGCCCAACACTCTACCGTTAGGCTACCTGCCGCCCATGTGAGTTAATGTAAATACAATGAGAACACCCTGTTAACATCATAGGAGCGAACATCAGAATTGAATCTGATCCCCTTGACGTTCTCAAAAAAATTGCATTACAGCTTTATTCAAAAATGTATTCAATCAATCTACACACAATACCCCATAATGACAAAGCGAAAATATTTTTTTTACATAAGTATTCAGACCGTTTGCTATGAGACTCGAAATTATTTTTTAAATATTTTGTATTTATTTAACTAGGCAAGTCAGTTGAAAACAAATTCTTATTTACAATGACGGCCTACCCAGCCAAACCCGGACGACGCTGGGCCAATTGTGCGCCACCCTATGGGACTCCCAATCACGGTCGGATGTGATACAGCCTGGGTTCCATTGATCATACTTAAAAATGTTTCTACAACTTGGAGTCCACCTGTTGTAAATTCAATTGATTGGACATGATTTGGAAAGGCACACATCTGTCTATATAATGTTCCACAGTTGACAGTGTATGTCAGAGCAAAAACCAAGCCATGAGGTTGAAGGGATTGTCTGTAGAGCTCAGAGACAGGATTATGTCGAGGCACAGATCTGGAGAAGGGTACCAAAACATTTCTGCAGCATTGAAGGTCCCCAAGAACACAGTGGCCTCCATCATTCTTAAATGGAAGAAATCTTTAACCACCAAGACTCTTACTTGAACTAGAGCTGGCCTCCCGGTCAAACTGAGCAATCGGGGGAGAGGGCCTTGGTCAGGGAGATGACCAAGAACCCGACGGTCACTCTGACAGAGCTCCAGAGTTCCTCTGTGGAGATGGGAGAACCTTCCAGAAGGACAACCATCTCTGCAGCACTCCACCAATCAGACCTTTATGGTAGAGTGGCCAGATGGAAGCCACTCCTCAGTAAAAGTCACATGCCAGCCCACTTGGAGTTTGCCAAAAGGCACCTAAAGACTTTCAGACCATGAGAAACAAGATTCTTTGGTCTGATGAAACCAAGATTGAACTCTTTGGCCTGAATGCCAAGCGTCACATCTGGAGGAAACCTGGCACCATCCCTACGGTGAAGGATGGTGGTGGCAGCATCATGCTGTGGTGATGTTTTTTAGTGGCAGGGACTGGGAGACTAGTCAGGATCGAGGGAACGATGAACAGAGCAAAGTACAGAGAGAGATCCTTGATATCCGATCAAACATCTCTGGAAAGACCTGAAAATAGCTGTACAGCGACGCTCCCCATCCAACCTGACAGTGATTGAGAGGATCTGCAGAGAAGAATAGGAGAAACTCCCCAAACAAAAATCTATTTAATCAATTTTATAATAAGGCTGTAACGTAACAAAATGTGTAAAAAGTCAAGGGGTCTGAATACTTACCGAATGCACTGTATACATAAAAGTATGTGGACAACCCTTCAAATTAGTGGATTCGGCTATTTTAGCCACACCCATTGCTGACAGGCGTATAAAATCGAGCATAGCACATAAAAATCATCTGTCCTCGGTTGGAACACTCACTACCGAGTTCCAAACTGCCTCTGGAAGCAACGTCAGCACAAGAACTGTTTGTCGGGAGCTTCATGAAATGGGTTTCCGTCGCCGAGTAGCCACACACAAGCCTAAGATCACCATGCGCAATGCCAAGCATCGGCTGGAGTGGTGCCATTGGACTCTGGAGCAGTGGAAACGTGTTCAGTGGAGTGATTAATCACACTTCACCATCTGGCAGTCCGACAGACAAATCTGGGTTTGGCGGATGCCAGGAGAACACTACCTGCCCCAATGTATCGTGCCAACTGTACATTTTGGTGGAGGAGGAATAATGGTCTGGGGCTTTCCAGTGAGGGTAAATCTTAAGGCAACAGCATACAATTACATTTTAAATGATTCTGTGCTTCCAACTTTGTGGCAACATTTTGGGGAAGGACCTTTCGTGTTTTAGCATGACAATGCCCCCGTGCACAAAGCGAGGTCCATACAGAAATGGTTTGTCGAGATCAGTGTGGAAGAACTTGACTGGCCTGCACAGAGCCCTGACCTCAACCCCACCGAACACCTTTGGGATGAATTGGAATGCCGACTGACTGCGGGCCAGGACTAATCGCACAACATCAGTGCCTGACCTCACTAATGCTCTTGTGGCTGAATGGAAGCAAGTCCCCGCAGCAATGTTCCAACATCTAGTGGGAAGCCTTCCCAGAAGAGTGGAGGCTGTTATAGCAGCAAAGGGGGGACCAACTCCATATTAATGCCCATGATTTTGGAATGAGATGTTCGACGAGCAGGTGTCCACTTACTTTTGGTTGTGCAGTGTAGCACCAATAGCAACGAAATAGATTGGGATCCAGACTTTAAAATGCACCTGACCTCATGTCCTTCACATTGATTTGGGAGACAACTATCATGTTAAGTTTTAGGACCTGATCTTGTCATTCAGTGGAAGCTGTTGAGGGGAGGACGGCTCATAATAATGTCTGGAACGGAGCCGCCAATGGAATGGCATCAAACACATGGAAACCATGGAAACCATGTGTTTGATGATGTTGATACCTTTCCACTTATACCGCTCCAGCCATTACCACGTGCCCATCCTCCCCAATTAAGGTGTCACCAACCTCCTGTGTTGTCATTCTATTTATACATTGCTCACCAGAACACAGGGCTGTCGGTCTCCTCTTTGACGGTGTAGTAACTCTTGTCCTCCTTCATGCTCTTGGTCAGGCCAAAGTCTCCGATCTTCACCGTGCTCTCGTTCTCCACCAGAACGTTCCGGGCCGCCAGATCCCGGTGGATGAACCGCTGGGATCCCAAGTAATCCATTCCCTGAGAGAGACACACACATTTTCACTTGTTTTTATAGTTTGTATTGCTATTTACCAGGCAGTCTTGTGCTTTCTATGAGTCTTTGAAACATTTACCACAACATTCCATTTGGTACTAGGCAACAGTTACCAAGTAACAGAAAGTGCATTTAAAGGAGTGCAATGGTTTAGATTCTGTCCAACTCTTTCCATAATCAAACTGCAGTACATACATAAATACCTAATAGGGTCAAATTAAAAAGGATGAAATTAAAATGTAATTCATTTTGGGGGTATTAATAAAGCACCATACTACTATACCTGGCAGATCTGGAGGGCGTAGTGGAGAAGTCTCTTGAGGTCAGTCTGGTGTTTCCTCCAGGGCAGATAATCCTTCAGGCTCCCCGCTGGCAGGTACTCCATGATCAGCTTAGTGGTTCTCCCACCTCGACAGAGAAACACAGTGTTAACACAAACCCCGTCACTGGGATGAGGTGTGTGTACTGTGTGTGCACTGTGTGAGCTCTCCTCACCCTCCTCGCTACACACTCCTCTGTATTTGACGATGTTGTGGTGGTAGAGTTCTCTCATGGTGTCTATCTCTCTCCACAGCTGACCTCTGCTCTCTGGCTTCAGAGACTTGACCGCCACCAGCTGCCCTCGGCCATCCCCACGGGGGTCATACTGACACAACTCCACCTTGCCAAAGTGACCCTGCAAATAGTACACACACACAATTTAAAGAATAAAGCCACAGACACCGTGAACCATATTGATGAAAGCCATACAGATACAGTTAATATCCACACCCCACACCCTGTTACATACCACAATCATCACATTACAGGGGAACAAACTGATCCATAAAACAAACCCCATTATATTTTAATTAATAATGTATATTTATAGCGTATATTCTGGGTTCTGATTGGGTAAGACAATTGAACTAAGCTCATGAGACATTTAGAAGTGATATTCCTCAACAATCATTGGCTAGAATTCAAAAGTCCAACAACGGATGTACTGTACCAATCACAGATTGCCCCTTTAATGTGGACAAGCACCCCAAAAGTCTACATGTATTAGGAGTCTCCCTACCTCACCCAGGTCTTTGATTTTCCTGAGGAACCTGGTTTCAAACACGGTGGGGTCCACTTCCTGGATGGGCACCCTACCAGGAGGCAGAGCTGGGTCTGGGGGAGGGCCCACACAGAGGCAGGGCTATAATACTTATACTCAGACATTTCCTATAATATAAACACAGGCACGTGCATGCACACACACACAAACTTGTCCACACATACATGTGAGAGAGCGTGACCGACAGAAATGACAATGACAAGAGTGAAGGTGACACAGAGAGAAACAGAGGGAAGGTGACACAGAGAGAGAGAGAGAGAGAGAGAGAGAGAAACAGAGGGAAGGTGACACAGAGAGAGAGAGAGAGAGAGAGAGAGAGAAACAGAGGGAAGGTGACACAGAGAGAGAGAGAGAGAGAGAGAGAAACAGAGGGAAGGTGACACAGAGAGAGAGAGAGAGAGAGAGAGAGAGAAACAGAGGGAAGGTGACACAGAGAGAGAGAGAGAGAGAGAAACAGAGGGAAGGTGACACAGAGAGAGAGAGAGAGAAACAGAGAGAGAGAGAAACAGAGGGAAGGTGACAGAGAGAGAGAGAAACAGAGAGAGAGAGAAACAGAGGGAAGGTGACACAGAGAGAGAGAGAGAGAGAGAGAAACAGAGAGAGAGAGAAACAGAGGGAAGGTGACACAGAGAGAGAGAGAGAGAGAGAGAGAGAGAGAGAGAACAGAGGGAAGGTGACACAGAGAGAGAGAGAGAGAGAGAGAGAGAGAGAGAGAAACAGAGGGAAGGTGACACAGAGAGAGAGAGAGAGAGAGAGAGAGAGAAACAGAGGGAAGGTGACACAGAGAGAGAGAGAGAGAGAGAACAGAGGGAAGGTGACACAGAGAGAGAGAGAGAGAAACAGAGGGAAGGTGACACAGAGAGAGAGAGAGAGAGAGAGAGAGAGAGAGAAACAGAGGGAAGGTGACACAGAGAGAGAGAGAGAAACAGAGGGAAGGTGACAGAGAGAGAGAGAGAGAGAGAGAGAAACAGAGGGAAGGTGACACAGAGAGAGAGAGAAACAGAGGGAAGGTGACAGAGAGAGAGAGAGAGAGAGAGAGAGAGAGAGAGAGAGAGAGAGAGAGAGAGAGAGAGAGAGAGAGAGAGAGAGAGAGAAACAGAGGGAAGGTGACAGAGAGAGAGAGAGAGAGAGAAACAGAGTGAAGGTGACAGAGAGAGAGAGAAACAGAGTGAAGGTGACAGAGAGAGAGAGAAACAGAGTGAAGGTGACAGAGAGAGAGAAACAGAGTGAAGGTGACAGAGAGAGAGAGAAACAGAGGGAAGGTGACAGAGAGAGAGAGAAACAGAGGGAAGGTGACAGAGAGAGAGAGAAACAGAGGGAAGGTGACAGAGAGAGAGAGAGAAACAGAGGGAAGGTGACAGAGAGAGAGAGAAACAGAGGGAAGGTGACAGAGAGAGAGAGAAACAGAGGGAAGGTGACAGAGAGAGAGAGAAACAGAGGGAAGGTGACAGAGAGAGAGAGAGAAACAGAGGGAAGGTGACACAGAGAGAGAAACAGAGGGAAGGTGACAGAGAGAGAGAGAAACAGAGGGAAGGTGACAGAGAGAGAGAGAAACAGAGGGAAGGTGACAGAGAGAGAGAGAAACAGAGGGAAGGTGACAGAGAGAGAGAAACAGAGGGAAGGTGACAGAGAGAGAGAGAAACAGAGTGAAGGTGACAGAGAGAGAGAGAAACAGAGTGAAGGTGACAGAGAGAGAGAGAAACAGAGTGAAGGTGACAGAGAGAGAGAGAAACAGAGTGAAGGTGACAGAGAGAGAGAAACAGAGTGAAGGTGACAGAGAGAGAGAGAAACAGAGTGAAGGTGACAGAGAGAGAGAGAGAAACAGAGTGAAGGTGACAGAGAGAGAGAAACAGAGGGAAGGTGACAGAGAGAGAGAGAAACAGAGTGAAGGTGACAGAGAGAGAGAGAAACAGAGGGAAGGTGACACAGAGAGAAACAGGGAGGTTGAGTCCTTTTTGTCCTCTTACTCTGCTCAGCCACCCCGGTGAGGTCCCTGACGATGGCCCTGAAGAAGGGCCTCCTCTTGGGGTCGTAGGTCATGCATTTGGTGATGAGCTCACCCAGCTGAGGGCAGTCTGGGGTCACCAGGGAACACTGGGCCGAGTAGAACATCTCCTTCTGCTCACAGAGAGGAAGATAGGAGGCAGATCAGGGACCAAGACTTGGGCTATACAACAACAGGTGTATTCAATGAAATAACTCAAGAAAGACCTCCCCTCTGAAAGAGATATATCACCTGGGTAAATAAGGGATACATTCATGTTTTGTATGGGCAGTCTAGGGGTGGTTGTGAGGGAGAGATTGCGTTGTTCGCTGTATGTCAGTAATTCTATTGTGTTGTGAGGGGAAGTGTGTGTGTACCTCTATGAGTTTCTTGTCTTTGAGAGGAGCCTCTCCATCATAACAGATCTCCCACAGCGTGGTGCCAAAGCCCCACTTATCCACCGCGACACTCAGGACCTGGTTGTCCCTCACACACTCTGGGGCGATCCACGGGATCCTCTCCACACACTCTGTAATACAACACAGCCTCATCAGCTAGAGAAACAGACAGAGACACACACACACACACACACCTTGTCTGTTGAGTGCGGAGATGGGGACCCCAGGGCTACTGAGTTTGATGAAGGGCCCAGTCTCTCCCTCCAGGCCATCCCGCTCCACTAGGATGTTCTTAGCAGACACATAACCATGGACCAGCTTCTTATCCTCCTGAGAGGGAAATACAGGGAAGGGTCAGGTCCACAGCCATATACCACAGGAGGTTGGTGGCACCTTAATTGGGGAGGACGGGCTCATGGTAATGGCTGGAGTGGAATAGTATCAAATACATCAAACACATGGTTTCCATTTTCTCCATTCCAGCTATTATTATGAGCTGTCCTCCCCACAACAGCCTCCACTGACATATACATAGCCACCCTTGCATGATTTCTTTTAAAATAAGTTGAAATTCATTTTACACATGTATTTGTTTGATTGACAATGGCACAGGACCAAGAAGGAAAAAAATATATAACTGAAATTAAGATCTTTCACGTCAAAGTAAAAAAAAAAATATTTAAAAAAATAATCGCCTGGACTAAATTATTCTAAATTTGGTTGGAAGCAATGATTTTTGTTCAATGTATTTTACCTGTGGTAAGTTGCAGGTGCCTTCATTGTATAAAGATCCATTCAACCAGTTTTGAAAATAAAAAAAACGGAACATTCTGCTCCATTGTAAAGAGCAAAGGTGCCAATATATTTGACTGGATCTGTACAAGTTTTAACAAACTACTATCTACTCCCGGTTGGCACCAAGTTCCAAGATGCTTACATTCGGGTAAGAATACAGAATGTAATGTTATTATCATGGCACATTTTTATGCCTGTTTTATACTATAGGGCCAACCTGAACCATACTGGACTGGCTCTGATGTCTTCCTTGCACATTGTCCTTTCCAGCACAGTTCCATTAACTATGGTGGATGCGTGAGCAGGCCATCCCAGTACAGCTAGGCTTGGCCCTATAGTGTGAATCAGGGTTGATTGAGGGTTTCTCACCAGGTAGCTGAGGACGCTGGCCAGTTGTTTGGCCACCTGGAACTTCCAGGAAGTGCTTAGTTGAAGACGACACCCCTTCATGAACACATCCAGAGGACCCAGCTTCACATGCTCCTCCACAATGATATCTGAACAGGGACCACACACAGTTAGAGGACTCAAAACAAGTCTAGCCCATTTTCAGATGAAAAAGTACTAGCAAATTGCTACTTTTTTTTAACTGTCAGCGATATGAAGTATTTTCCGCAACATACGGCATATTGCAAATGTAGACACTATGTCATTACATCTAGGACTTCAGCAAAGCATGAAGTAAACAGCAGTATCGGGCCAACTTCCTCAACATCTAAGAACACGAAGCACGAGGCTAAACTTCTCATGTTGCAGTTATCAAGTTGTAGCAGATACTCTGTTGCGAGTACATAGTCTTGCATCACAATAATCTACAATAACTTAGGTTTATCCTGCAGCATATCGCTGAGTGTCAGTTAAAGAATGAAGATAAGAGGAATGATGGAAGGAAGGGTGACTTACTGTCCTGGTTGCGAACACAGACGCCATGCAGCAGAGCGATGTGTTGGTGGGACAGCTGATGTATCATACTGACCGTCTCAAAGAAAGCCTGACGGAAAGAGGTCCGTAGTAAAAGTCAAAAGAAAGTGGTCACAAAGTCAGACAGGTAATGGAGGAAGGAAATGTGTGTGTGAGCAGTGGTGGAAAAAGTAGTCAATTGTCATACTTGACTAAAAGTAAAAGATACCTTAATAGAAAATGACTCAAGTAAAAGTGAAAGTCACCCAGTAAAATTAGCAATGCGCATGGCCCGCCCTCTATCTTTTTCCTGTGGTTGAGGGTCACTTGTCACTGAAATCTCGCTGGATTGATTTATTTCATTTTACTCCTGTGACTCTTTCATACTCTTGCTTGTGCCTGAAGTTTTTTTCCAGTTAACACTACAACCGTGGAAATGTTTGTAAAGACCTGTCAGCAGTGGAGGAAGGGGAGGACCATCCTCCTCAGTGAATTTCATAAAACTAAATGTTTTTAAACATTTAAAAAAAAGAAGCTATTATTTTGTTTAGATAAAATCATACTAAAAATAATCACGTCACCAAATAATTGATTAAAACACTATTTTGCAATGAAGGTCTACAGTAGCCTCAACAGTACTCTGTAGGGTAGCACCATGGTGTAGCCGGAGGACAGCTAGCTTCTGTCCTCCTCTGGGTACATTGATGTCAATACAGTAATAATGACAACTTCTGGAGGATGTCCGCCAACCTATCAGAGATTTTGCAGCATGAATTGACATGTTGTCCATCCAATCAAAGGATCAAAAGAATGAATCTAGTACTGAATGCATAAAATACAGCTAGCTAGCACTGCAGTGCATAACGTGGTGAGCAGTTGACTCAGAGAGAGAAAGACAATATTTGAACAGTTTTTAACTAATTCATTTATTCCAAAATGAAGGAGAAGCAAGAGAGAGTAATTTTTTTCAATTTTACTTAGCTAACAAATACAGCTAGCTAGTTTAGCCTACTCAAACACCCTGCTATGTTAGCTAGCTGGCTATGACTATCCAACACAACACTGGAATTCTTCCATGTCAAGGTAAGCTTTTGTTTTTAAAAATGTACTGCCACTGGGCCCCCCCGGTGTAAGTTCTAAACTGCTTACTGACTGTAACGTTACCGCATGATTGTAGCAGGTTTACTAACGCGTTAGTTCTATTAGCTATGTTGACTATGACGTTAGCTAATATGGTGACAACGATGTAGGCTGTGTGTAGCAGTTATGATATGGTTTGGCTTGGAAAGGTTTTTTCACCTGGCCACATACAGCTGATGTGTTGTGCATTGAAGTCCATAAGCGAAGGCAAAAGTTGAGATGAGGAGACCGCATAGATGCGAGAAGGAATACAACGTGGCTGCTATGCAAGTAAACTGTGTTTACGCATGATCAGGGGTGTATTCATTAAATCCAATTCTGTTAAAAAAAGAACATCTTAAAATGGAAGCAAACGGGGATAAATATACCAGAATTTTTCCAATAGAAACGTTTGTTTGCAACTGTTGGACTAATGATTACACCCTATATATCAGCAAGATGCAGGCAAGAGTGTGCAAGGATGTATTGAATGTGTCACCTCAAATTATTCTCTCGACCTGTGTGCACCTACGTTGTAAATTTTCATTCATAGGCTAGGTTGTAGTAAAAGAAAATGTGAGTATCATGTAGTAGCCTAAACCTATCGCTGTTACATTGAACTGGGTGAATGGAATATGAAAGACAGTCATCCAATATTTGGTAATAGAAATAAGGTCATGATCATGAATTATTTATTTATTATTATTTATTTTTTAATCGCCCTCCCTCATCTTAAACGGCACTGACCACAAATGCCTGTCAAACACACCCCGGTAATGGCTGAAATGGGCTCAATAGAATATACTGTCTTTGCATTGCATTTATATGAACGCTAAAGCTTAGTCTGGAATATAACACATCGTCTCGACACTTACATCAGGTCTTCCCTGTGGCTCAGTTGGTAGAGCATGGTATTTGCAACGCCAGCATGGTGTGTGCAACGCCAGGGTTGTGGGTTCGATTCCCACGGGGGGCCAGTACAAAAAAATAAAAAATATTTCAAAAATGCATGAAATGTATGCACTCACTACTGTAAGTTGCTCTGGATAAGAGTGTCTGGTAAAATGTAAGAAAGAGCACTTTATTTTGATAGGTGTTCATTTTACGGGGAATATCTTTTTTAATTTTTTTTTACACAATTGAAATGTTAACAAATTCGATGTGCTGAAATGGTGGTTGTGCCACCCCTTTATGGTGGTTTGGTGGTTGTTCCACCCCTTTATGTTAATGTATTCATAAATGCAATTTTCTTTATGTTAACACGAAATATTTACAAAATACTTGACACCGTTAGAAAGAGTATATATGAGTGCATTCTAAGAAAACAAAAAGTGAAATTTGGCACTAAATTGAATACCTGAATTCCCACCAAAAATCCCTGAACTCCATTATTTGCCCATGCCAGTAAAATGTTTTATGTTCTATAATTCAATCAAAATCTGTTGGATTTAAAAAAAATCTAAAAGTTTAGAGTATGTTCATCCATTGGCCAACTGTTTCATTCCTTCAAATTAACAATTTTGATGACCGTTGCTAGTAAAATACTACTTGAGTAAAAGTCTAAAAGTATCTGGTTTTAAATGTACTCAAGTACAGTGGTGGAAAAAGTACTCAATTGTCATACTTGAGTAAAAGTAAATGCTATACATCAAATTCCTTATATTAAGTAAACCAGATGGCACCATTTTATTTTTGGTTTTTATTTATGGACAGACAGGGACACTCCAACACTCAGACATAATTTGCGAACTCAGTATTTGTGTTTAGTGAGTCCGCCAGATCAGAGGCAGTAGGGATGACAACACGTTATATTGATAAGTGCGTGAATTGGACCATACTGCTGTGCTGCCTAAGCGTTCGAAATGGAACAAGTACTTTTGTGTGTTAGAGAAAATGTACAGGAGTAAAAAGTAGAGATTGTCTTTAAGAATGTAGTAAAAGTAAAATTTGACAAAAATATAAATAGAAAAGAACAAATACCCCAAAATACGACTTAAGTAGTACTTTAAAATATGTATACTTAAGTACTTTACACCACTGTGTGAATGTCAATCAAATATATTTATAAAGCCCCTTATATTTACACAGAACGTGTGAGGGTGTACACGCATGTGTTCTCACCATAGAGATGTCCCTGTGTTGGGACCACAGCACTTTCAGGACCACTTTGACCTGGTGGTGGGTTTGGGAACGCCATACATCCTTCTCTTCCTCACACTTTATCTTCAGTTTGCCAGCATAGATGTTAGTTCTGGTGCCACAGCCCAAGTGCTCCTCCTAGATAGACATATGGGAGACACAGACCTGGTTAATGACAGAAAAGCATAACTGTAGATGTCAAACAAATGAAACGGTAGCATTGCCAGTGTAGGGCATCCTGTGCACATGAACATACCTAGCATAGCCTAGCATGCAAACACACATGCATACATACATTTTTTATTTAAAAAAATGTATTTAACCTTTTATTTAACTAGGCAAGTCAGTTAAGAACAAATTCTTATTTACAATGACGGCCTACTCCCGTCCAAACCCTAACCCAGATGACGCTGGGCCAATTGTGTGCCGCCCTATGGGACTCCCAATCACGGCCGGTTGTGATACAGCCTGGAATCGAACCAGGATCTGTAGTGACGCCTCTAGCACTGAGATGCAGTGAACTAGACCTCTGCGCCACTCAGGACCCCCATACATACATACACGCACACACACCTGCAATATGTCCTCTTTGAGGATCCTGTGGAAGATGAGTTGACTCTGTATGGGGTGTGTCGGCTCTGCCTCTCTCTTTGTCACGAACAGAAGGTTAGAGATTTCTAAAGAAAATGAAAAACCACGCTGAAATAGGAAACAAGACACGCCAAACATGTCCCTCTAAAGTGAGATGAGGTGACAGAAAACCACAGTTACTGAGCAACATTTCCTGTTTGATATTGGTATGAACAGAAGAACTCATCCAGCTCAGGGGCCTCATTTATAACCGTTGTGTAAATGTAACACTAAATATCCGCGTGCACCATTTCTGAAAAGACCGCGCACGCACAAAGATATTGAGATTTATAAACTTGGCACTCGTCATACAGGGCCTTCAGAAAGTATTCATACCCCTTGACTTATTCCATGTTTTGTTACAGCAGGAATTCAAAATGACAATAAATACACTACCGTTCAGAGTTGGGTCACTTAGAAATGTCCTTGTTTTTGAAAGAAAAGCACATTTTTTGTCCATTAAAATAACATCAAATTGATCAGAAATAGAGTGTAGACATTGTTAATGTTGTAAATGACTAATGGAATATCTACATAGGCGTACAGAGGCCCATTATCAACAACCATCCCTCCTGTGTTCCAATGGCACGTTGTGTTAGCTAATCCAAGTGTCTTCATTTTAAATGGCTAATTGATCATTAGAAACCCCTTTTGCAATTATGTTAGCACAGCTGAAAACAGTTGTGCTGATTAAAGGAGCAATAAAACTGGCCTTTAGACTAGTTGAGTGTCTGGAGCATCAGCATTTGTGGATTCGATTACAGGTTCAAAATGGCCAGAAACAATTAACTTTCTTCTAAAACTCGTCAGTCTATACTTGTTCTGAGAAATGAAGGCTAGTCCATGCGAGAAATTGCCAAGAAACTGAAGATCTCGTACAACGCTGAGTACTACTCCCTTCACAGAACAGAGCAAACTGGCTTTAACCAGAATAGAAAAGAGGAGTGGGAGGCCCCAGTGCACAACTGAGCAAGAGGACAAGTATATTAGAGTGTCTAGTTTGAGAAACAGACGCCTCACAAGTCCTCAACTGGCAGCTTCAATAAATAGTACCCGCAAAACACCAGCCTCAACGTCAACAGTGAAGAGGCGACTCCAGGATGCTGGCCTTCTAGTCAGAGTTGCAAAGAAAAAGCCATATCTCAGACTTGCCAATAAAAAGAAAAGATTAAGATGGGCAAAAGAACAGACACTGGACAGAGGAACTCTGCCTAGAAGACCAGCATCCTGGAGTCGCCTCTTCACTTCACTGTTGACGTTGAGACTCCTGAACTTATTTAGGCTTGCCATAACAAAAGGGCTTGAATACTTTTCAGTTTAGAATTATTATTTTTTTATTCTACAAACAAAATTCCACTTTGACATTATGGGGTATTGTGTGTACATCAGTGACATAAAATCTAATTTTAAATTCATGCTGTAACACAACAAAATGGGGGAAAAGTAAAGGGCTGTGAATACTTTCTGAAGGCACTGTACATACGAATTTTTCACGTTATAAATCAGACCTGTGGTAAAACTGTGCGCGTGTGAACCTGCAATATAACTCCGCCTGAAAAACGCCCATCATTCACCTTTTATGGTGACAATTACACCATTATTTGCTGTATACTTTGGAAGTATTGGAATTAGGCCTAGTAATGGCGAACTTGATCAAATGTCTTTGGAGGTGTTGGCAGAATGTTTTCTTTTGTAATGACATTTGTTGCATCTGACTATTTCTGAAAGACAAACACAACTACAAATTGTTGTGGACCTGTAAACAGATCGTTTGAACACAATAATGTTTGGCATTTTCCGGAACCTAAATATGCTGCACTGCCCGCGAATTCTGAAACATTGATCTACTCTGATGAAAACTACAGTAGCCCTACTTAAAGTGGTATCCTATACACTTCCATGTTCAATTCTACTGTATTATAAACTACACTCCCTGCCGTATGAAATTATAATAGCCTATCTACTAGGCCCAATTAAATGAGAGAAGTGCATGTAGATGAGAGATGTGCATGCAGGTCATTTGTTGTATGGCTACTCAGGGAATATGAACTCATCATGGCCAGAAAAGGTGAGGAATTCATTCTGCAAGGGTTATGATATACACCGAGTGTGCAAAACATTAGGTAGACCTTCCTAATATTGAGTTGCACCCGTTTTGCCCTCAGAACAGCCTCAATTTGTCGGGGCATGGACTATAAGGTGTTGAAAGCATTCCACAGGGATGCTGGCCCATGTTAACTCCAATGCAACTGCAATGCAACTCCAATGCTTTCCACAGTTGTGGCAAGTTGGTTGGATGTCCTATGGATGGTAGACCATTCTTGGATACATACGGGGAACTGTTGAGCGTGAAAAACCCAGTAGCGTTGCAATTCTTGACACTCAAACTGGTGTGCCTGGCACCTTCTACCATACCCTATTCAAAGGCACTTCAATCTCATCTTGCCCATTCACCCTCTGAATGGCACACATTAACAATCCATGTTTCAAGTGTCTTAAGACTTAAAAATCATTCTTTAACCCGTCTCCTCCCCTTCATCTACACTGACTGAAGTGGATTTAACAGGTGACATCAATTAGGGATCATAGCTTTCACCTGGTCAGCCTATGTCATGGAAAGAGCGGGTGTTCTTAATGTTTTGTCCACTCAGAGTAGCTTATTATGTATTATGTTTCTAAATTAAATATTAACATTACCGTATTCAAACGTAGCCTACAAACGTCAATAGGAAAAGGTGAACCATCTGTTGTACCGTAGAAACTGCGCTGCGGATTGGATCTTCACTAGTTGTAGGCCTATCGGCTATTTCACCAGTATGAAACCATCCCAATCAGAAATGGTGAAGAATTTATTCTGCAATGATCATGGAAATTAAATTAATCATAGGAAATATATGCCTGTTTTCAAATTATTTAAGAATGTAGAGATAACATAGGCCTAAATAGATTTTCGCTCTTCTCACTAACAGCAAATGATTGCATGATTTCATGAGTGTCATTATATTCTCCATTTGCACAAGGCTACTTTTGCCTTCTTACAATATTTCAACTACATGGTCTAAAGTTAGCGGGAGGAAAGGCACATTCTCACGTCAAGTTCTGTTTTTTATAAAAATCCAACTTTTGCGTGGAAACTGGCGCATGTTTCGGGGCATATTTTGTGTCTACGTGATGTTTATAAATGAGGCCCCCTGGTGTATTGTATGGTATAATGTACCAATGCCTGTATGGTAAGGAATTTATTGCCGTGATGATGATAGTTTTGGGGCAGGGTATCATACCATACCTCTGGGCTGGGGAGGGCAGGCCTTGCGGAGCTGGAAGGTGACTCTGTCTGTACTGAGAGTCTGGCCCCTCAGCTGTTCCATCAGTTCCCTGAGGGAGGGCTGCCTCAGGTCCGTACCATTCAGGCTGTAGCCCTCCGGCCCCACCTCGATCTTAAAGCTACGGTACAGACGACTATTGGTTAGGTCCACCTACAGCAGCCAAGAGGAGAAAGAGGTTAGAGAGAAATACATCAGTCCATTTATTAACACAGGAATTCATACAGCAACGAATTATCACAATTCAGTTCAGGCAAATTATGGTGACTAACAAGATAGGGCGGACCTGTTTTCAAAATAAATAAATGTACGATTGTCTTAAAATCAGAGTGGCTGTATACATGTCTGTGGGTGAGGCAGGTGGTGTTTGTGGTACTGAACCTCGTTGCCTGTGACAGTCAGGAGGATGTGGTCATAGTTGATGCAGCTCCAGCGCAGAACGTACATGCCCTCCTCCTCGCCCTCCTGACGCAGCTTGTGGGAGGTGTAGTCCATGCTGGAAAGGGAGGGGCCAAAAGGGTTGGAACAACTCAGTTCTACACTAGTATAGAAGTATTATTATATCAATATCTGTATAATCGAACATATTGACTATAGTAGTACTACATTTTTGCATTGTACTAATATGTACATGTTCTCTATCCAATGACAACTGAATGGGGATATTTAAACTCACCCGATTGGCCCATGACAGCCTTCCTGCAGGTTCCGCACCACAGAGGGAGGGGCCACGTCTGTACACAGGAAGTGATGTGCGTCCACCGTCAGACGGAAGTATCCATCAATAAGGGCGGCAAAAGACAACGCCTCTGCGTGGAAACCCAGGCTCAGTTCCTATGGTAGAAATAAAGTAACAACAAACGATGAAGCTGGATGTCCAATGTAAAAATTGGTACAAAGAATACACAGATGTAATGTAAAGCAATGGAACTTAGCTTCATTCAAGATTGCTCATTCAGATATTATTAAACATTTTGCTAAATAAGTTTCCCCTGAAACTTCAAACAATGAAACTCTACCATCTTTTTGTTGTCCTGCTTGTGGACAGTGACTGTGGAGCCCTTGATGTTGATGTGTGTGATCTCATGGAAATCGGAGAAGGTTTTCCAGTCGTTCGAAACGCCTTGAGGTGGTTTGTTCGTCCAGTTGATGTTGGTTTTGTGCTTTGGGGATTTGTTCTTCTCTTTGGCAGTCCATGCATTCTGAGAAATAGATGAACATGACAGTTTTTATCTCTTGATAAACAAAATATCAGACGATGATCGTGGCCTACAGGAAAGAGGACCGAGCACGCAGCCATTCCCATCGACGGGGCTGCAGTGGAGCAGGTTGAGAGCTTCAAATTCCCTGGTCATCACCAACAAACTAACATGGTCCAAACACACCAAGACAGTCGTGAAGAGGGCACGACAAAACCTATTCCCCCTCAGGAGACTGAAAAGATTTGGCATGGGTCCTCAGATCCTCAAAAGTTTCTACAGCTGCACCATCGAAAGCATCCTGACTGGTTGCATCACTGCCTGGTATGGCAACTGCTCGGCCTCCGACCTCAAGGCACTACAGAGGGTAGTGCGAACGGCCCAGTACATCACTGGGGCCAAGCTTCCTGCCATCCAGGACCTCTATACCAGGCGGTGTCAGAGGAAGGCCTTAAAAATTGTCAAAGACTCCAGCCACCCTAGTCATAGACTGTTCTCTCTGCTACCGCACGGCAAGCGGTACTGGAGCGCTAAGTCTAGGTCCAAGAGGCTTCTAAACAGCTTCTACCCCCAAGCCATAAGACTCCTGAACATTTAGTCAAATTGCTACCCAGACTATTTGCAGTGCCCCCCCCCCCTTTACACCACTGCTACTCTGTTGTCATCTATGCATAGTCACTTTAATAACTCTACCTACATGTACATACTACCTCAACTAACCGGTGCCCCCGCACATTGACTCTGTACCGGTACCCCCTGTATATAGCCTCACTATTGTTATTCCACTGCTGTTCTTTAATTACTTGTTACTTTTATCTCTTATTCTTATCTGCATTTTTTTTTTACTGCATTGTTGGTTAGGGGCTCGTAAGTAAGCATTTCACTGTAAGGTCTACACCTGTTGTATTCAGCATTTCACTGTAAGGTGTTGTATTCAGCATGTGACTAATAAGATTAGATTTGGTTAAATTCAGATAATAATGATAGATACAAGGTGTACCATCATTTACACATTATAAGTGCCAAAATAATATACTCACGCTCACATTCTGTTGCTTCCTCCTCCACTTGATCCCTGTATTTCCAGACACAAGGACTTGGTACTGAGTGGGCTGACCCTGGTTACAGGAAGTGGGTGTTCCTTGGATCTCCCCTTCGCTGTCTGTCACACGGAGCACTTTGGGCTCGTACTCCTTGTATTGATGAGACAGGACACCATTTTGTTAGCTTCAGGAACTTCTTTACACAGACCATCAGAGTACCACCTGGTTCTGTCTTTGGCCCGGTGCAATCTTTTTTCTGAGAGTGTGTCTGCAAACACGGTTACAGAGAGCATTATGGGTACTGTAGTACATCTTGCTACACACCTCACAGCCGAACCCACAGGTCAGAGTTTCCAATGTAGCTAGGTATTTGACCTTGATGTCGTGGGTGCTGACGTTGTCGCTCTGCACTGTCTTGTTGTTGAAATCGTTGAGGAAGTCCTGGAACACCCGGGAGATACGGAGTCGTGTCAGGAAGTTGCGCTGCTTGATGATTTGGTTCACTCTATCTGGGATATATTTCTTATAGCTGGGTGGGACGGAAGGAGTCGTGTGTGAGTCGGGTGTGTGTGTGTGTGCATGAGCGTAAATGGTTGTGTATTAAGAAAGATGGTAAACCGACAGTAATAAACGGTTTAATTTTGAGCCTCTGGGATTGTGACTGGTTACCTGATTTGCCCTGCTACACCAGGGATGACGATGTTGTTGTCCAGGGCATGGTGTGAGATAGACAACACTGCCATCCCCAGGCACTCATTCTCAATATAGTGGACCTCCTCTTCATTCTGAGGGTTACGCAGTGTGGCCCACCCCTTCAAGAAGTCATGCTGACCCTTGGAAAATCAAACGCACAAACACATGATTCAAGATATATGATTGTGTATGCTAGAGCTCTCCATTTGAGAATATAACTGTTTTAAACTTTGTGAAAATATGTTCTGAGTGTGAAAGGATACCTGGGCAAACAGATACTTCAGTGAGGCAGTGTCGAGGAGGGGATTTCCCTCTGGTTCGGTCTTCGGACCATTGGCGTTCTTTCTCTTGAGGGCGTGTCTGCAAACACGTGGCACACTCTCATTCACACCATGCCAGTTGGTGAAGTAGAATCTGAATAAAGAGATCAGGGTTATCTTTAAAAGGTATTTCACTGTCAGTATCAACCTTTTGTAAGAAAGAAATGGTTTAACTCAACAAGTTTGTTGAATTTGCAGACCAAATAGCTGCTGCATCCTAAAATGGTTCTCTCTGTTTTGTTTCTTCAATATTTGTGACAAACTGAGGAGTAGCTTATCCTAATGCTTACCTCATGCGATAGTGGAGCTTTAAGTGGCTGCTTTCCTTGAAGGTGTGATTGGGAGGGAACCAGATTTTCCTGACCTCATCATACAGGGCAAACAAATTGCAGCAAAGAGGGGAAATGCCTAAAAAAAAGAGAGAGACATGATTTCCCTCAACAAGAACCAGCCAGGTGCTATATGACAATGTCATATTCATGATCCATGACAAACATTCAAATAAGGCAGGAGGGAGAAGGAAGACTTTTGTAATTTCTGAGTGAAAATATCCTGCTGAATGTTCTACACTGAAAAGAAGGATACAAACAGAGGAGAACCACCTGAGATGGGGCGCGTTTTTTGTGTGTGCGCGTATGTGCGAGAGAGAGAGAGAGAGAAAGAACAGAGTCGGGGACATACACTGAGTTTACCAAACATTAGGAACACCCCCCCCCCCCCCCCCCCCCCCCCCCCTTGCCCTCAGAACATCCTCAATTTGTTGGGGCATGGACTCGGCATGGTGTCGAAAGCGTTCCACAGGGATGCTGGCCCATGTTGACTACTTCCTACAGTTGTGTCAAGTTGGAAAGAGCAGGTGTTCCTAATGTTCTGTACACTCAGTGTATGTGCCAACACTAACGTGACTCAGACTCACCGCACTTCTTGGCTGCATTTGTGCACAGCTCCTCAGCAGTGTAACAACCATGGAGAAACTCCAGCTGGAGAGAGTCTTCCAGGTAGAAATGGACCTTGAGGCCCTGCACTATTACAGGAACTGAGGTGAACTCGCCCTTCCTCTTCATCCTCA
Organism: Salmo salar; assembly: GCF_965601325.2. Lineage (NCBI taxonomy): Eukaryota > Metazoa > Chordata > Actinopteri > Salmoniformes > Salmonidae > Salmo > Salmo salar. Next base: position 12,212,764 of record NC_138293.1, read on the forward strand.
TCTTTACCAACAGTTGCCTGCCCACTTCCATTGTCCTGCTTCACTAAAGGAGATAAGGTGAATGTTGAGAGGGTGAAGAAGTAGGTTACTATGTGGCTTTAATACATTACATGACCAAAAGTATGTGGACACCTGCTCGTTGAACATCTCATTCCAAAATCATGGCCATTAATATGGAGTTGTTCCCCCTCTCCCCCACACTCTTCTGGGAAGGCTTTCCACTTGATGTTGGAACATTATTGTGGGGCTTCCATTCAGCCACAAAAGCATTGGTGAAGTCGGGCACTGATATTGGACGATTAGGCCGGGCTCGCAGTCGGCGTTCCAATTCATCCCAAAGGTGTTCGATGAGGTTGAGTTCAGGGCTCTGTGCAGTCCAGTCCTTCCACACCGATCTCAACAAACGATTTCTGTATATGGACCTCGCTTTGTGCACGGGGCATTGTCAAGCCAAATCCAAACTGGCCTCCCTTGAGAGGCATTTTGCTGTATCAGGACAACCCACAGTTGAGCTGATTGGCTAATTCTTTTATTTTTAAAAATGATCAAGGGAGGAGGCCAAATACTTGCTGGCATCAGTCAATCAAATGCTAAGGCGGCAACATGTCATACTCTTTTGTTCCAGACAGCATCAGATACATGGGCTACACATACAGAGACAGAGGGGCGCTATTTCCCTCACTCGGATGATTTCTCCAGTGAGATTCAGCCACTTGCGAATTGACAGAAAATTATGAAAACACAGAGAGACGAAAGATAAATAAAATAATGATAATTTTTTTTATTGGTCAAATATTTGAGGATGCCTGGCTTCCCTTGGAAACCATGAATACACGCCACTGCAGTGGAAACGCTTTTATGCGCAAATATTGATATAATAACCATTTTATAGACTTAAACTTGTAGTCACGCGAAAATATGTTGTGTGGTCCTCCAACCACCACTCGGGAAAGCATACAATTTATTCGGCTAAAGATTAAATAAATTATGATGAACTTCACAGGGTGGTGAAAGTGCAAGGTGATGAGCTTGATGCTCCTTTCCAATAAATATCAAGAGTCTTATTCTGGTGACATGATGATTGACGCTTGGCTGCCATTTGACAAATTAAAAATAATCTCGCTCTTTTGTAAATAGTAATCTCAATGTGTAGGCTATACCCGCGAGTTTGCCAATACCAGAGGGGGCACATTCCCTATATAATGCTAAACATTTTGTGACAAAACCATCAGTAGAGTTGAAAATGCGAAGAAACTCCATGTAACAATGTTTTATTCGGTACATGGGAATTTAACCGCAAAAGTTATCTGCAACATGTCAATTTGATGGAAACACATCTCTAGTGGGAAAATGCGCATATTTTATTTATGTGGATTGTAGATTATTTTCATGAAAATCTGTCACCAATTGGATGGAAACCTAGATACTCAACACTTCTGCGCATTACTGGTGTTTGGGTAGGCTATTAAATACAACAGAATATGCCTTCAAATAAATAAATAAAATACGTGATAATATCTAGGTTTCCATCCAATTGGCGACAGATTTATGTGAATATTCTAAAATCCGCATAAAAAACAATATGCGCATTTCCCCACCTGAGATGTTTCCATCAAATTGACTTGTTCCAAAGAAAAGGCTGCACGTGATGACGTAGTAAATACCTTTTGTGGTTAAATGATGTACCGAATAACAAAATACAAGTTGAATAGGTTTCCATTGAATCACCTCTGCTGATGGTTCTCACAACAACAAAAAGTTGTTATATAGGGGTCCAGTCTGTTATTAGCACGTGCGCTCTAGCCAGCATCGCTACCTGTGTGTTGTTGGCCAGATCGCATGTATAGCCTACATTTTAAAATTATTATCATGGACAAAAGAGCGAGATTATTTTTATTTGTCAAACGGCAGCCAAGCATCGATCGTCATGTCACAAGAATAAGACCCTCGATATTTATTGGAAAAGAGCATCAAGCTCATCACCTTGAACCTTCACCACCTTGTAAAGTGAATCTACCTACCGAATAAACTGCATGCTTTCCTGACCAGTCAAAGTGGGAGGACCACACAAAGCATGACTCCAAGTTTACTTCGATATGTTGGCTATTATATCATTATTTGCGCATAAAAATAACGTTTCCAACTACACGTCTGGCATAATTCATTTTACCGACACAAAAAGATCCCCACCTTGTCTAGAGTGTTTTGTTTTGAACGACATTCGGAAAGTTTACCGGAAAATGTTCTGTTTCCATAAGGCTTGTCATTAAAAAAATAAAATAATATCCGACATGTACTTTACTCACATAAAAAGGTTGGATGGAAACCTTGTTAAAGAAACCGAAATACACTGGGTAGAGCGTGCCCAGAACTCGTGGCTGAGCGCTACTGCTCCGCCAAATAATGAATGCACGGCTTCTCGTTCCACTCCGCTCACATGCTTTTGTGTAGTATAAAAAAAATAGCTGCTTGCCTCCAGTCATGTAAAATGACTTAGAATTGCATGAAATTAATTTATAAAAGGCTATTTTTTCCCGTTATAAAAGATATATTGTCAGTGGTGTTCTTCGAACCCACAACCTTCTGGCCTGCAGCACTGTCAAAATTACTACATTGCCATGTAATGCTTATAAGAACAGTTACTAAAACGGCACATCTAAGGCTCGTGTCTGCCCTAAGAGTGAGGGTAAACGGTAGGCATGTTCTCTGCTATCCACTTTAGTTTGTAATTATTATTTTGGGTATAGGGGAGGGTCACTTACTTTGTTTTTTTTAAGCGTTCAGGGAGGGCCATCCATTTTAATTTCAGAGTTGTTCGATTTGTTACAGGTATCCGTCATTATACATAACATACAGTCCTTTACAGTATACAGTTGACCTGTACCAATAATACATGATGAAACAACTCATAATGAAACTCACCTATGTATTGCCGTCCACGAATCTCTGGAAAAACAACCTTGTCTTTCATGAGTGCCTCAATATCAATGTACTATTATTATGTATTATAATGACTTTCTCAGCATTTACCATTGATAAAGGTGTCCAGTCCTGCGCAATGCATTTGACAAATCTCGGTCATGGGTCTTCCAGACAAGCGTTGTGTCAATTCCCGAAAACGCTTTCGAAAATCCACGCCCAACTACGTCTATTGGTTAACCAATCTAGCGGAAACAGAATGAACCCGTGTACTGGACTACAGACCCTGGAGGACTACAGACCCTGGAGGACTACAGACCCTGGAGGACTACAGACCCTGGAGGACTACCAGGCTATTTCAATTAGTTACGATGAAATACTTCAATTCAAGAGCAATTTTACAGCAAGGAATATTTTGCACAGTAGGTGTCAAAAACATTCCGTAGCTGAGCTCAATAATAAAATTGTGAAATATAAATACAGTGGAAATAGAAACGTAGACTAAACGTAGCGAGAACAAATGGCTCCTTTAAGAAAGTCAGCTGACGCAAATAAAAAGTTCGAAGGAGGAAATAGGAAGTCGTTTACGAACAAACCAAGCACAAAGAAGAGAAATTGACAATTTAAGACATAAGACAATGGCAGGTATTAAAGGTAAATTGATTGATACTTGCTCTACACAACTCTCTTGTTTCCATAAACGTTTTCTCCCCGCCACTGGCAAGCCAAGTGCAACATTGTATCGGTTCCACGTATGCTACGAACACTTATTATGGGTCTTGGCTAGAAGGGATCGAGCTTTTGTCAAATAACGTCAAAAGTAGATTTTATTTTAGCGAACCTTTATCCTTTTCCTAACCGTAGCCCTATTTCCCTAACCTGCTGCGTAAATGATCCTAACCTGCTACAAAAAGTAAAATCTGACGTTAATAAAAAAAAACATGTAACCGTCCTAGCCATGATACTTGTTATGGTGTCACGTATAACTTTTACTTTGTTGTGAAGCGTTGCGGTGGCGTATACTGTCACATTGACATGTTAGTTTGTTATCCAGTATTAAAATATAAAATAATTATACAATGTGCTTGTGTATTTCCCTACAGTTAAGACTCAAGTACGTTTTATTTGTCTACTTGAGAGAGTTCGCTTCAAACACACCGACACCATAATTACATACATTTCCAATGAAACGCTGCGTTTTACATTCAGCATTGCTTTCAAATGCAGTTGTGCTGCATACGTTGTTTTATCGAATGTATGCGTCGAACTGTATGTGTATATGGCTTGACAGAAATGGTAGCAGAAGGTGAATGTTGAACTTTTATTGCATATATATATATCAAGATGATGTGTGCTATTTTGCGCAACGACGCTATCGGTGTGTTCGAAAAATGCCTCGATCACACCGACAGTGTTTACATTTTGGTACATCAGAAGTACATTTAATTTCCAATGGAACGTTGCGTTTGCCTTGTAGCAGTGCGTTCTGTGTTTTGCATATGTTGGATTTATACGTCATGCTTCGAATAGACCTACAGTGTTTTACGCAAAGTAGCAAGCAGCATCATCAGGATATGTATCCAGCAAAAGTTCAACATTCACCTTCTCCTACCGTTTCTTTCAAGTCATCTACGCATAGTTTGATTTTATTTAACTAGGCAAGGCAGTTAAGAACATTCTTATTTACATTGACGGCCTAACCCGGACAACATTGGGCCAATTGTGCGCTGCCCTATGGTACTCCCAATCACGGCCGGTTGTGATACAGCCTGGAATCGAACCAGGGTCTGTAGTGACGCCTCCAGCACTGAGATGCAGTGCCTTAGACCGCCGTGCCACTCGGGGAAATAGTAGGCCGCATCATCTGGATATATGTGCAACAACAGTTCAACATTCACCTTCTGCTACCATTTCTGTCAAACCGTCTACACATACAGTTTGATGCATACGTTCAATACATCCACCGTACAGTATGCACCACACAGAACGCACTGCCTCTGCAACGCTACGCTGCAAGACAAACACTGTTCTATTGAAAATGAATGTAGTTCCGGTTTACCAAAATACAATGACGCTGTCGGTGTGTTGGAGGCGTAAGAGCAGGGGAGACGGCAGTGGCAGACTGGAGCCTGGCCTGTATGGCTTCTTCACGTGGCCACCTAGTCACATCCTTGCCTGGCGTGAACATATTCACTTTTTGTGTGGGTGGGAAGGGGTGTATGATGGGGTTATTCTCAATTGATTCTATGTATTTGTCTATTCATGTGGACAATAAAGTATATCATACACTACCGTTCAAAAGTTGAGTCACTTAGAAATGTCCTTGTTTTTGAAAGAAAAGCACTTTTTTGTCCATTTAAAATAACATCAAATTGATCAAATACAGGGTAGACATTGTTAATGTTGTAAATTACCATTGTAGCTGGAAACAGAAGATTGAGGACTTGTGAGGTGTCTGTTTCTCAAACTAGACACTAATGTACTTGTCCACTTGCTCAGTTGTGCACCGGGGCCTCCCACTCCTCTTTCTATTCTGGTTAGAGCCAGTTTGCGCTGTTCTGTGAAGGGAGTAGTACACAGCGTTGTACCAGATCTTCAGTTTCTTGGCAATTTCTCACATGGAATAGCTAGCCTTCATTTCTCAGAACAAGAATAGACTGATGAGTTTCAGAAGAAAGTTCTTCGTTTCTGGACATTTTGAGCCTGTAATCAAACCCACAAATGCTGATGCTCCAGACACTCAACTAGTCTAAAGAAGGCCAGTTTTATTGCTTCTTTAATCAGCACAACAGTTTTCAGCTGTGCTAACATAATTGCAAAAGGGTTTTCTAATGATCAATTAGCCTTTTAAAATGATAAACTTGGATTAGCTAACACAACGTGCCATTGGAACACAGGAGTGATGGTTGCTGATAATGGGCCTCTGTACGTCTATGTAGATATTCCATTAAAAATCTGCCGTTTCCAGCTACAATGGTCATTTACAACGTTAACAATGTCAACACTTTATTTCTAATCAATTTGATGTTATTTTAATGGACAAAATTAGCTTTTCTTTCAAAAACAAGGACATTTCTAAGTGACCCCAAACTTTTGAACGGTAGTGTGTATCACGGGCAGTGAAGGCAATCCACACTGCAAACGGTCAACCAGCTCTCTCTTGAGAGAGAGAAAAGAAAATGTAACTTAATTGTGTAAATTCCATTTATCCTTTTATTTATGTTCACGATGGCAGAACCTTATTATTAGTTGCATAATACACTGTTATAAGTTGCATGCTACCTTTTTTTGAATTTGAGTATTTATTTGGATGGGACATTTGGCTGCTTAGAGTGAGTAGACTACTGAGTAGGATCCATCTTTGCTGGATAGCCAGTAAGAACCCTGTCTGTAAAAGTGACAACTGCCTCACCATCTCTGTTTCTGTCGTCCTATAGCGCTGGTTGGCTTGTCCTTCAGTGGAGCTATTGGCTTGACTTTCCTGCTGTTGGGCTGTGCACTGGAGCAGTATGGGTATGTATTTGCCCCTTACCTCTGAAATCTGTGAAGACACTTGTTAAATGGGACCACATATGGAAGTTAGTGGTGTAGCTAACTCTGATGCAATGTGTCACGATTTTCTCCAAGGTGGTTAACCCTATTGGAGCAGTGGTTAGTGTTTTTCCATATGGGCTGGGTGACCCAGGTTCAAAACCGGCAAGGGGTGTTATGTTCTGCATCTCTGATAATTAAATGAATATGAACACAACTGATTTGAACCGGTTTTGTTTTCATTGTTTTCTCAGGGTGTACTGGCCTCTCTTCGTCCTCATCTTCTACATAATGTCTCCTATCCCCACCTTCATATCCAGAAGGCTCAGTGATGACAGTGACGCCGCCAGCAACGCATGCAGAGAGCTGGCATGCTTCTTCACTACGGGCATTGTGGTGTCTGCATTCGGGCTTCCTATCATACTGGCCCGGGTTGCATTAGTGAGTCCTGCCTGATATTGTCAATGGCCAATGACTGTCATGTGTCATTTTAGTTGCTTTATGCCATTGTAAGCTGATTTAGGGTCAGTTGAAGTGTTGATGCTCGTAATGGTCATAATGACTTAGGTAGGTAAAGCTGATCCTAGAATGAATGTAGTTGTGAATGGTAGATGCTGGTACGAGTCCTGATGATACCCAATAATAGCTAAGGTAACTGAAGGTGGCTCCCGAGTGGCGCAGCGGTCTAAGGCACTGCTAGAGGCGTCACTACAGACCCTGGCCTTCCCTGTGGCTCAGTTGGTAGAGCATGGTGTGTGCAACACCAGGGTTGTGGGTTCGATTCCCACGGGGGGCCAGTACAAAAAAATAAAAATAAAAATAATGCATGAAATGAAATGTATGCATTCACTACTGTAAGTCGCTCTGGATAAGAGCGTCTGCTAAATGACTAAAATGTAAAATGTAATTCCAGGATGTATCACAATTGGCTGTGATTGGGAGTCCCATAGGGCCGTGCACAATTGGCCCAGCGTCGTCCGGGTTTGGCCGGTGTAGGCCGTCATTGTAAATAAGAATTTGTTCTTAATAAATGTAAATAAATAAAGTACTACACCTATATTACTTGTTAGCAGAGCTGTAGTTAACATCTAATAAATCAAATTGATAGGGCACAACCAATGAATGTATCTCATCTAGGTTTTGTTCATAACGTCACACAACAGAAACGTTTAAAAAAATGTTGCAGTGGGGGGGGGGGGGGGAGACAATTTTGTCATTGGACAAGTCCATGTAGTCCCTTCCTGTTTTATTCCGTCTGGTGCCTAATGAACATGGCCCTGTCCTCTTACAGATCCAGTGGGGGGCCTGTGGCCTGGTGATGGCCGGCAACGCTGTCATCTTCCTGACCATCCTGGGCTTCTTCCTGGTGTTCGGCGGGGGAGACGACTTCAGCTGGGAGCAGTGGTAGACCGTCTGTGGATCTCTGGCACAATCCCAAATGGACCCCTAGACCCTACGCCCTATGGACTTGTGGAGATCTGAGATTTGACAGGTGCAAACAATATGGTAGTAGCTTCACCTTGCCCTCTGATAGACTAGGTGGAAGTTTCACCATATTGTTTAAACCAATCAAATCTACTCTGATCTCTAAAAGTGCATAGGGTGTAGGGTCTAGGGATCGATTGGGAGACAGAGTGAGTCAGTCATTCCTGTTAACAGCAAGGTTACAGTGGTGGACGACAGATATGATAAACCAAAAAGCTACTACGGCCTAACGTCGCTACTAACTGACGTTTTAAGAAGCTGATGCTGACTATTTAATGTCCTATTTAATGTCCTATGTTCAAGGGATTGGTTAGTGAGGAGAGGGTGGCACTGAACAGTGTGTCTGGGATGTTAATGGACAATGACACTACGATGTCTGTCCTTTTTTTTTCTTTCACTGACACCTGATCAGTTTTCTTTTTTTTGTGTTTATAGTATTCGCTCCATTATTCCCTTCAACCTTTTATGCCTTTTCTGTCCCCTATGCTGAGGGAGAGTCATTGAAAACCAGTGTCCTGTCCAGGCAACCCCCCCCCGCCCCTCAGTGAGAAGACTGGATAGGTGTTAAGCATATGGTGAAATATCATCAAGGGGAAGTGTTCTTTTAACATCTACACAAGTGTTTAGGGCTAGAGTGGTTGTTTCAGGACAAGGCCCACCTCTCTACATTCATATCTATAGCGCCAGAGGCTAGTTTAAGGATCGTAATACCTTGTACATGAGTTATGAGGGATACTATTGAATGATTTGTCGTAATCACCACACTACACCGTCTGTTTCTACTTCATTTAAGGAGTATTCTGTTTGTGAAAATATCTTTATTTTAAGCGTAAGCATTTCAAATCATCTACTCATTCTTGCAGTTGATTACGTGTGTACCTTTTTTGTTTGTATCTATTTCATATGATCACTTTGGGTATGACTACATAACCAGGTCAAGGTTTCTGTAGTTTGTCGTTTTAAACATGTTGCTCCAAGACAACAAAAAACACTTTTTATTTTAGGCCCTTCTGCAAATGTTTCCACCAATACCAAAGGCCATTTAAGAAATGAAGGTAGACATGATTCATTCCCTCCACTAAGGTTTCTGATGTGTCTATGATTAAACACACAGTTCATATTAATTATGAAAACATCATTGTTATGCCATAAGCTGGTTGTCTTCACTGAGGACAGAAGCTAACATAAGGGTTTGTGAATCATTGTCTACATTTGTAAAGGAATGTTGATTTCACACATGGAATGTAAACACTATATATTTTACGTTTTTTAGACCAGATCTGTTTGTGTTCAAATGAAGTGCCCATGTTTCTATTCACCAACAAACTCATTGACAAGTGCCTGTTAAATATATATTTTTTACTTACTCAAAAAACGTTTTTATATAACTTATAAAAGTCACTTTTTACATTCTGTACTGGTAAAGCCCGAGAACCTATAGTACATTATAGAATGATGTATTGCAATTAGTGACCAAATGTAACCAGACTACTTTATACTTCGTGATTGCATGTTGCTATAGCTAAGTATGCAGTAGGCCTACTTACAATCAATGTCTTATTTTCACTGAAGGGTCTATTGAAAGGTGTTTCAGGGAGAGTGGCCATATGCAACAACTAAAATACAAGTTTCCAAATCACTGATACACTTGTGCGTGTGTAATAGGACAAATATAAGCACCCACCAAAGAAAAACATATTGAACATTGCTACATGATCTTATCTCATGAATATAAGCATTGTTTTATGAGCTATCGTTCATTACTTTGTGTTGCACATGTACTATAGGCATCAACTCGTAACATCACTTTCAAAACACAAGAGGGCGCCAGAGATCTGTATTTCAACTCCTGACATAATAAACCTATACATAGTCTGTTTTCTAACAATTAAAACACTATTGAAATAAAATATTTCCTGTTTTCTTTTTAATATGTCAATATTTCAATGGCCATCTTTTGAGTCCAACATCTTTGCAGTTTTACATCGAAGGGGTTGCAATGGAGAGAGAGAGAGAGCTTTGGGACAGAAAGCCAGAACACAAGTGCAGTTTGCTGGCACAGTCACACAGGAGACTTGGTAAGTAAAGAGATATCCATTTTAGGAAACCTTATTACTGAATCAGATATACTTAGACTTATTAATAATGTTAGTTTCTTCTGAGATTGTACTGTATGCAACATTTAACACATTGAGTGATATGCTGATTTAACTATATCACTTGACACTTTTTTTTGTAGTCAACCACAAAAATGATTTCTATACAGAATCGTTGTATCTGTATACCATGGCCATTCCCTAAGTAGTATTCATGGTTGGAGCATTTTAGTAGACACCTGGATTTACACAGCAGCCATAATGACTGGAGACATCTCTGTGAAGAGCTCCCTTGGGAGACATACAGACAGAGGGAGGATGTTAATTGGAGACTAACCAATTGGAGGCTGACCCTAAATTCAGATGATAGGCCTAAACATTGTTTTTCTTTAGTATGTGACACCACAAATAGACTTAACCTTTCAATGAAATCCATTTTTTTTTTGTCATGTACACAGTTTACAGCAGGTAGAAAAGGAGCAGTGTAATGCTTGTGTGCAGGTTCCCTCAACATTGCAGTACAATAATCAACATTAATAGGTCAAATAAAAGATTACACGTAACAGAAGAGGTAGTATGCTTAGTAACAGCCTGATATGTACACAATAGGATATACAGAACAGATCATGGATGGATATACAGAACAGATCATGAACAATAGGATATACAGAATAGATCATGGATGGATATACAGAACAGATCATGAACAATAGGATATACAGAACAGATCATGGATGGATATACAGAATAGATCATGGATGGATATACAGAACAGATCATGGATGGATATACAGAACAGATCATGGATGGATATACAGAACAGATCATGAACAATGGGATATACAGAACAGATCATGAACACTGGGATATACAGAACAGATCATGAACAATGGGATATACAGAACAGATCATGAAGAATAGGATATACAGAACAGATCATGAAGAATAGGATATACAGAACAGATCATGAACACTAGGATATACAGAACAGATCATGAACAATAGGATATACAGAACAGATCATGAACAATAGGATATACAGAACAGATCATGAACAATAGGATATACAGAACAGATCATGAACAATAGGATATACAGAACAGATCATGAACACTAGGATATACAGAACAGATCATGAAGAATAGGATATACAGAACAGATCATGAAGAATAGGATATACAGAACAGATCATGAACACTAGGATATACAGAACAGATCATGAACAATAGGATATACAGAACAGATCATGAACAATAGGATATACAGAATAGATTGTGAATGGATATACTGAACAGATAATGAATGTGCGATGTCAAGTATGACTATTTATTTATTTACAAATATAAAAAGTGGGTATTGGCTTGGTCGTGCAGGATATAATAGAATGGCTCTGTGTGTGTGTGTGTGTGTGTGTGTGTGTGAGAGAGAGAGTGAGTATGTTTGTTTATGGATGGCTGTGTGTGTGCCTGTATGTAGGGGTTAGATGTGGGGAGAGTCGGTGCAGCTAGGCTCTAAGGTGCAGCTAGGCTCTAAGGTGCAACTAGGCTCTGAGGGGCAGCTAGGCTCTGAGGGACAGCTAGGCTCTGAGGGACAGCTAGGCTCTGAGGGGCAGCTAGGCTCTGAGGGGCAGCTAGGCTCTGAGGGGCAGCTAGGCTCTGAGGGGCAGCTAGGCTCTGAGGGGCAGCTAGGCTCTGAGGTGCAGCTAGGCTCTGAGGTGCAGCTAGGCTCTGAGGTGCAGCTAGGCTCTGAGGTGCAGCTAGGCTCTGAGGTGCAGCTAGGCTCTAAGGTGCATGTCGGCACAGGGAGACAGCTAGGGTTAGCTGTTCAGCAGTCTGATGGCCTGGCGGTAGAAGTTGTCTCGGAGCCTGTTGGTCCGAGACCCGATGCTCCAATACCTCTTGGCAGATGGTCACAGTGAAAAGTCCGTGGCTCGAGTGACTGGAGTCCTTTATGATCTTCCTCAAACACACAGATGTTCTGGAGGCACAATTCAACTTATTTACATAACGAATTCAATGCCAATTGAATTCACCAACAAAGTAAAAGCAACATGATTACGTGTCTAATGTTTATTTAATTAGAAAGAAATCAATGGCTGTTTTATTTCAGGCCGTCTGTGTGTTGCCATTTTGTGTTTAGCAAAGTGCAACTCTTTAAGAAGACAAAAGGAGATTTAATGGTACATCTGTCACTGTGCTTTGGGTTTATCATAATTGGCATGTCATTGATTCTAGGATGCATTGTGCTGTGAATGGGAGTGTGATGACGCAGGATCGAGGGATTCTATCATCAGACGGATTGGGAAACATTGTGCTGTGAATGGGAGTGTGATGACGCAGGATCGAGGGATTCTATCATCAGACGGATTGGGAAACATTGTGCTGTGAATGGGAGTGTGATGACGCAGGATCGAGGGATTCTATCATCAGACAGATTGGGAAACATTGTGCTGTGAATGGGAGTGTGATGACGCAGGATCGAGGGATTCTATCATCAGACGGATTGGGAAACATTGTGCTGTGAATGGGAGTGTGATGACGCAGGATCGAGGGATTCTATCATCAGACAGATTGGGAAACATTGTGCTGTGAATGGGAGTGTGATGACGCAGGATCGAGGGATTCTATCATCAGACAGATTGGGAAACATTGTGCTGTGAATGGGAGTGTGATGACGCAGGATCGAGGGATTCTATCATCAGACGGATTGGGAAACATTGTGCTGTGAATGGGAGTGTGATGACGCAGGATCGAGGGATTCTATCATCAGACGGATTGGGAAACATTGTGCTGTGAATGGGAGTGTGATGACGCAGGATCGAGGGATTCTATCATCAGACAGATTGGGAAACATTGTGCTGTGAATGGGAGTGTGATGACGCAGGATCGAGGGATTCTATCATCAGACGGATTGGGAAACATTGTGCTGTGAATGGGAGTGTGATGACGCAGGATCGAGGGATTCTATCATCAGACGGATTGGGAAACATTGTGCTGTGAATGGGAGTGTGATGACGCAGGATCGAGGGATTCTATCATCAGACGGATTGGGAAACATTGTGCTGTGAATGGGAGTGTGATGACGCAGGATCGAGGGATTCTATCATCAGACGGATTGGGAAACATTGTGCTGTGAATGGGAGTGTGATGACGCAGGATCGAGGGATTCTATCATCAGACGGATTGGGAAACATTGTGCTGTGAATGGGAGTGTGATGACGCAGGATCGAGGGATTCTATCATCAGACAGATTGGGAAACATTGTGCTGTGAATGGGAGTGTGATGACGCAGGATCGAGGGATTCTATCATCAGACGGATTGGGAAACATTGATGTGATGTGGAACTTGACTTGTGGCTGTGTTCACGATATCCATTTTGTTTTGTCAGAGAGAGCGAGAGCGAGAATGTGTGTGTGTGTGTGTGTGTGTGTGTGAGAGAGAGGTAGTAGAGAAACTGTATAAGAGAGTGTTTGTGTGAAACTGTGTGTGTGTGTGAGAGATTAAGGTGCAGTTGGATGAATGATTTAAGGCATCATTATGGAGTTCACCAGGGTCAAATAAAACAATATACTGTTGAGACTCAGAGGTACTAACCCCATCTGGCCTTGAAGCTGTGAATACCTCCATGAGGCTTCTGGTCAAAAGCAGTGCACTACTGTATGTGGGGAATACGATGCCGTTTGGGATGCAGTCATGGAGTAATTCAAAGCTGCAAGGCCGGATGGGGTTTGTATACGTCAAGCATAAACTTCAGTATATTGTTTTAGTTGACCCTGGACCCATAAGATTCTGGTCATAAGGCTTTTCAGACTTGAGGAGCCTCTGAGGCAGATATCGATGACACAATAATATACTGTGTGTGTGTGTGTGTGTGTGTGTGGTGTGTGTGTGTGTGTGTGTGTGTGTGTGTGTGTGTGTGTGTGTGTGTGTGTGTGTGTGTGTGTGTGTGTGTGTGTGTGTGTGTGTGTGTGTGAGCGTACGTTTGCTTGTGTGTTTGTATGTGTGTGTCGTGCGTGCCTGTACATGTGTGATTGACGGGTACTATATAGGTCAGGGAGTAGGATGATGGTAGGATGAAAAAAGAAGGGGCCCTGGAATGACCATCCATCATTGGCATCTGAGACAACTTGCCTGGCAACAGCCTAGAAATCAAAACTGTTTGGACCGGCCCCTCTAGCCTTGAACATAATGACTCCTCATAAAGGTATAAACAGATGGTTATAGCCAGTGCTCACAGTTACCTGCCCAACAGTTACCATGCAGGTGCCCGTTTTTTGGAGTAGGGTGAAGTTGCCCCTAGACACTGATCTTGGATCAGTTTTGTATTTCCCCAACTAATGGTTAAAGGTTAGGATTTGGGGCAGGGGAAGCTGATCCTAGATCTGCACCTAGGGGAAAATTCAACAGAGCGCTCACAGCTGGCTGCCCAACAGTTACAATGGAGTTGCATGTCTTTAGAGTTGGCAGGATATCCTGGCCAGTGGCCCCTGCTGGATCCAAAAACTCAGCAATCTAGATGAGGTGAGATATGCAGGGAAAGTTAGGACACTGGGTGGCCCTGCTATGTGGGATGGTTAATGCAGTATTATGCAGTATAATGACTGCAGGATATTTTTAATAGCCTGGCTGGATGGCAGCTGGATTGACTGAGACAGCCTATCAGATTCATGAATGCTGATGATGTCAGTTTAGTGTAATTTCTTCTGTAGGCTGGCCAGAATCAAAACTAAAAGAGGGAAGGAGAGAGCGAGTGGGGAAGCACGGGCAACGGCCAGAGAGAGCGAGTGGGGAAGCACGGGAAACGGCCAGAGAGAGCGAGTGGGGAAACACGTGAAACGGCCAGAGAGAGCGAGTGGGGAAGCACGGGAAACGGCCAGAGAGAGCGAGTGGGGAAGCACGGGAAACGGCCAGAGAGAGCGAGTGGAGAAGCACGGATAACGGCCAGAGAGAGCGAGTGGGGAAGCACGGGAAACGGCCAGAGAGAGCGAGTGGGGAAGCACGGGAAACGGCCAGAGAGAGCGAGTGGGGAAGCACGGGAAACGGCCAGAGAGAGCGAGTGGAGAAGCACGGGATAACGGCCAGAGAGAGCGAGTGGGGAAGCACGGGAAACGGCCAGAGAGAGCGAGTGGGGAAGCACGGGAAACGGCCAGAGAGAGCGAGTGGGGAAGGAAGGGAAACGGCCAGAGAGAGCGAGTGGGGAAGGAAGGGAAACGGCCAGAGAGAGCGAGTGGGAGAGGGATTCAGGGGTGTGTTTCGTCTGTAGTCTGCATCACAGGTAAAATAGGAGAGAGAGAGAAGCACGCGACGGAGCACATAGGATAGTGCTGAAGTCAAGAAGGTTAACAGAGACCGGACCGTATGTTCATACTTCATAAATACACTTAGTAATCTTATAAAGTGGACTACTCTCCGGGTAAGGTGTCTTCTACTTTGTTTTGGGGTTTTTGGTGTGGGGGTCTCTCAGTTAGTAGTAGGCTACCGCCTTTTGTTCATCGAGGGGCTGAGGATGATTTTAACATATCATAGACGTAGCTGTACGGAGGCCTGGCTACCTTATCTAATTATATATATTCTAAACCTTAACTCACCCATGTTTCCCTTTCAAGTCCACAAACATATAGCTGTCGTCCATGCACCTCACCTTGTTTTTCTACGTAGATGTTTCCCGGTGGTAATGAATGTGTCATCTTGCATTCGACTATTAGAAGTTGCTACAGTGTAGCCTGGGTATGCTAACATCTCAAATGACTGCTTTCTCTTCATCTCATCCCATAATCTTGTGGAGGTTACTAGGTTGTCTGTTTTGCATAACTCTTTCACCTGAAACAGCGTAAATCTGTGCAAATCACTGAGTATGCTACCATTAGGTTCAACTAATGACAGAAGCCAAGTTTATTGAAGGGTAAAAGTAACTACCAAAATAAAGGAAAAACAAACCGAGTCTTTATAGGGCGTTGGGCCACCGCGAGCCAGAACAGCTTCAATGCACCTTGGCATAGGTTCCACTGGAGAGATGCGACACCATATTTCCACAAGTCCATCATGTGGTGTTTTGTTGATGGTGGTGGAAAGTGATCAATTGGGTTGAGCTCTGGTGACTAAGACGGCCATATGGTTTTCATGTGCATCAAACCAGTCAATGCCCTGAGGCGGGCGGGCATAGCCATGATAGCCAAAATAATGGTCTACCCAGCCAGCATTTCTATACATAGCCATGGTGCGATGTTAATCGCTTCATTATCTCAGAAAACATACCTGTGTGGACCACCTGCTTTCAATATACTTTGCATCCCTCATTTAGGCAGTTACCCTGAAGTGAGTGAAAGTGATGGAGAAGGGTGTATCTCTAACACACACAAGGTCAAATCCAATTTTATACTTCATAAACTACAGGTGTGGACTAACAGGGAAATGCTTACCTAAGGCCTTACCCAACAATGCAGAGAGAAAGAAAATAGAAATAATAGAAAAGTAAAACACGTAGTAGTAGTAATAATAATAATAATAAGATACACAATGAGTATTGATTACTTGACTATATACAAGAGGTACTAGTACCCAGTTGATGTGCAGGGCTACGAGGTAATGGAGGTAGATATGTACATATAACTAGGATTAAAGTGACAGAAAATAAACTGCAGCAGCGTATTTGATGAGTCTTAAAATTGAGTGCAAAAATGGTCAATGCAGATAGCTAAATAGTTAACCAAATAGCTACCCGGACTAACTCTTTAGCAGTATTATGGCTTGGGGTAGAAGCTGTTCAGGGTCCTGTTGATACCAGACTTGGTGCATCAGTACAGCTTGCCGTGCGGTAGCAGAGAGTACAGTCTTATGACTTGGGTGTCTAAAGACACCGCCTGGTATAGATGTCCTGGATGGCAGGGAGCTCGGCCCAAGGGATGTACTGGTCCGCACGCACTACCCTCTCGCCGCAGGGGTGGTCAACTCCAGTCCTCGAGGGCCTGATTGGTGTCACAGTTTTGCCCCAGCTAACACACCTGACTCCAATGATCACCTAATCATGATCTTCAGTTCAGAATGTAATCAGATTAATCAGCTGTGTTTTCTAGGGATGGAGAAACAGTGGGACACCAATCAGGCCGAGGATTGGAGTTGCCCATCCCTACGTCGGCTGCTAAGCAGGTTCCATACCAAGGGGTGATGCAGCCAGTCAAGATGCTTTCAATGGTGCAGCTGTAGAACTTAAGGATCTGAGGGCTCTTTTCAGCCTCCTGAGTGGGAAAAGGTGTTGTCGTGTCCTCTTCACGACTGTGTTGGTATGTTTGGAACATGACAGATCCTTAGTGATGTGGACACTGAGGAACTTGAAGCTCTCGACCTGCTCCTCATCAGCCCCGTCAATGTGAATAGGAAGAAGACTCAAGGCTGTAATCGCTGCCATAGGTGCTTCAACAAAGTACTGAGTAAATGGTTTGAATACTTATGTAAATGTGATATTGAAGTAATTTTTTTAATAAATTTGTTAACATTTTGAAAAACCTGTTTTTGCCCTGTCATTAAGGGGTGTTGTGTGTAGATTGAGTATTTGTATTTAAAAAAAAAAAAATCTATTTTAGAATAAGGCTGTAATGTAACAAAATGTGGATCAAGTCAAGGGGTCTGAATACTTTCCGAATGCATTGTACCCATGAGTTTACCATTCAAATTGCTAGGGTTAGAGGTTCCAACTTCCAAGCCCATTCTATCCATTCGTGTGCTACTGCAAGACTCATTTGTTTTTTTTTTCAGAAAGGAGCAACAAAGTTTCATCGCTTTGTTAAAGAGTCCATGTTTCGGCTAAGAGCCCCAAAAAGGCTAGAGCCCTGGTCTTCATCCATAACTGTCGGTTATAAGGTCATTGTCCCAGCCCTATGTCAGGGAAGTGAAAATTCAATCCCAGATCCACACTTTGTCTCTGGCTGGTCTCTGATATGAAATATCAAGTCTGTGGCTGCTGGAGCTGATGCACCATAGTGTGCGGTGCCTTTTGACGTATCAAAATATACACACAGAGGGAATATGCTTTTGGACTTTGCCTAAAGGCCATCTATGGTACAGTTGAAGTCGGAAGTTTACATACACTTAGGTTGGAGTCACTAAAACTCGTTTTTCAACCACTCCACAAATTTCTTGTTAACAAACTATAGTTTTGGCAAGTCGGTTAGGACATCTACTTTGTGCATGACACAAGTAATTGTTCCAACAATTGTTTTTACAGACAGATTATTGCACTGTATCACAATTCCAGTGGGTCAGAAGTTTACATACACTAAGTTGACTGTGCCTTTAAACAGCTTGGAAAAATCCTGAAAATAATGTCATGGCTTTAGAATGGCTTTTTTCTGATAGGCTAATTGAGTCAATTGAGTCAATTGGAGGTGTACCTGTGGATGTATTTCAAGGCCTACCTTCAAACTCAATGCCTCTTTGCTTGACATCATGGGAAAATCAAAAGAAATCAGCCAGAAAAAAAATTGTAGATTTTCACAAGTCTTGTTCATCCTAGGGAGCAATTTCCAAACACCTGAAGGTACCACGTTCATCTGTACAAACAATAGTACGCAAGTATAAACACCATGGGACGACACAGCCGTCATACCACTCAGGAAGGAGACGTGTTCTGTCTCCTAGAGATGAACGTACTTTGGTGCGAAAAGTGCAAATCAATCCAAGAACAACAGCAAAGGACCTTGTGAAGATGCTGGAGGAAACAGGTACAAAAGTATCTATATCCACAGTAAAACGAGTCCTATATTGACATAACCTGAAAGACCGCTCAGCAAGGAAGAAGCCACTGCTCCAAAACCACCATAAAAAAAGCCAGACTACGGTTTGTAACTGCACAATGGGACAAAGATCATACTTTTTGGAGAATTGTCCTCTGGTCTGATGAAAGAAAAATAGAACTGTTTGGCCTTAATGACCATCGTTATGTTTGGAGGAAAAAGGGAGACGCTTGCAAGCCGAAGAACACCATCCCAACCGTGAAGCACAGGGTGGCAGCATCATGTTGTGGGGGTGCTTTGCTGCAGGAGGGACTGGTGCACTTCACAAAATAGATGGCATCATGAGGGAGGAAAATGATGTGGCTATATTGAAGCAACATCTCAAGACATCAGTCAGGAAGTTAAAGCTTGGTCGTAAATGGGTCTTCCAAATGGACAATGACCCCAAGCATACTTCCAAAGTTGCGGCAAAATGGCTTATGGACAACAAAGTCAAGGTATTGGAGTGGCCATCACAAAGCCCTGACCCCAATCCTATGGAAAATTTGTGTGTAGAACTGAGAAGCATGTGCGAGCAAGGAGGCCTACAAACCTGACTCGGTTACACCAGCTCTGTCAGGAGGAATGGGCCAAAATTCACCCAACTTATTGTGGGAAGTTTGTGGAAGGCTACCCGAAACGTTTGACCCAAGTTAAACAATTTAAAGGCAATGCTACCAAATACTAATTGAGTGTATGTAAACGTATGACCCACTGGGAATGTGATGAAAGAAAGAAATAAAAGCTGAAATAAATCATTCTCTCTACTATTATTCTGACATTTCACATTCTTACAATAAAGTGGTGATCCTAACTGACCGAAAACAGGGAATTTTTACTAGGATTAAATGTCAGGACTTGTGAAAAACAGAGTTTTTAAATGTATTTGGCTAAAGTGTATGTAAACTTCCGACTTCAACTGTAAATTTGATTCACATATAGGTGCGCATAGTTGAAGCTTTGACAGACGCCTGGTAGGTCGGCCAAAGCTGCACTTTGAATTATGTTCCCATCTGCAGACATTTTGAAGTGCCGTAGACTTGATTTCAGTACATGTCATCTAGTGAAATTCACATGGGACTTGACCCATCCATGGTCTCCCGGTTGACAGTTCCTCCGTTATCCTTCTCTTTCTGTCACTGTGACTCAGGAGGGATTTTAATCCGTCAGGCAACACAGTCCACAGCCATTGAATGGAGGTCATTGACTAAGTTCTTACACCGTCAGTATATTAAATCAGTGATACGTCAATGGAGTTTCAGTGGGTTGCCCTCAATATGATCAAAATGTGTGTTCGGCAGCGACAGACTTAGTTACCATGCTGATTTTATTGTGCTCATTCAGCTCTCCTATCAGACGATAACTCACCCAGATCAAAAATGTGTCCGCGCAATTAGATTTTCCTGCGACGGGTGGCCGGGTCACTTAACTACAGCGCTCTGCGTTAGCGTACTTAAAGCCTGTGATGAATTAGTATTAATTGGAAAAAAACATTTAGATCCACAATATCTATTCCATGGGACAAAACTAGATCCAGGGTATGATTGTAAGCATTTCTCTGGAAGATATATACCATGCGTACCCTACCGTAACTACTGTTCTCCAGTTATTGGAGAAGTTTAATGGCCAATTGTCTTAGAAACAAGTGCTCTACAAAAGGGGGCAGTTGGTGGCCTAGTGGGTAGACAGGCGAGCCAGCCAGCACCCGGAGGGTTTCCTGTTCAAAATACCGGTCCGGTGGGAAAAATCTGTCTGGAACTGAGCTGGCAACCAGAGGATCGCTGGTATCAAATGCTCAATGCCGTTGTGCCCATGAGCAAGGCACTTAACCCATCACAACACAACTGCCCATATGGCAGCACCTCTCTCTCTCTCTCTTTTTGTGTGTTGGAGGGGTTGGATCAAAAGCCGAAGTCAGATTTCAGTTGGACCTTGTGTGTAATTGATCAATAAAGTGATCTTGATCGTATACATTTTTGTGCACATAAAAGCTTTGCCCAGCCTTATGTCAAAGAGGACAGGTAATAAGCACATGCTTCGTGTAGTTTCTGGGTGTGGGTACTCAGTGGGTCTACTGCAAAAAAATGTATCCAAAAAGATCCCAAAACTGGCATACTATATGTCCTAAAAACTATATATATTGTCATTGGGAATGTGGAATCATGCCAATCCTATTGGCTTGCTTTGGGACTCATTTGGAGGAGACAAGTGTCAGTCATCCCAGAGCTCTGTAGATGTACAATGGCATCTGAGTTTGAGTGTTTGACCATTTTGGCACCCATAGTTCAAAGACCATTACATTCTACTAAGGATGTAAATTACAATGTTATTGTCATGGAACATTTGGTTCCAACATGGCCAAAACTAGTTAACAACCCAGTATCTCTGGCAGTGCCCTGGGGTAGTCTGTCTTGTCCAGGCTGTGTCATATACAGTAGCCCAGCGTTATCTCATCTCACAGCTGCTACACACTGCTGTCTCTCTGTCTCTCTTTCCCTCTCTGTCTGTCTCTCTCTCTTTCCCTCTCTGTCTGTCTCTCTCTCTTTCCCTCTCTGTCTGTCTCTGTCTCTCTTTCCCTCTCTGTCTGTCTCTCTCTCTTTCCCTCTCTGTCTGTCTCTCTCTCTTTCCCTCTCTGTCTGTCTCTGTCTCTCTTTCCCTCTCTGTCTGTCTCTGTCTCTCTTTCCCTCTCTGTCTGTCTGTCTCTCTTTCCCTCTCTGTCTGTCTCTGTCTCTCTTTCCCTCTGTGTCTCTCTGTCTCTCTTTCCCTCTGTGTCTCTCTGTCTCTCTTTCCCTCTCTGTCTGTCTCTGTCTCTCTTTCCCTCTCTGTCTGTCTCTGTCTCTCTTTCCCTCTCTGTCTGTCTCTGTCTCTCTTTCCCTCTCTGTCTTTGTGTCTCTCTCTCTCTCTCTCTCTCTCTCTCGCTGTCTTTGTGTCTCTCTCTCTCACTGTCTGTTGCTCTCTCTCTCTTTCTGTATCTGTATCTGTCTTGGTGTGCCATCTGTCAGTGGCCTACATCTCCCTGCTCGCTCTTTCCATCAAGCACTGCTAATTCTCTCTCTGAAGAAACAAACTGCTGTCCCTGTTTTTGTCTGTGTGTTGTCTTTCTGTCTTGTTGGCATGTAGATAAGCATTTGAGACACTTGGAAACACTTATTGATGTCTATAACAGGCCAAACGTTGAAGACCAGTCAACTGTCTTGGGATTTGTGGTCACAATGTTAAGTGGCCTACAAAGGTCATGTGCTATGACTTTTGGCTTTGACCCTTTGATATGCATGCCTAGAGAGGATAATTCAATGTACGGTAATTGATCCATGGTCAATAAAAATAAAAAAAGTATCAAGAAAGTAAATTGGGATAACATGTTCAATTCATGATCTGGAGGCAGTTGACATTGGGGTTGAGATGATTAGATTTAAAGGATGTATTCATAAATGATCTTATATAATATTAAACAGGTTTCCCATGATACAATTATTTATATATACACGTCGGAAAGTATTCAGACCACTTGACTTTTTCCAAATGTTATTTTACAGCCTTATTCTAAAATGGGTTAAATAAATAAATAAAATAAACATCCTTAGCAATCTACACACAATACCCCATAATAACAAAGCAAAAACACGTTTTTGGAAATGTTTGCAATTTTATTTTAAATAAAAAACCGATACCTTATTTACATAAGTATTCAGACCCTTTGCTATGAGACTCGAAATTGACCCTTTGATATGCATTGCAGTCAATGCCGATCTTCTGAAATAGATTAGCCTAGATAGGATCATTCAATGTACAGATTTGGAAAAGCACACAACTGTCTAGAAAAGGTCCCACCAATTGACAGTGCATGTCACAGCAAAAACCAAGCCATTTGAAGGAATTGTCAGTAGCGCTCCGAGACAGGATTGTGTCGAGGCACAGATCTGGGGAAGGGTACCAAAACATTTCTGCACCATTGAAGGTCCACAAGAACACAGTGGCCTCCATCATTCTTATGTTAGGAACACCTCACCAATATCCAATGGTATAGAGTGGCGCGAATTACAAATACCTCAAAAATTGATTTTTTGGTTGTTATTCTGTCTCTCACTGTTCAATAGACCTACTATTAAAATTATAGACTAATCATTTCTTTGTAAGTGGGCAAATGTACAAAATCAGCAGGGGATCAAATACTTTTTCCCCCACTGTACACAGCTTTTCCTTGTTCAGTAGCTCCAGTGAAATGTCTCCACACATCAGATAGTGCCTGTGGAATTTTCCTGTAAAGATTCAATTTTTTTGTTGTAAAAAAAACAATACAATTCCATGTACAGTTAAATAGTTAAGCAGTTAAGCAACTCCTTTTGTAAGATAAATGCTTTAGAATGAAACATGCAAGCTAAAACACACATGGAAGCAAAAACTAACTAGCAGAAATTGGTAACAAGTTAGAAATTATTTAAAACACACCTTTTCTGTAGGCTACTATTTACTAGTTAACAAAGGATCATGTATGTCATAAAATATATTCACCCCACCCAGTATTGTAATCTAAACCTACCAGAAAGCATGTAGTCCTTGGCTCAGACAGTGTAGTACTGTGGGCTCAATAGCACCTCATTAGTGTGCAAGATCTTGAGAATCAGCTGTACATGTGATGGAAGAGTGCACTGCACATGTGATGGAAGAATGCAAAGCACATGTGACGGAAGAATGCACTGTGTGTGCAGAGGGTTGCAATTCCATTGAATTGGGGATAGTTTAACCAAAATATGCCACAAGACCTAGAATTGCCTTAAGTGTATCCCACAAAAAAGGTTCACTGTTATAAGCTAACTTTTTTGATGAATTTAAGCAAAATTCCCGGGTCTAACTTCCCATGAAAAATTTCCGGAAATTTCCCGGAAAGTTTCCGACCCTTTGCAACCCTATTGCTTTGTCATTATGGTGTATTGTGTGTAGATTGATGAGGGGGTGAAAAACTATATAATACATTTTTAATAAGGCTGTAACATAAAATGTGGAAGAAGTCCAGCAGTCTGAATCCTTTCCAAAGGCACTAGGTGTGTATATATATATATATATATATATATATATATATAGAGGACAGGGAGAGTTTATGACATTTTAATGTGCATCAGTTGGCAACAAGATCATATTTTACAGCAAATTCATCAGATAACATGAATACAAAGCTGGCGAGAGGTGGTTAGAATAGGATGGGAGACCAAGAGTCCCTGTAACCAATATAGTCTAGAGTCCCGAGTGTGTGAACAACCAGTCTGTCCCACGGTCGGGTAAACAAGCAAGTTCATAGTCAACAAAGCAAGCAGGAGTCATGAGACAAATGGCATAAAGCACAAGAAAAATATATATATAAAGACTTAGGGCTAGCCATTGTAAGTTCAGAGTCACTCGCCCCAACAAGAACTTGAGTAGCTCTCTATCAGTCCAGTAGGCTAACATAGCTAGTAAGTTTCTGACTTCCGTTTCCTTTCCACTTGCAAAAGGAGGTCTTTAGCTTGCTATATTTTTTCAGTTTTGGTGAATGGTCCTTTACGTCATAGATGATTAATGGATAGCTGGAACTCTAGCCATGTAATGTCTTAATGGGCACAGATCTATCCTCAATTATAATCTGCTACTCATCCCTGAATATGGCCAAGCCAATTCTAGTTTAGTACCCCATGCAGCAATGGAAGACGGTTCTTCTTTGGTTTCATTTCCATTTAATCTGTCTGTATATCTGCAGCATCCATCAATTCTTGACTTGTTATTTATTTTTTTATTTTTTAATCGTGCAGACGGCGCCTTTTCCTCAAGGACAGATAGACGTTTCATATACCCCCAAAATAAGTGAATTAATATTAATAATTGTACCAAGATGGCCTTGAATGCATTCACTGTTCTTCACGTGGTATTTCAACGTAATGTTAACGCAATTGAACACATGACATCTTTAAACTCCTTTGTTTTGGTTTCACAAAAGCAATCTTTGTATGGGTGACTGGATGTCCAATGACCTGGAGTGTGTGTTGGGCATTGCCTCACCCTCTACACAGTCTTCCTTTGTACACTTATGTCTTGTGAGACAGAGGATGTTCTCTCTTTACTGTAAACATTATGATTGAGGTCTCATCTGATATTCGTATTGTCTGACTGAGCTCAGAAACCCTCTGCCCCTCTGGTGTACGGCAACGGATATCCCATTGTTAGTTCATGTGAATTCATAGCAGCTCTCAAATTGTTATTTATGACCCAGGGGATTTGAGTGGAGATTGGGGGTGTATGGCATCCTCCTTGTTGACTAAAAAACCCACGTTAACAGAACCGCACACCACCACCACACAACTAATACCACCCCCCTTGTTAACTTTTGACAATTGGTCCTCTGTGTGTAGCCCATCATTTAGTGTGTGGCTTGTGGGCTAATCAACACGGAGGTGACATTTGACAGCAGTTAGCCAGTTAGATCAGTGGTTCCCAAACCTGTTATAGTCCCCTACCCCTTCAAACATTCAACCTCCAGCTGCGTACCCCCTCTAGCACCAGGGTCAGCGCACTCTCAAATCTTGTTGTTTTTGACCATCACTGTAAGACTGCCACTCACACACTCATTCTTATGTTTCATAAATGTGAGTTTGTCACATCCCAGCTTGTGGAAAGTGACAGAGCTCTTATAGGACTAGGGTACAAATAATAATAATCAATCATTTTGCTCTTTATTTAACCATCTTACATATAAAATCTTATTTGTTCATCGTGTATAACTCACCACAGGTTAGTGAGAAGGGTGTGCTTGAAAGGATGCACATAACTCTGCAATGTTGGGTTGTATTGGAGAGAGTCTGTCTTAAATCATTTTCCACAGACAGTCTGTATTTAGTTTTCATGCTAGTGAGGGCCGAGAATCCATTCTCACATAGGTACGTGGTTGCAAAGTGCATCAGTGTCTTAACAGCACGATTTGCCAAGTCAGGATACTCTGAGCGCAGCTTTATCCAGAAATCTGGCAGTGGCTTCTGATTGAATTACATTTTCACAGAACCGCTTGTTGCAATTTTGATGAGGCTCTCTTGTTCAGATATCGGTAAGTGGACTGGAGGCAGGGCATGAAAGCATAACATCCAGTTGTTTGTGTCATCCGTTTTGGGAAAAGTACCTGAGTAATTACGCACCCAACTCACTCAGGTGCTTCGCTATATCACATTTGATATTGTCTGTAAGCTTGAGTTCATTTGCACACCAAAAAAATCATACAATGATGGAAATACCTGTGTGTTGTCCTTGTTAATGCACACAGTGTTATCAGTGTTATTGTTCAAATGTACTGGAAATGTTAAAAAAGTACTGACACTGGAATCATTTCACCAAGTTTTATATTGAAAACCAGCAAACAACATAAAATTAGCAGCACTATGTGCTTTTTGTGTGCATAAACATTTAACATAATAACATTAAAGATGGCACCATGTGGCCATGAGAGGTAAACGTTTCCCTAGTGCAGGTTTAAATGAACACAACCTTAAGTAAGCAAATCAAGTAAACAAACAAATAAAATTAGCAGCACTCACTTTGTAGTGAGACATGGCAACCTTTATCAGCCTCAGAAAGCCAGGTCTCTCCTTTATCAGCCTCAGAAAGCCAGGCCTCTCCTTTATCAGCCTCAGAAAGCCAGGTCTCTCCTTTATCAGCCTCAGAAAGCCAGGCCTCTCCTTTATCAGCCTCAGAAAGCCAGGTCTCTCCTTTATCAGCCTCAGAAAGCCAGGTCTCCTTTATCAGACTCAGAAAGCCAGGCCTCTCCTTTATCAGCCTCAGAAAGCCAGACCTCTCCTTTCAGCCTCAGAAAGCCAGGCCTCTCCTTTCAGCCTCAGAAAGCCAGGTCTCCTTTATCAGACTCAGAAAGCCAGGCCTCTCCTTTATCAGCCTCAGAAAGCCAGGCCTCTCCTTTATCAGACTCAGAAAGCCAGGCCTCTCCTTTATCAGCCTCAGAAAGCCAGGCCTCTCCTTTCAGCCTCAGAAAGCCAGGTCTCTCCTTTATCAGCCTCAGAAAGCCAGGCCTCTCCTTTATCAGACTCAGAAAGCCAGGCCTCTCCTTTATCAGCCTCAGAAAGCCAGGTCTCTCCTTTATCAGCCTCAGAAAGCCAGGTCTCTCCTTTATCAGCCTCAGAAAGCCAGGTCTCTCCTTTATCAGCCTCAGAAAGCCAGGTCCTTTATCAGACTCAGAAAGCCAGGCCTCTCCTTTATCAGCCTCAGAAAGCCAGGCCTCTCCCTTATCAGACCCAGAAAGCCAGGCCTCTCCTTTATCAGCCTCAGAAAGCCAGGTCCTTTATCAGGCTCAGAAAGCCAGGCCTCTCCTTTATCAGCCTCAGAAAGCCAGGTCTCTCCTTTATCAGCCTCAGAAAGCCAGGTCTCTCCTTTATCAGCCTCAGAAAGCCAGGTCCTTTATCAGCCTCAGAAAGCCAGGCCTCTCCCTTATCAGCCTCAGAAAGCCAGGCCTCTCCTTTATCAGCCTCAGAAAGCCAGGCCTCTCCTTTATCAGCCTCAGAAAGCCAGGCCTCTCCCTTATCAGCCTCAGAAAGCCAGGCCTCTCCCTAATCAGCCTCAGAAAGCCAGGCCTCTCCTTTATCAGCCTCAGAAAGCCAGGCCTCTCCTTTATCAGACTCAGAAAGCCAGGCCTCTCCCTTATCAGCCTCAGAAAGCCAGGCCTCTCCCTTATCAGCCTCAGAAAGCCAGGCCTCTCCTTTATCAGCCTCAGAAAGCCAGGCCTCTCCTTTATCAGCCTCAGAAAGCCAGGCCTCTCCTTTATCAGCCTCAGAAAGCCAGGCCTCTCCCTTATCAGCCTCAGAAAGCCAGGCCTCTCCCTAATCAGCCTCAGAAAGCCAGGCCTCTCCTTTATCAGCCTCAGAAAGCCAGGTCTCCTTTATCAGACTCAGAAAGCCAGGTCTCCTTTATCAGACTCAGAAAGCCAGGTCTCTCCTTTATCAGCCTCAGAAAGCCAGGTCTCTCCTTTATCAGCCTCAGAAAGCCAGGTCCTTTATCAGCCTCAGAAAGCCAGGCCTCTCCTTTATCAGACTCAGAAAGCCAGGCCTCTCCTTTATCAGCCTCAGAAAGCCAGGTCTCTCCTTTATCAGCCTCAGAAAGCCAGGCCTCTCCCTTATCAGACCCAGAAAGCCAGGCCTCTCCTTTATCAGCCTCAGAAAGCCAGGCCTCTCCCTTATCAGCCTCAGAAAGCCAGGTCTCTCCTTTATCAGACTCAGAAAGCCAGGCCTCTCCCTTATCAGCCTCAGAAAGCCAGGCCTCTCCCTTATCAGCCTCAGAAAGCCAGGCCTCTCCTTTATCAGCCTCAGAAAGCCAGGCCTCTCCTTTATCAGCCTCAGAAAGCCAGGCCTCTCCCTTATCAGCCTCAGAAAGCCAGGCCTCTCCCTTATCAGCCTCAGAAAGCCAGGCCTCTCCCTTATCAGCCTCAGAAAGCCAGGCCTCTCCTTTATCAGCCTCAGAAAGCCAGGTCTCCTTTATCAGCCTCAGAAAGCCAGGTCTCTCCTTTATCAGCCTCAGAAAGCCAGGCCTCTCCTTTATCAGCCTCAGAAAGCCAGGTCTCTCCTTTATCAGCCTCAGAAAGCCAGGCCTCTCCTTTATCAGCCTCAGAAAGCCAGGTCTCTCCTTTATCAGCCTCAGAAAGCCAGGCCTCTCCTTTATCAGCCTCAGAAAGCCAGGTCTCTCCTTTATCAGCCTCAGAAAGCCAGGTCTCTCCTTTATCAGCCTCAGAAAGCCAGGTCTCTCCTTTATCAGCCTCAGAAAACCAGGTCTCTCCTTTATCAGACTCAGAAAGCCAGGCCTCTCCTTTATCAGCCTCAGAAAGCCAGGTCTCTCCTTTATCAGACTCAGAAAGCCAGGTCTCCTTTATCAGACTCAGAAAGCCAGGCCTCTCCTTTATCAGCCTCAGAAAGCCAGGTCTCCTTTATCAGACTCAGAAAGCCAGGTCTCTCCTTTATCAGCCTCAGAAAGCCAGGTCTCCTTTATCAGACTCAGAAAGCCAGGCCTCTCCTTTATCAGCCTCAGAAAGCCAGACCTCTCCTTTCAGCCTCAGAAAGCCAGGCCTCTCCTTTCAGCCTCAGAAAGCCAGGTCTCCTTTATCAGACTCAGAAAGCCAGGCCTCTCCTTTATCAGCCTCAGAAAGCCAGGTCTCTCCTTTATCAGCCTCAGAAAGCCAGGTCTCTCCTTTATCAGCCTCAGAAAGCCAGGTCCTTTATCAGCCTCAGAAAGCCAGGCCTCTCCTTTATCAGACTCAGAAAGCCAGGCCTCTCCTTTATCAGCCTCAGAAAGCCAGGCCTCTCCTTTATCAGACTCAGAAAGCCAGGCCTCTCCCTTATCAGCCTCAGAAAGCCAGGCCTCTCCCTTATCAGCCTCAGAAAGCCAGGCCTCTCCTTTATCAGCCTCAGAAAGCCAGGCCTCTCCTTTATCAGCCTCAGAAAGCCAGGCCTCTCCCTTATCAGCCTCAGAAAGCCAGGCCTCTCCCTAATCAGCCTCAGAAAGCCAGGCCTCTCCTTTATCAGCCTCAGAAAGCCAGGTCTCCTTTATCAGACTCAGAAAGCCAGGTCTCCTTTATCAGACTCAGAAAGCCAGGCCTCTCCTTTATCAGACTCAGAAAGCCAGGCCTCTCCTTTATCAGCCTCAGAAAGCCAGGTCTCTCCTTTATCAGCCTCAGAAAGCCAGGCCTCTCCCTTATCAGACCCAGAAAGCCAGGCCTCTCCTTTATCAGCCTCAGAAAGCCAGGCCTCTCCCTTATCAGCCTCAGAAAGCCAGGTCTCTCCCTTATCAGACCCAGAAAGCCAGGCCTCTCCTTTATCAGACTCAGAAAGCCAGGTCTCTCCTTTATCAGCCTCAGAAAGCCAGGCCTCTCCTTTATCAGACTCAGAAAGCCAGGCCTCTCCCTTATCAGCCTCAGAAAGCCAGGCCTCTCCCTTATCAGCCTCAGAAAGCCAGGCCTCTCCTTTATCAGCCTCAGAAAGCCAGGCCTCTCCTTTATCAGCCTCAGAAAGCCAGGCCTCTCCCTTATCAGCCTCAGAAAGCCAGGCCTCTCCCTTATCAGCCTCAGAAAGCCAGGCCTCTCCCTTATCAGCCTCAGAAAGCCAGGCCTCTCCTTTATCAGCCTCAGAAAGCCAGGCCTCTCCTTTATCAGCCTCAGAAAGCCAGGCCTCTCCCTTATCAGCCTCAGAAAGCCAGGCCTCTCCCTTATCAGCCTCAGAAAGCCAGGCCTCTCCCTTATCAGCCTCAGAAAGCCAGGCCTCTCCTTTATCAGCCTCAGAAAGCCAGGTCTCCTTTATCAGCCTCAGAAAGCCAGGTCTCTCCTTTATCAGCCTCAGAAAGCCAGGCCTCTCCTTTATCAGCCTCAGAAAGCCAGGTCTCTCCTTTATCAGCCTCAGAAAGCCAGGCCTCTCCTTTATCAGCCTCAGAAAGCCAGGTCTCTCCTTTATCAGCCTCAGAAAGCCAGGCCTCTCCTTTATCAGCCTCAGAAAGCCAGGTCTCTCCTTTATCAGCCTCAGAAAGCCAGGTCTCTCCTTTATCAGCCTCAGAAAGCCAGGTCTCTCCTTTATCAGCCTCAGAAAGCCAGGTCTCTCCTTTATCAGACTCAGAAAGCCAGGCCTCTCCTTTATCAGCCTCAGAAAGCCAGGTCTCTCCTTTATCAGACTCAGAAAGCCAGGTCTCCTTTATCAGACTCAGAAAGCCAGGCCTCTCCTTTATCAGCCTCAGAAAGCCAGGTCTCCTTTATCAGACTCAGAAAGCCAGGTCTCTCCTTTATCAGCCTCAGAAAGCCAGGTCTCCTTTATCAGACTCAGAAAGCCAGGCCTCTCCTTTATCAGCCTCAGAAAGCCAGACCTCTCCTTTCAGCCTCAGAAAGCCAGGCCTCTCCTTTCAGCCTCAGAAAGCCAGGTCTCCTTTATCAGACTCAGAAAGCCAGGCCTCTCCTTTATCAGCCTCAGAAAGCCAGGTCTCTCCTTTATCAGCCTCAGAAAGCCAGGTCTCTCCTTTATCAGCCTCAGAAAGCCAGGTCCTTTATCAGCCTCAGAAAGCCAGGCCTCTCCTTTATCAGACTCAGAAAGCCAGGCCTCTCCTTTATCAGCCTCAGAAAGCCAGGCCTCTCCTTTATCAGACTCAGAAAGCCAGGCCTCTCCCTTATCAGCCTCAGAAAGCCAGGCCTCTCCCTTATCAGCCTCAGAAAGCCAGGCCTCTCCTTTATCAGCCTCAGAAAGCCAGGCCTCTCCTTTATCAGCCTCAGAAAGCCAGGCCTCTCCCTTATCAGCCTCAGAAAGCCAGGCCTCTCCCTAATCAGCCTCAGAAAGCCAGGCCTCTCCTTTATCAGCCTCAGAAAGCCAGGTCTCCTTTATCAGACTCAGAAAGCCAGGTCTCCTTTATCAGACTCAGAAAGCCAGGCCTCTCCTTTATCAGACTCAGAAAGCCAGGCCTCTCCTTTATCAGCCTCAGAAAGCCAGGTCTCTCCTTTATCAGCCTCAGAAAGCCAGGCCTCTCCCTTATCAGACCCAGAAAGCCAGGCCTCTCCTTTATCAGCCTCAGAAAGCCAGGCCTCTCCCTTATCAGCCTCAGAAAGCCAGGTCTCTCCCTTATCAGACCCAGAAAGCCAGGCCTCTCCTTTATCAGACTCAGAAAGCCAGGTCTCTCCTTTATCAGCCTCAGAAAGCCAGGCCTCTCCTTTATCAGACTCAGAAAGCCAGGCCTCTCCCTTATCAGCCTCAGAAAGCCAGGCCTCTCCCTTATCAGCCTCAGAAAGCCAGGCCTCTCCTTTATCAGCCTCAGAAAGCCAGGCCTCTCCTTTATCAGCCTCAGAAAGCCAGGCCTCTCCCTTATCAGCCTCAGAAAGCCAGGCCTCTCCCTTATCAGCCTCAGAAAGCCAGGCCTCTCCCTTAT
Organism: Salmo salar; assembly: GCF_965601325.2. Lineage (NCBI taxonomy): Eukaryota > Metazoa > Chordata > Actinopteri > Salmoniformes > Salmonidae > Salmo > Salmo salar. The sequence goes on from NC_138293.1 coordinate 12,244,469, forward strand.
CAGCCTCAGAAAGCCAGGCCTCTCCTTTATCAGCCTCAGAAAGCCAGGTCTCCTTTATCAGACTCAGAAAGCCAGGTCTCTCCTTTATCAGCCTCAGAAAGCCAGGCCTCTCCTTTATCAGCCTCAGAAAGCCAGGCCTCTCCTTTATCAGCCTCAGAAAGCCAGGTCTCTCCTTTATCAGCCTCAGAAAGCCAGGCCTCTCCTTTATCAGCCTCCGAAAGCCAGGTCTCTCCTTTATCAGCCTCAGAAAGCCAGGTCTCTCCTTTATCAGCCTCAGAAAGCCAGGCCTCTCCTTTATCAGCCTCAGAAAGCCAGGCCTCTCCTTTATCAGCCTCAGAAAGCCAGGCCTCTCCTTTATCAGCCTCAGAAAGCCAGGCCTCTCCTTTATCAGCCTCAGAAAGCCAGGCCTCTCCTTTATCAGCCTCAGAAAGCCAGGCCTCTCCTTTATCAGCCTCAGAAAGCCAGGCCTCTCCTTTATCAGCCTCAGAAAGCCAGGCCTCTCCTTTATCAGCCTCAGAAAGCCAGGCCTCTCCTTTATCAGCCTCAGAAAGCCAGGCCTCTCAACAATTTGAAATGGCATCATGTCCTTTTTATTTATTTATAATTTTTGTCCTAATTGTTATAATTTTTTTATTTTTTTTTACTGCATTGTTGGTTAAAGGCTCGTAAGTAAGCATTTCACTGTACGGTCTACACCTGTTGTATTCGGTGACAAATAAAATGTGATTTGATTTGAACCTATTTCAGTCCAAGTCAAGCACTGATGCCGACTGAACAATAGATCCATATTTAGGGTATTGCGGAGCCATTTTATGTGCTGGGGTAAAAAATATAATCCACTAACCCTTACCTGCAACTTGAACGTCCCCGGCGAGTGGTCATGCATTTTGCCCGGTGCATTTATGTGCCCTGTTGCCATGGTAACTGGTCCCTTCCACATCAACAGGCAGTCCGTGTAGAGCTGGTCTTGATGTTGAGGTTATGATGATTCATCATGCTGTAGCAATAGTGGGGTGTGGTCTCTGAGTTGATGAACCCCCGCATGAAACCTTTGTCGTTTCCCACCTTTTTTCATCACCTTGACACAAGATCAAAGCGTCCAGATGGGGCGGCAGGTAGCCTAGTGGTTAGAGCGTTGGGCCAGTAACCGAAAGGTTGCTGGATTGAATCCTTCAGCTGACAAGGTAAAAACCTGTCGTTCTGCCCCTGAACAAGGCAGTTAACCCACTGTTCCTAGGCCGTCATTGTAAATAAGAATTTGTTCTGAACTGACTTGCCTAGTTAAATAAAGGATAAAAAGATGGGAAAACTGTTGTTTTGGGTTCTTTTCATCCTATAGACCAGGGATGGGCAACTCCAGTCCACGACGGCCTGATTGGTGTCCCACTGTTTCTCCATCCCTAGAAAACACATCTGATTAATCTGATTACATTCTAAACTGAAGATCATGATTAGGTGATCATTGGAGTCAGGTGTGTTAGCTGGGGCAAAACTGTGAGACCAATCAGGCCCTCGAGGACTGGAGTTGCCCACCCCTGCTATAGATATAAAGAAATGTTAGTGACGGCTGTTTTACAAAGGGTCTCTCATAGACATTATGAGATGGAACTTCCTTCCATTTCATATTGTTCAAATAAACAGCAAACCTGGTTTAAAAAAACAGATAAAGCAACACCGCACGTCACAACGCCTCTCTCCCCATTTGACCTAGATAGTTTGTGTGTCTGCATTGATATGTAGGCAACGTGTGCCTTTAAAAAATGTATGTAGTTCTGTCTTTGAGCCGTTCTTGTCTATTGATGTTCTGTATTATGTCATTCTGTATTATGTTTCATGTTTTGTGTGAACCCAGGAAGAGTAGCTGCTGCTTTTGCAACAGCTAATGGGGATCCTAATAAAATACAAAAAATCACAATGTCTAGTAATGCTTTTCACATAGGTTTTGCTTTTGATGTGTCTACCAATTCATATCTGGGTATGCCTTTCCCGACTACATTTGTAAGTGGATGAAACGCTGAAGGCTGTGTTGGCGTGCTCTGTGCACGGTCTTAATTGACACAGTGAGACTGAAATAAATTGAAGCAAAAGCGGTGGCAGTGTAGCAGATGAAAATATCTGAAGAACTTGGCCAACGTTTGATGGGCATGAGAGACTGCTGGTGGTGACTGCGAATGAGAAAGGCTCTCAAGCGCACCAAAGGCAATTTGCCTCAAGCACCCTGACAGTGAATTGGTTATCATTTAAGGTTATGCTCAGTGTTTGAATTATTTATTTTATACAGTCCTAGGGCTCCAGAGTGGTGCAGCGGTCTAAGGTACTGCATCTCACTGGTAGAGGCGTCACTACAGACACCCTGGTTCGATTCCAGGCTGTATCACAACCTGGACGTGATTGGGAGTCCCATAGGGCGGTGCACAATTGTTCCAGGTTTGTCGGTGTAGGCCGTCATTGACTTGCCTAGTTAAATAAATATTACATTAAATAAATACTATTTTGCGCAATGACTCTATCTGATCAAAGCTTTGCGCTTCGATCAGACCTACAGCGTCATTGTGCAAAAATGGTACGCAGCATCATCTGGATGTGTGTAGCAACAGTTCAACATTCACCTTCTGCTACCATTTCTGTCAAACCGTCTACACACACAGTTTGATGCATACATTCAATACATCCAATGTACAGTATGCACTACAACAGAACGCACTGCCTCTGCAATGCAACGCTGCAAGACAAACACAGTGTTCCATTCACTGCCTCTGCAACGCTATGCTGAATGTCAAACACAGTGTTCCATTCACTGCCTCTGCAACGCTATGCTGAATGTCAAACACAGTGTTCCATTCACTGCCTCTGCAACGCTATGCTGAATGTCAAACACAGTGTTCCATTCACTGCCTCTGCAACGCTATGCTGAATGTCAAACACAGTGTTCCATTCACTGCCTCTGCAACGCTATGCTGAATGTCAAACACAGTGTTCCATTCACTGCCTCTGCAACGCTATGCTGAATGTCAAACACAGTGTTCCATTCACTGCCTCTGCAACGCTATGCTGAATGTCAAACGCAGTGTTCCATTAGCAGTGAACGTAGTTCCGGGGTAGGCCGTCATTGTAAATAAGAATTTGTTCTTAACTGACTTGTTAAATAATATATATATATATTTTTAAGATTGTCAAAAGGTGCAACACTCACCATTAGAAAATGCATTGTTTTTTATAATATATATATTTTCTCCCCAATTGGTAGTTACATTCATGTCCCATTGCTGCAACTCCCGTACTGACTCGGGAGAGGTGGAGGTTGAGAACCATGTGTCCTCTGAAACACAACCCAACCAAGCCACACTGCCCACTTAACCAGCTGCACCAATGTGTCAGAGGAAACTCTGTACACCTGGCAACCGTATTAGTGTGCATGCACCCAGCCTGCCACAGGAGTCCCTAGAGCACGACGGGACAAGGACAGCCCAGCCAGCCAAACCTTCCCTCTTACGACACTGGGCCAATTGTGCGCCACCCCATGGGTCTCCCGGTCACAGACAGCTGCAACAGAGCCTGGACTTGAACCAGGATCTCTAGTGGCACAGCTAGCAACTGCGATTCAGTGCCTTAGCCCACTGCGCCACTCGGGATGCCAGAAAAGGCATTGTTTTAATTAAGCAAGGTTAAAAGAGTAACGTTTCAGCCTTCATCAGATGAAATTAACGTTTAGATGAAGGCCATTGAAAGCCGAAAAACTTCAGTAAAACTAAGAATGTTTTAAGGTGAGTGAGTTTTGTCCCTTTTCCTTTTCAATGACAGTCATTATTGCTCATTTTCATCCAGGGTGTCGATCATTTCTGACCCCAACTGTATGTATATCAATATGTCGTCACTGTCGGATGAAAACCTACCATCTCCAAAACCGAAACTTTTCACAAAAAGGAAAAAACTTCAATTTTTTTCCCTCATTAATGAACATACAATTATGAAACTTAAGAAGCTATTTTGAATAATTATTGAATTCCATCATGACTACTACATAGTACAGTGGAAAATGTAGGAATCTGAATGGCAAGAAAACTGATTCTGAATGAGGCTACTTGATATTTTATGGATAACAGGTATACGGAGTCAGTCATTTGCTTATAAATCTGCAATATATCATTTCCCCAGATACAGTAGCACTCCTATTGCTTTCTTGTTTAAAAAAAAAAAAAAAAAGTACTCGCTCCAACATTTCTACCTGATGAAATTCAGGGGCACATTCACAAACACGCGATATTGAATGTCAACAGCCATTACGCTAAGGGCACAGTGAATCATAGCGGCAGACACTGCAGTACAGTTCAATGTATTGGACTGGTAAGGTCATTTTAACAACTGGGTCAGTTGATAAGGGAGTGAGTGGGCTGACCTCTCAGTGATCCTACCTACTAATTGTTTACAATAGCCACAGTAAATGTCCGTGTTTCCAAATGTCTATTAAATATGACCTACAATATGAGTAAAATAGTTTTCGTCACATTTTTTATTAAGTTATAAAGACGCTTTATCCTGAGAATGCCTACAAACCCTACAGAGCCCCTAGCAGAGCCCCTGTCCGTTGTGTTTCCAGGTCACTCACCGCGACACTAGCCTTGGAGCACCAGACAGGCCAACATATCATATGGACTTTTTGTCAGCTTTATCACTATGACGTAAATTTTCCCTGTCACTAAAATAAATCCATAATGGTGTCAGATATTGACTTGGTCGTGTCACAAAGATGTACTGCCCCTTCCTGATTTATTATTGAGCTCTTTGCCCCAGCTGAAGACCTGTAGTTCAAAGATTACAGACAGGGTGTACTGTACAGGCCAAGACCTTCAGGCACAGTGTGTGACGGTACAAGATTGATTGCTGTGGCTTGATTAACTGTCACACCCTTAAACCTACTTTGTTCATTATTAACCCTATGGTTCTGCTTCACTGAATTTTCGACAGAGACCCAGCATGTCGTGTAAACAGCAGGGCTACCAAAGTTATTACAGAAAGAGGCAGATCTCGTTCAGAGAGGCTGTGAAAGCATTTGTGTCTGTCACCGGCGGCCGGTGGCACTTTAATTGGGAAGGACGGGTTCATAGTAATGGTTGGAACGGAATAAATGGAATGGTATCGGACACATCAAACCATTCCATCCACTCCATTCCAGTCGTTACTATGAGCCGTTCTGCCCTCAGCAGCCTCCATGTGCTCTGGTGTTCACTCTACTCTCAAGCAGTATGATAGCTGTGTGACGTAAAATTCCTAGAAGATTAGCCTCTTGCCTTTATACGCTCTTGGTTTCTGTCAGAAGTCATCCCACCACTTATGATAACTTCACCACTTAAAGGGATACTACTGTCTGATTACCTAACTTAATTATCTTTTTTTTCCCTCCATCCCTCCCTCCCTCTCCATGGTAGACGTGCCCAGTGAAGAAGGGATAGAAGAGGAGTTTATGAAAGAAGAGAGAGACTGACTGATTGACACCACTGAGGATGAAGAAGAGCAGAAGTGTGTTAGCGGTGTCAACAGGCGGTGTGAGTACATTAGCTACTTACACCTTGTTTTGACAGTATCGTTCCATTCAGGTTGTGGAGCAGTCTACTTTAGGTAGACATCGTTTGCAAGGCAACAATGTAGCAATGTATCCATTCATTACTTTTGATAATAATTTACCCCACTGAGTGAAATGGCATTAGCTTCCCTCTCAAATGGCTACAAAACTCAGTGTGGTAGTGTTAGCTAGCTAGTAAGTTCTTCCATACAGCCTTATCGGTAGCCTTACACTTTACATGAAGAGTACCTACAGTGCATTTGGAAAGTATTCAGACCCCTTGACTTTTTCCACATTTTGTTACGTTACAGCCTTATTCTAAAATTGATTAGATTGTTTTTTTTTTCTTCATCGATCTACACACGATACCCCATAATGACAAAGCAAAAACAGGTTTTTAGTCATTTTAGCAAATAATAAATAAAAACTTAAATATTACATTTACATAAGTATTCAGACCCTTTACTCAGTACTTTGTTGAAGCACCTTTGGCAGCGATTACAGCCTCAAGTCTTCATGGGTATGACGCTGCAATCTTTTCACACCTGTATTTTTTGTGAGTTTCTCCCATTCTTCTCTGCAGATCCTCTCAAGCTCTGTCAGGTTGGATGGGGAGAGTTACGGCACAGCTATTTTCAGGTCTCTCCAGAGATGTTCAATTGGGTTCAAGTCCGGGCTCTGGCTGGGCCACTCAAGTACATTCAGAGACTTGTCCCGAAGCCACTCCTATGTTTCTTGGCTGTGTGCTTAGGGTCGTTGTCCTGTTGGAAGGTGAACCTTCGCCCCAGTCTGAGGTCCTGAGTGTCCTGGAGCAGGTTTTCATCAAGGATCTCTCTGTTACTCGATTCCTGACTAGTCTCCCAGTCCCTGCCGCTGAAAAGCATCCCCAGCTGCCATCACCATGCTTCACCGTAGGGAAGTTTCCTCAAAAAGTGACGCTTAGCATTCAGGCCAAAGAGTTCAATCTGGTTTCATCAGACCAGAGAATCTTGTTTCTCATGGTCTGTGAGTCTTTAGGTGCCTTTTGGCAAACTCCAAGTGGGCTTTCATGTGACTGTTACTGAGAAGTTGCTTCCGTCTAGCCACTCTACCATAAAGGCCTGATTGTTGGAGTGCTGCAGAGATGGTTGTCCTTCTGGAAGGTTCTCCCATCTCCACAGAGTAACTCTGGAGCTCTGTCAGAGTTACCATCGGGTTATTGGTCACCTCCCTGACCAAAGCCCTTCTCCCCCGATTGCTCAGTTTGGCCGGGCAGCCAGTTCTAGCAAGAGTCTTGGTTGTTCCAAACTTCTTCCATTTAAGAATGATGGAGGCCACTGTGTTCTTGGGGACCTTCAATGCTGCAGACATTTTTTGGTAACCTTCATCAGATCTGTGTCTCAACACAATCCCGTCTCGGAGCACTACTGACAAAACCTTTTACCTCATGGCTTGGTTTTTGCTCTGACATGAAATGTCAACTGTGGGACCTCATAGAGACAGGTGTGTGTGCCTTTCCAAATCATGTCCAATCAATTGAATTTACCACAAGTGCTCCAATCAAATTGTAGAAACATCTCAAGGATGATCAATGGAAGCAGGATGCACCTGAGCTAAATTTCGAGTCTCATAGCAAAGGGTCTGAAAACTAATGTAAATATGGTTTCTTATTTGTAATTCATTTGCAAAAACATTCTAAAAACCTGTTTTTGCTTTGTCATTATGGGGTATTGTGTGTAGATTGATGAGGAAAAAATGTATTTAATACATTTTAGAATAAGGCTGTAACGTAACAATGTGAAAAAAGTCAAGGGGTCTGAATAATTTCAGAATGCACAGTAAATAAGGACTTCTTAACAAATTCTTAAGCAGTATATAAGCATTTCATGATTACTTAAGTGCACTATGTAGCTAAATAATTTTTCATATCACATTCATAAGGAATACACTGAACAAAAATATAAACGCAACATGTAAAGTGTTGGTCCTAAATAAAAGATCCCAGAAATTATCCATACACACAAAAAGCTTATTTCTCTCTAATTATGTGTGCAAATTTGTTTACCTCCCTGTCAGTGAGCATTTCTCCTTTGCTAAGATAATCCATCCACCTGACAGGTGTGGCATATCAAGAAGCTGATTAAACAGCCTGATCGTTACACCTGTTTCTGGGGACAATAAAAGGCCACTCTAAAATGTGCAGTTTTGGTATGGACAGGCATTAGCTATGGACACAATTGTGTTTTATCAATGGCAATTTGAATGCACATAGATATTGTGACATTATCCTGAGGCCGATATTCATGCCATTCATCCGCCGCCATCACCTCATGTTTCAGCATGACAATGCACGGCCCCGGGGGAGTGAAGAATCTATACACAATTCCTGGAAGCTGAAAATGTCCCAGTTCTTCCATGGCCTGCATACTCACTAAACATGTCACCCATTGATCCTGTTTGGGATGCTCTGGATCGACGTGTACGACACCGTGTTCTAGTTCCCGCCAATATCCAGAAACTTCGCACAGTCATTGAAGAGGAGTGGGACAACATTCCACAATCAACAGCCTGATCAACTCTATACAAAGGAGATGTGTTGCGCTGCATGAGGCAAATGGTGGCCACACCAGATACTGACTGGTTTTCTGATCCATGCTCCTACCTTTTTTTTAAGGTAACTGTGACCAACAGATGCATATCTGAATTCCCAGTCATGTGACATCCATAGATTAGGGCCTAATTAATTTATTTCAATTGACCGATTTCCTTATATGAACTAACTCAGTAAAATCTTTGAAATTGTTCCGTGTTGCGTTTTATATTTTGGTTCAGTATACGTAAGCATTTTCTAAGTAGTTATGTATTAACGTGTTACTCTGGTGTCAGTGTTCGTCAGCTAGCTAGTTCATCCTTCCTCTCTAACAGAAATAAAGGAAGGTTCTGTCTGGGTGGGAGGTGCTGAGTCATGAGCAGATGACCGTTCAGAAACAGACGGGTGTCCGACAGGGCAGACTGCAGAGAGGGAGGAGGAGAGGAAAAGAGCAGGGAAAGAGAGATATGGAGGGGGGATAGAAAGAGAGAGAAAGAAAGAGAGAGACTGAGGTAGAGTGAAGGAGGGAGTGAGGGAGCGTAAGTGAGAAAGAGAGCAACGGGGAGAGAGAGGGGGGTGAGAGAGAGAGCAAAGGGGAGCGAGAGAAGGGCCCATCTGTTTGTCCTCACTCCTCAGAGGGATGAAAGCTCAGTGTATCAGATGGGCAGGCCAGCTCATTGAGTGCGACAGTTTCCAGAAAGACCACTTTGAATCAGGCAACTCCCAGGTACACCCAAGGTACCGCCAGCCACCGTGTCTTATAGACCTGTACCTTCTACCATTTTCTATGTCCTTGGTGATTGTTTGGCACCTTGGAAGTTGATTGTCTTTGCACTTCAACAAAACAATAGTTGACATTAGCCGCAGAAATCATTTGTCCGCTTTTGTGAATTCACATCTAGCAGATCTGCATGTCTGTATATTGTATACAGCCTTATCTCCACGTGGCACAGCCAGAAGTAGACTGACCATCCCTCAGAACCTGGTTCCTCCCTAGGTTTCATCCTAGGTTCCGGCCTTTCTGGAGTTTTTCCTAGTCATCGTGCTTCTACATCTGCATTGCATTGCTGTTTGGGGTTTTAGGCTGGGTTTCTGTATAAGCACTTTGTGACATCTGCTGATGTATAAAGGGCTTTATGAATACACTTTGATTTGATTAGTATAGTTGAAATGATCATCTGTATGCCTGTTTAATCTGTTCTCCTTTACACAGCAGCACACCGTTGTCACATAGTTCTCAGTAATTGATGCCAAACAGCCTTAGGGGTTATTACTATTAGAGTCCATAATTCAGTTGTTACAGCAGGAATTGTCCCAACACATCATGTTCCCGAGGCCTGGTTAAGTGATTATGCCACTGTTTGTTTTGTTTCCAAAACCTCTTCAGATTTAGGAGCTAAGACATTGGGCTTAATTGAGTCAAACACACATGCGGTATTTACGCAGTAGCACATTTTTTGTTATGTTCCCTAACCTTTTAAGACAGAACGACATTGGGCTCAATGCAGTCAATCCCACATTGCTGTATCCACATTTTTTATATATATATATATATATATATATATATATATATATATATATATATATATATATATAATATATATACACACACAGTACCAGTCAAAAGGGTTTTCTTTATTTTTAAAATTTTCTACATTGTAGAATAGTAGTGAAGACATCAAAACTATGAAATAACACATACAGAATCATGTAGCAACCAAAAAAGTGTTAAACATATCAAAATATATTTTATATTTGAGATTCTTCAAAGTAGCCACCCTATGCCTTGATGACAGCTTTGCACACTCTTGGCATTCTCTCAACCAGCTCCATGAGAGAGTCACCTGGAAGGCATTTCAATTAACAGATGTGCCTTGTTAAAAGTTAATTTGCGGAATTGTGTGACAAGGTAGGGGTGGTATACAGAAGATAGAACTATTTGGTCAAAGACCAAGTCCATATTATGTCAAGAACAGCTCAAATAAGCAAAGAGAAACGACAGTCCATCATTACTTTAAGACATGAAGGTCCGTCAATCCAGAAAATTTCAAGAACTTTGAAAGTTTCTTCAAGTGCAGTCACAAAAACCCATCAAGCGCTATGATGAAACTGGCTCTCATGTGGACCGCCACAGGAAAGGAAGACCCAGAGTTACCTCTGCTGCAGACGATAAGTTCATTAGTTACCAGCCTCAGAAATTGCAGCCCAAATAAATGCTTCACAGAGTTCAAGTAACAGACACATCTCAACATCAACTGTTCAGAGGAGACTGCGTGAATCAGGCCTTCATGGTTGAATTGATGCAAAGAAACCACTACAAAAGGACACCAATAAGAAGAAAAGACTTGCTTGGGCCAAGAAACACGAGCAATGGACATTAAACCGGTGGAAATCAGTCCTTTGGTCGGGTGTCCAAATTTGAGTTCCAACCGCCGTGTCTTTGTGAGATGTGTGGTTCCAACTGTGAAGCATGGAGGAGGAGGAGATGTGATGGTGCATTGCTGGTGACACTGTCGGTGATTTATTTAGAATTCAAAGCACACTTAACCAGCATGGCTACCACAGCATTCTGCAGTGATACACCATCCCATCTAGTTTGTTTTTCAACAGGACAATGACCCAAAACACACCTCCAGGCTGTGTAAGGGCTATTTGACCAACAAGGAGAGTGATGAAGTGCTGCATCAGATGACCTGGCCTCCACAATCACCGACGTCAACCCAATTGAGATGGTTTGGGAGGAGTTGGACCGCAGAGTGAAGGAAAAGCAGCCAACAAGTGCTCAGCATATGTGGGAACTCCTTCAAGACTGTTGGAAAAGCATTCCTCATGAAGCTGGTTGAGAGAATACCAAGAGTGTGCAAAGCTGTCAAGGCAAAGGGTGGCTACTTTGAAGAATCTAAAATCTAAAATATATTTAGATTTGTTTAACATTTATTTGGTTACTACATGATTCCATATGTGTTAGTTCATAGTTGTGATGTCTTCACTATTATTCTACAATGTAGAAAATAGTAGAAATAAAGAAGAACCCTGGAGTCAGAGGTTGGTGATGTTGTCAATCCACAACTGTACATTGTTACAATCTCAATGGCCTCTTGACACTTTTTTATTATTGTTAAGTGTACACCTCTTGAGACAAGAGACCATTGTACTCATTCACAAGGACACATGCCTGAGTCGAATAGAACCCAAGTGAAACAAAGAAACCAAGGTAATAGAATCACATTGAAAACGACCGTTTTTCATATCCTGAAGATTTTACCACACGTCATTGATACTCAGTGTGCTGCAGGCTACTACTGCACGTCATATTTTCATATCAACTCCGGTTATTATTATGAAGACTTCCCGCTCTATACGGATACCTAGACCAGGATACTGATGCTTTGTCCTGTTTTTGTTGACTTCAACACTATATGTAAATGGAGTGTGTGGATACATTGTGCCACAGAAACACAAACAGTTGCTGATCAAACAGACTATAGGACTACAGAATGGTGTTACTGCCTTATTGTGTTTTCAAATGTATAAGTTAACCTCTAGGTGCCTTGGTAGTAACCTTTCCTTGATAGTAACCTTACCCACTACTCATCCTTTCTGATCCAGTCTGTGAATGTTTGCGTGCACGCCACGCTCTGTACTGGGGCTAGGGGTTTGTGTCTCTTGGGCTTTGTTCGACCCGTGGCCGTGTTGTCTTCCCTGCCACCGTTGAACTTTATTTTCTACCCCATTCAAACTCCAGTGGTTTGAAGCTTTAACTTAAGTCGTTGGTTTTCTTGTTCTTTGATGGCCGTTTTCATTATATACGGTGTATTCAGACCCCTTGACTTTTTCAAAATGTTGTTACGTTACAGCCTTATTCTAAAATCGATTTAAAAAAAAATCCAAATCAATCTACACACAATACCTCATATTGACAAAGCGAAAACAGGTTTTTAGAAATGTGAAAATGTATACAATTAAAATAAACTGATTTACATAAGTATTCAGAACCTTTGCAATGAGACTTGAAGTTGAGCTCAGGTGCATCCTGTTTCCATTGAACATCCTTGATGTTTCTACAACTTGGAGTCCACCTGTGGTAAATTCATTTGTTGGACATGATTAGGAAAGGCACACACCTTTCTACACTACCGGTCAAAAGTTTTAGAACATCTGGAGAGGCCTACAAGCCACAGTGTCTCGCACCCACTGTGAAATCTGGTGGAGGATCGGTGATGATCCGGGGGTGCTTCAGCAAGGCTGGAATCTGGCAGATTTGTCTTTGTGAAGGACGCATGAATCAAGCCACAAGGTTGTCCTGGAAGAAAACCTTCTGCTCTGACAATGTTCCCCAACTCTGAGGATTGGTTTTTCCCAGCAGGACAATGCTCCGTGCCACACAGCCAGGTCAATGAAGGTGTAGTTGGAGGACCACCAGATCAAGACCCTGTCATGGCCAGCCCTGGAGGGTTATTCCACCAAATGTTGTCATTAGTTTATAGAAAAACAAATGTTCATTTTACCCAAACACGCATACCTATAAATAGTCAAACCAGAGAAACAAGCTGATTTCTAACAGGTGCATTTTCTGACTTTTGATTTGAAAACCTTGATCATCCCCTTATAAAAACGTGACCATTTTGATGTAACGAAGACGAAGGGAATTAGGAAGCAGGTGTATATGTTCAGTTTAATAATAACGAACATGGAGAGTTACAAAACAAGAGCAGCGTCTGGACATGAAAACAGAACCAACAATGCCAGATGATGGAGGTTGGTGAGGGCTATAGGGAGAGTAATCAGGGAAGTGATGAAATCCAGGTGTGCTTAACGATGGGGAGCAGATGTGCGCAATGTGGGTTGCTAGGACTGGGGTTTAGTAGACCGGCGACAGCCAGCACCGGAGGGAGGGAGCAGGAATAGGCGTGACAGTAACCCGACGCATGGCTCAATTCGCAGGACGACACCGGCCAGGAGGACGGCCCTGAGTGCAAGGAGTGAGCCGGTCGGCGGAGATGGAAATTCTGGGTTGGTGTTGGGGTCCAGGATGTCCGCCACCGGGACCCAAGAGCATTCTTCAGGATTGTACCCCTCCCAGTACACCAGGTGCTGTAGCCGACCCCCACGACCCCTATGCGGTAGTTAGTGGGGAGTTCTAAATGATAGGTTACCTCATTGACCCCCCGGAGGACTTTGAATGGCCCCACAAACCAGGGGCTCAGCTTCCAGAGGGGCAGGCGGAGCGTTCCTGGTGGAGATCCAGATGGTATCACCAGGATGGAACACGGGAGCCTCACTGCGGTGGCGGTCCGCCTGATCCTTCTGACGGTGCACTGGAGCCTCACGTGGGCGGCATTCCACACCTCTCGTCAACTACAGAGACCTCGGTCTGGCTCGGAGTCCATTGAGCTAGGGCCGGCTGATACCCCAGGATGCACTGGAAGGGAGTCAGCCTGGTGGAGGAGTGACGAACTTCTGGTCGTATTCCATCTAGGGAAGGAAGCGGGCCCACTCCCACTGCTGGTCCTGGAAGTGACTCCTTAGGAACCTCCCCAGCTTCTGGTTGGTCCTCTCCACCTGCCCGTTAGATGGAAGCCGGTACCCAAATGTGAGGCTGGCCATGGCCCCTAGCTTCTCCATAAAGGCATTCCAGACCCACAAAGTGAATTGGGGACCACGGTTTGAAACTATGTCTTCCGGAAGGCCCTAGTGCCGGGAAGACCTGCTGGAATAGTGCCTCAGCCACCTGGAGTGGTAAGTAGACCAGAGAGAGGGATAACACGGCAGGATTTGGAGAATCTGTCAACCAGAATAGTGGTAAAACCATCAGAAAGTGGGAGATCTGTTACAAAGTTTATGGACAGATGTGACCAAGTCCGCTGAGACACGGGAAGTAGTTTACCTGCTGGAGCGTGCCGGGGAAATTTGGATTGAGTACATACCGAACATGAGTTGACATAGTGGGCAACATCCTGCGCCAAGGTGGACCACCAGTATTTATCGGGGAGGGATTGGATGGTGCGGGTGACCAGCGGCGAGGAATGTGTGCCCAGGTCAACATCCGATCTCTCACCCCCGTGGGGACATAGATGCACTCTGCAGGGCAGATGGCAGGAGCGCGTTCCCTCTCCAGAGGGAACCACAGGGAGCGGGAAAGCAGATCCTCGGCATCCTGGTCCCCAGGCGGTGTTTCTCAGCTCCAGCTGTCTCCGGTGATGCCGCTCTGCCGCGGAGAGGTGTGGCCCCTACCTCCATGGGTTCAGGCTATGCCTCAGGACATCCAAAGGAGGGAAGTGAGTGGCGAGGTGGATGCTGACGATCCTGAAGAAGGTTATCCAGACAGATAACCATCGAGATGAGTGTGTCCAAGGATATGTTGTCATCCGACATGCCAACTCCGTCTTGACTTCTTTGCGCAGTCCGGAATAGAGTGTGGAGCGCCGGCTCATCCCATCCACTGGAGACTGCCACAGTCCGAAAGGTGAGGGCCTACTCCGCAGCAGTCTGGGCACCCTACTGGAGTTGGAAAAGTCGCTCACTTCCCTCTCTGCCCTCTGGAGGATAGTGGAAGACCGCCCTGAACAGAGCCATGAACTTCTCATAGGTACCCAGCTCCTCCTCTCCCAGACGGCCATAGCCCTCTCCAACGCCCGTCCGGTCAGCAGGGAAATGACAGTGGCAACCTTAGACCTCTCGGTGGTGGGGGTTTATGTCTGATAGACAAAATAGAGGGAGCACTGAAGTAGGAAGCCACGGCATTTCGATGGGCGGATGGCTGGCTCACTGTGACGACCCGTGGTATGAGGCCCTCCGTCAGTGGTATGGAGAACCTTGCTGGTGGTGGAGAACACGGAGGACCTCCTTCATGGTCGTACCCAGTAGAGCCAGCTGGTCGTGGTGTTGGGGGAGTAGATGACCCTGTTTCTCGACCATCTGGAATATGGTGTAATTATCTGCTGCTTCCATTATTTCTTGAGGCAGTATTCTGTAATGGAGACGCTGGGAAGCAGGTGCAGATGGTGAGTTTAATAACAATGAACATGGTGCGTTACAAAACAAGAGCAGCATCTGGACATGAAAACAGAACCAATACTGCCTGATGAAGGAGGTTGGTGAGGGCTATAGGGAGAGTAATCAGGCTGGTGATGAAGTCCAGGTGTACGCAGTGATGGTTGCCAGGACCGGTGGTTAGTAGACTGGCGAGGTCGAGCGCCGGAGGGAGGGAGTAGGCGTGACAGATGTATCTATTTATTCACATTTTACCACAGTGAACTAACTCATTGATGATATGACAATAATGCCAATGCTCATTGATATGTCTATCAAAGATTCAGATTAAAAGGGAAACATAAAAGCTGATTCATTTGAAAAGAAGAGGAAACTCGGTACAGAAAGATGAATTAATTTCCCATATCTAAAATGAACCTTGAAACCCAATGCAGGGAAAGGGATGTCTTTTTGAAACCCAATGCAGGGAAAGAGATGTCTTTTGAAACCCAATGCAGGGAAAGAGATGTCTTTTTGAAACCCAATGCAGGGAAAGAGATGTATTTTTGAAACCCAATGCAGGGAAAGAGATGTCTTTGGAAACCCAATGCAGGGAAAGAGATGTCTTTGGAAACCCAATGCAGGGAAAGAGATGTCTTTTGAAACCCAATGCAGGGAAAGATGTATTTTTGAAACCCAATGCAGGGAAAGAGATGTCTTTGGAAACCCAATGCAGGGAAAGAGATGTCTTTTTGAAACCCAATGCAGGGAAAGAGATGTATTTTGAAACCCAATGCAGGGAAAGAGATGTCTTTTGAAACCCAATGCAGGGAAAGAGATGTCTTTTGAAACCCAATGCAGGAAAGGAGATGTATTTTGAAACCCAATGCAGGGAAAGAGATGTATTTTGAAACCCAATGCATGGAAAGATGTCTTTTTGAAACCCAATGCAGGGAAAGAGATGTCTTTTTGAAACCCAATGCAGGGAAAGAGATGTCTTTTGAAACCCAATGCAGGGAAAGAGATGTCTTTTGAAACCCAATGCAGGGAAAGATGTCTTTTTGAAACCCAATGCAGGGAAAGATGTCTTTTTGAAACCCAATGCAGGGAAAGAGATGTCTTTGGAAACCCAATGCAGGGAAAGAGATGTCTTTTGAAACCCAATGCAGGGAAAGATGTATTTTTGAAACCCAATGCAGGGAAAGAGATGTCTTTGGAAACCCAATGCAGGGAAAGAGATGTCTTTTTGAAACCCAATGCAGGGAAAGAGATGTCTTTTGAAACCCAATGCAGGGAAAGAGATGTCTTTTGAAACCCAATGCAGGAAAGGAGATGTATTTTGAAACCCAATGCAGGGAAAGAGATGTATTTTGAAACCCAATGCAGGGAAAGATGTCTTTTTGAAACCCAATGCAGGGAAAGAGATGTCTTTTTGAAACCCAATGCAGGGAAAGAGATGTCTTTTGAAACCCAATGCAGGGAAAGAGATGTCTTTTGAAACCCAATGCAGGGAAAGATGTCTTTTTGAAACCCAATGCAGGGAAAGAGATGTCTTTGGAAACCCAATGCAGGGAAAGTGATGTCTTTTTGAAACCCAATGCAGGGAAAGAGATGTCTTTTGAAACCCAATGCAGGAAAGGAGATGTATTTTGAAACCCAATGCTGGGAAAGAGATGCCTTTTGAAACCCAATGCAGGGAAAGATGTCTTTTTGAAACCCAATGCAGGGAAAGAGATGTCTTTTGAAACCCAATGCAGGGAAAGAGATGTCTTTTGAAACCCAATGCAGGGAAAGAGATGTCTTTTGAAACCCAATGCAGGGAAAGAGATGTCTTTTTGAAACCCAATGCAGCGAAAGAGATGTCTTTTTGAAACCCAATGCAGGGAAAGAGATGTCTTTTGAAACCCAATGCAGGGAAAGAGATGTCTTTTTGAAACCCAATGCAGGGAAAGAGATGTCTTTTGAAACCCAATGCAGGGAAAGAGATGTCTTTTGAAACCCAATGCAGGGAAAGAGATGTCTTTTGAAACCCAATGCAGGGAAAGAGATGTCTTTTTTTCCTTTCCTTTTTCCAATTCAGAGTGACAACAGTTTATCGATCACGGATTAGAATAACACTCGTCTGTCTCCTAGAAATGACTGCTCAATACATGAACAATACACAGCACGGTAAAACACACCATGAATACAATTATAACATATTGACATGTTGCTACTGACACAAGTGGAACACGATAGGAAAAAGCCTATCACGCCATAAATAAATTGTAATGTATTGACATTTTGCCATTGAAATATCCTGTTTTTAGGGCGGTGAAACGTAGTGGGAAAAGCCCATCTCAGGGTCGGGTTGTGATTTGCGGGTTGTCAGGTTGGATTGACACTCTCCCACTGCAGACAACATGGATAAATCAGACAAATTACATTTCCTAGAAATACCAGAGGACTCAGCACTGTTGTGTTTACTGTCAGTTAATTACTGCAGGGACTGACTGCAGAGCAGGTGGGGTTACAGTTTGTCCTCTGTCCGCTCTCTCTCTCCCTCTCACTCCTCCCTCCTTCCCGCCTCAGCCTCTACTCCTCCCTCCCTCCTTCTGCCTTTCCTTTTAACTTCCTTCTTTGCCTGTCTTCTCTTTCTAATCTATTCCTTGTGTGTTGGTCTCTCCGTCTTTCCCCTGTGTTTGTTGGTCTCTACGTCTTTCCCCTGTGTTTGTTGGTCTCTCCGTCTTTCCCCTGTGTTTGTTGGTCTCTCCGTCTTTCCCCTGTGTTTGTTGGTCTCTCTGTCTTTCCCCTGTGTTTGTTGGTCTCTCCGTCTTTCCCCTGTGTTTGTTGGTCTCTCTGTCTTTCCCCTGTGTTTGTTGGTCTCTATATTTCCCCTGTGTTTGTTGGTCTCTACCTTTCCCCTGTGTTTGTTGGTCTCTACCTTTCCCCTGTGTTTGTTGGTCTCTTATCTTTCCCCTGTGTTTGTTGGTCTCTCTTTCCCCTGTGTTTGTTGGTCTCTCCGTCTTTCCCCTGTGTTTGTTGGTCTCTCTTTCCCCTGTGTTTGTTGGTCTCTCTTTCCCCTGTGTTTGTTGGTCTCTTATCTTTCCCCTGTGTTTGTTGGTCTCTTATCTTTCCCCTGTGTTTGTTGGTCTCTCCGTCTTTCCCCTGTGTTTGTTGGTCTCTTATCTTTCCCCTGTGTTTGTTGGTCTCTCTTTCCCCTGTGTTTGTTGGTCTCTTATCTTTCCCCTGTGTTTGTTGGTCTCTTATCTTTCCCCTGTGTTTGTTGGTCTCTCTTTCCCCTGTGTTTGTTGGTCTTGCTAAATCAGTGTATTCTCTCTGTCTTTCTCTAACACTGTCATTTAGGCCATCTTGCTCTCCCCAATACGTCTTCACTGGGTCAGAGAGCTGTGGACTGCTATTATTCTGGTGATCTCAGCAGGAGTTGTTGGAGAGAGGAACAGAGAGGAAACTACAGTCTTATGGCACTAGCGCAAAATGCACCAGCCAGTATGATAAAACCCTAATAATAGAATGCATGGTAGGCTACAATAGTGGTAAATGTACCCACTGTAGCGACAGATCTAGCATCAGTTTATCCTTAACCATAAGTAGGGGGAGACTGATGCCATTGTCTAGGGGCATCTTCACCCTACTCCCCACTGACGTATAGCGCAGTATAGCATATCCTGTACTTCTCTCCCAAGGAGCTTATTACTTCTGACCAATGTATTCCTCTGACGTGCCCTGAGGGCAGAGCAGTGTGGTCTGTGTTACTCTGACAGGAGGTGACCTGAGGACAGAGCAGTGTGGTCTGTGTTACTCTGACAGGAGGTGACCTGAGGACAGAGCAGTGTGGTCTGTGTTACTCTGACAGGAGGTGACCTGAGGACAGAGCAGTGTGGTCTGTGTTACTCTGACAGGAGGTGACCTGAGGACAGAGCAGTGTGGTCTGTGTTACTCTGACAGGAGGTGACCTGAGGACAGAGCAGTGTGGTCTGTGTTACTCTGACAGGAGGTGACCTGAGGACAGAGCAGTGTGGTCTGTGTTACTCTGACAGGAGGTGACCTGAGGACAGAGCAGTGTGGTCTGTGTTACTCTGACAGGAGGTGACCTGAGGACAGAGCAGTGTGGTCTGTGTTACTCTGACAGGAGGTGACCTGAGGACAGAGCAGTGTGGTCTGTGTTACTCTGACAGGAGGTGACCTGAGGACAGAGCAGTGTGGTCTGTGTTACTCTGACAGGAGAGGTGACCTGAGGACAGAGCAGTGTGGTCTGTGTTACTCTGACAGGAGGTGACCTGAGGACAGAGCAGTGTGGTCTGTGTTACTCTGACAGGAGGTGACCTGAGGACAGAGCAGTGTGGTCTGTGTTACTCTGACAGGAGGTGACCTGAGGACAGAGCAGTGTGGTCTGTGTTACTCTGACAGGGAGGTGACCTGAGGACAGAGCAGTGTGGTCTGTGTTACTCTGACAGGAGGTGACCTGAGGACAGAGCAGTGTGGTCTGTGTTACTCTGACAGGAGGTGACCTGAGGACAGAGCAGTGTGGTCTGTGTTACTCTGACAGGAGGTGACCTGAGGACAGAGCAGTGTGGTCTGTGTTACTCTGACAGGAGGTGACCTGAGGACAGAGCAGTGTGGTCTGTGTTACTCTGACAGGAGGTGACCTGAGGACAGAGCAGTGTGGTCTGTGTTACTCTGACAGGGGATGGGGAACATGGGGATGCCATCCCACTGAGGACAAGGAGTAGGAGATGGTCCTGGGGCCTTATTTCAGTCAAATGCAGTTAGTCTTTTATTGTCTCCATAGGGGAAATTGGTATTACGTTTACGTTTACGTTATTTAGCAGACGCTCTTATCCAGAGCGACTTACCAATTGGTGCATTCACCTTATGATATCCAGTGGAACAACCACTTACAATAGTACATCTATAACTTTTTGGGGGGGAGGGTAGGGGGGGTTAGAAGGATTACTTTGTCCTATCCCAGGTATTCCTTAAAGAGGTGGGGTTTCAGGTGTCTCCGGAAGGTGGTGATTGACTCCGCTGTCCTGGCGTCGTGAGGGAGCTTGTTCCACCATTGGGGTGCCAGAGCAGCGAACAGTTTTGACTGGGCTGAGCGGGAACTGTGCTTCCGCAGAGGTAGGGAGGCGAGCAGGCCAGAGGTGGATGAACGCAGTGCCCTTCTTTGGGTGTAGGATGAGTTGTAGGGGTTTGATGGCACAGGCAGGGAGCCCCGCCAACAGCGAGTTGCAGTAATCCAGACGGGAGATGACAAGTGCCTGGATTAGGACCTGCGCCGCTTCCTGTGTGAGGCAGGGTCGTACTCTGCAAATGTTGTAGAGCATGAACCTACAGGATCGGGTCACCGCCTTGATGTTAGTGGAGAACGACAGGGTGTTGTCCAGGGTCACACCAAGGCTCTTAGCACTCTGGGAGGAGGACACAATGGAGTTGTCCACCGTGATGGCGAGATCATGGAAAGGGCAGTCCTTCCCCGGGAGGAAGAGCAGCTCCGTCTTGCCGAGGTTCAGCTTGAGGTGGTGATCTGTCATCCACACTGATATGTCTGCCAGACATGCAGAGATGCGATTCGCCACCTGGTTATCAGAAGGGGGAAATGTATTGACATACATACAACACTACATGAAATGGAAAGATCCGGCCAGGCAGATCCAGGTACTTTTAGAGACACAATAACAGGACCTGTGTTTCGCCCAAGTCATTTTCCTCCTCAAAGCCCCATAGCAGGACCCATGTTCTCCCAAGTCATTTTCCTCCTCAAAGCCCCATAGCAGGAACCATGTTCTCCCAAGTCATTTTCCTCCTCAAAGCCCCATAGCAGGACCCATGTTCTCCCAAGTCATTTTCCTCCTCAAAGCCCCATAGCAGGACCCATGTTCTCCCAAGTCATTTTCCTCCCCAAAGCCCCATAGCAGGACCCATGTTCTCCCAAGTCATTTTCCTCCTCAAAGCCCCATAGCAGGACCCATGTTCTCCCAAGTCATTTTCCTCCCCAAAGCCCCATAGCAGGACCCATGTTCTCCCAAGTCATTTTCCTCCTCAAAGCCCCATAGCAGGACCCATGTTCTCCCAAGTCATTTTCCTCCTCAAAGCCCCATAGCAGGACCCATGTTCTCCCAAGTCATTTTCCTCCTCAAAGCCCCATAGCAGGACCCATGTTCTCCCAAGTCATTTTCCTCCTCAAAGCCCCATAGCAGGACCCATGTTTTTCCTCAAAACTTGATGTAATCCTGAGCATGAAGCTGTGCCAGATCTCCCCACAACAGCACTAAAACAACTGGTACCAGAGAGGATTTTCTTATTTACAGTGCATTTGGAAAGTATTCAGAACCCTTCACTTTTCCCACATTTTGGTACGTTACAGTCTTATTCTAAAATGTATTATATTAATTTGTTTCCTCGTTAATCTACACACAATACCCCATAATGACAAAGCCGAAAACAGGTTTTTAGAAATGTTTGCACATTTATTTAAAATAAAAATACCTTATTTACATAAGTATTCAGACCCTTTTCTATGATAAATTGAGCTCAGGTGCATCCTATTTCCATTGATCATCCTTGAGATGTTTCTACAACTTGATTGGAGTCCACCTGTGGTAAATTCAATTGATTGGACATGATTTGAAAAGACACACACCTGTCGATATAAGGTCCCACAGTTGACAGTGCATGTCAGAGCAAAAAGCAAGCCATGAGGTTGAAGGAATTGTCCGTAGAACTCCAATACAGGATTGTGTTGAGGCACAGATCTGGGGAAGGGTACCAAAAAATGTCTGCAGCATTGAAGTTCCGCAAGAACACAGTGGCCTCCATAATTTTTGGGACAACCAAGACTCTTGCTAGAGCTGGCCGCCCGGACAAACTGAGCAATCGGGGGAGAAGGGCCTTGGTCAGGGAGGTGACCAAGAACCCGATGGTCTCTCTGACAGAGGTCCAGAGTTCCTCTGTGGAGATGGGAGAACCTTCCAGAAGGACAACCATCTCTGCAGCCCTCCACCATTCAGGCCTTTATGGTAGAGTGGCCAGACGCAAACCACTCCTCAGTAAAAGGCACATGACAGCCCGCTTGGAGTTTGCCAAAAGGCACCTAAAGGACTCTCAGACCATGAGAAACAAGCTTCTCTAGTCTGATGAAATCAAGATTGAACTCTTTGGCCTGAATGCCAAGTGTCACGCCTGGAGGAAACCAGGCACCGCTCATCACCTGGCCAATCCCAACCTTACGGTGAAGCATGGTGGTGGCAGCATCATGCTGTGGGGATATTTTTCAGCTGAAGGGACTGGGAGACTAGTCAGGAACAAAAGAACGATGAACGGAGCAAAGTACAGCGAGATCCTTGATGAAAACCTGCTCCAGAGCACTCAGGACCTCTGACTGGGTCACCTTCCAACAGGACAACAACCATAAGCACACAGCCAAACCAATGCAGGAGCGGCTTCGGGACAAATCTCTGAATGTCCTTGAGTGGCCCAGCCAGAGCCTGGACTTGAACCCGATCGAACATCTCTGGAGAGACCTGAAAATAGCTGTACAGCGACGCTCCCCATCCAACCTGACAGAGCTTGAGAGGATCTGCAGAGAAGAATGGGAGAAACTCCCCAAATACAGGTGTGCCAAGCTTGTAGCGTCATACCCAAGAAGACTTGAGGCTGTAATCGCTTCCAAAGGT
This sequence comes from Salmo salar, assembly GCF_965601325.2. NCBI lineage: Eukaryota > Metazoa > Chordata > Actinopteri > Salmoniformes > Salmonidae > Salmo > Salmo salar. Next base: position 12,267,249 of record NC_138293.1, read on the forward strand.
GCTTCAACAAAGTACTGAGTAAAGGGTCTGAATACTTATGTAAATGTAATATTTAAGTGTTTTATTTTTAATACGTTTGCAAACATTTCTAAAAACCTGTTTTTGCTTTGTCATTATGGGTTATTGTATGTATATTGATGAGGAGAAAAAAACGATTTAATCAATTTTAGAATTAGGGTGTAACGTAACAAAATGTGGAAAAAGTAAAGGGGTCTGAATCCTTTCCTAATGCACTGTATGTTATGTATAATTGTTTTCTCAGTAATGTGTGACCACAGATAGCAGGTTAGCCAGTGGCTCTGCTGTTTCTTCTTCCATTTACAGTGGGATGTTAAGCAGTGCTGAGATTGGCTTGGCTTGGGTTAGGAAAGCATCAGATCCTGCTGACAAGAGGGAAGACGCTTTTATGGTTGTTTCTTTCTGCTACATGTTCTTTCTCTCTTATTCATTCTCTCTCTTTATTATTCATTATCTCTCTTTCTCATTATCTCTGTCTCTCATTCATTTTCTCTCTCTCTTATCTCTATTATTCATTATCTCTATCATTTATTCTCTCTTTCGCTCTTATTTATTCATTCTCTCTCTTTATTATTCATTATCTCTCTTTCTCATTATCTCTGTCTCTCATTCATTTTCTCTCTCTCTTTTCTCTATTATTCATTATCTCTATCATTTATTCTCTCTTTCGCTCTTATTTATTCATTCTCTCTCTTTATTATTCATTATCTCTCTTTCTCATTATCTCTGTCTCTCATTCATTTTCTCTCTCTCTTTTCTCTATTATTCATTATCTCTATCATTTATTCTCTCTTTCGCTCTTATTTATTCATTCTCTCTCTGCGGACATGCGCTGCATACGTAATACATCTTGCATGCAGGGCACGTGGGCGTTCAAACACACACACTCTCTCTTCATCACCCCCCCATTCTCCCCAAACACCACCACACCTATCTCTCACTCGAATTCCTCGATAGCCTCCCTTTCCTCCATCCCTCTCCTTTGTTTATTTGGCCGTATCCCTGCTTCAGTTCCACTTGGACGGAGTGAATATATAACAGAGGGTGATGTATAACCCCACTCTGTCAGGAGCCGCTAGCTGAAACCACCTTTGTTTACTGCCCACCATTACAGAGAAACGCACCAGACAACCTATCTGACGTCATAACAGCGAAACAGACGTGCACAGGAGGATGGTGGTACCTTAATTGGGGAGGACGAGCTCGTTGTAATGGCTGGAGCTGAATTAGTGGAATGGTATCAAATACATCAAACACACTGTTTCCATTTGTTTGATTTAAAAAATAAAAAAAATAATAATAATATATATATATATTTGAAATTTGATTCTGTTCTATTCGCTCTGTTCCAGCCGTCGTTATGAGCCGTCCTCCCCTCAGCAGCCTCCACTGGTGCACGTACACATGTACTGCATCCATCAACCCCCTCATCACACACACCACCGTCTAATAAATACTGCCTCTGAGTTCAGTCAGTGTCGCTGTTTTGAATGATCTTTGAATAGAAGAAAAAGAATCCCCACCTAATTGATACTGGTATTTTGTTTATAAATATCACGTAAATGTTTGTGTGTTGACTTTTGTAATCAAATTGGTCATTGTGTTAGGAAACATTTTTCTAAAGAATTTATTTTTAATTTTTTTGAGAACCTGATCTTTTGGCAAACATTGAAGGAAACATATTTCAAATCCAGTACTCTCTGTACCCAAAATGACCAGTATGAATATATTATCTGTAAAAATATCAACACTTCCTGTAAGTCTTGGGTGTTTAGAATCCTGTAGTCTCACAGCAGGTCATAGAGTGCCCCCTAGTGCTATGTACATGGAATTGGCTAAATATTAGGAATTGTAGTCCCATCTATGTCCACTGTATCTTTTTGTAGTTCCATCTATGTCCACTGTATCTTTTTGTAGTTCCATCTATGTCCACTGAATCTTAGCCATAATCTTCTATCAATGTTATGTATCAACATTCTGTCAGCTTTCCCATGACTTTTAGTCTTCGCTATAACCATAGTTCTGTCAACCCTCATTATAACCCTCTAAGTTCTACATCAGCTTTCTTTCAACGTCTCTACTGCCATAAACCTTCTATCAACGTTCTACTAGCATTCTCTCAACCTTTGCCTTTCAGGACACCAATGAGACTCCGGGAGTGCCCCTGTTCGGCAGCACTCTGGGAGTGGACCTTTGCCGGGGCCGCAGGCGTCACTCGGGCACGCTACAGCTGCCCCCGTTGTCATGGCGACAGGCGGAGAGGGATCTAAGCCGCACGCCAGAGGGGGATGCCATGGCCCGGCCCACCACCCTGCCCTTCCACCCGCTGCCACAAATCAACATCATCCATGCCGACCCCGACAGGTTAGGTCAGAAACTAGCAGACACTGCAGTCCTGGAGGACTCAAGATGTGCTTCTTTACTTGGGGTTAAACCAAAAGTGTTTTCTCCTGTCTGTATTAGAGCATTCTATGTTCATGTTTTGGTGAACCAATCTTACTCTATGCTAAGGTATAATATGTGTTGGTGGAGTCCTAGAAGCATGTCTCCCGAGTGGCGCAGCGGTCTAAGGCACTGCTCCTCAGTGCTAGAGGCGTCACTACAGACCCTGGTTCGATTCCAGGCTGTATCACAACCGGCCGTGATTGGGAGTCCCATAGGGCGGCGCACAATTGGCCCAGCATCGTTAGGGTTTGGCCGGGAAAAGGCCGTCGTTGTAAATAAGAATTTGTTATTAACTGACTTGCCTAGTTAAATAAAATGAAATATATATCTGTTCTGGACATTGTATCAGCAAAGTGCACTTTCATCCAACAACCACTGGGCGGAGATAAAGAGCTCTAATGCCATTTGTGGTGCCTGCTGAATTCTAGGATTAGGTGATATTCTGTGTACCAGGGTATTTCAAAATACTGATGGTATGATTTTCAATACTGTGTACTACAGAGGGGGTGGACCTTAAAAAGGTAACTTTCTGGGCTTGAATGGAAAGAGAGAGAGATAGAGATGGGACTGTATGGAAGAGGGAAAGTGGGTAGAGATTGTTTAAATGAAACAGAGAAAAAGTAGGTAGGTAGATAGGTAGAGAATACTTGAGAGAGAGGGAGTGAAGGAAAATATGGAGGGAGAGGCATAGAGTGTCACACCCAGCGAATCCTTGAAGTCTTGACAGAATAATAGAGAAGAACTGGCCAAACAGGCCTGCCAACTAGAGCTGTCGGAAGAACCTTGTTCTGTTCTCTCTGGTGTGTCGTGTCCTGTATCCTCTCTGGTGCGTCGTGTCCTGTATCCTCTCTGGTGTGTTGTGTCCTGTATCCTCTCTGGTGTGTTGTGTCCTGTATCCTCTCTGGTGCGTCGTGTCCTGTATCCTCTCTGGTGCGTCGTGTCCTGTATCCTCTCTGGTGTGTCGTGTCCTGTATCCTCTCTGGTGTGTTGTGTCCTGTATCCTCTCTGGTGTGTAGTGTCCTGTATCCTCTCTGGTGTGTAGTGTCCTGTATCCTCTCTGGTGTGTAGTGTCCTGTATCCTCTCTGGTGTGTAGTGTCCTGTATCCTCTCTGGTGTGTCGTGTCCTGTATCCTCTCTGGTGTGTCGTGTCCTGTATCCTCTCTGGTGTGTAGTGTCCTGTATCCTCTCTGGTGTGTAGTGTCCTGTATCCTCTCTGGTGTGTAGTGTCCTGTATCCTCTCTGGTGCGTCGTGTCCTGTATCCTCTCTGGTGCGTCGTGTCCTCTATCCTCTCTGGTGCGTCGTGTCCTGTATCCTCTCTGGTGCGTCGTGACCTGTATCCTCTCTGGTGCGTCGTGTCCTGTATCCTCTCTGGTGTGTCATGTCCTGTATCCTCTCTGGTGCGTCGTGTCCTGTATCCTCTCTGGTGTGTAGTGTCCTGTATCCTCTCTGGTGTGTAGTGTCCTGTATCCTCTCTGGTGTGTCGTGTCCTGTATCCTCTCTGGTGTGTCGTGTCCTGTATCCTCTCTGGTGTGTAGTGTCCTGTATCCTCTCTGGTGCGTCGTGTCCTGTATCCTCTCTGGTGCGTCGTGTCCTGTATCCTCTCTGGTGTGTTGTGTCCTGTATCCTCTCTGGTGCGTCGTGACCTGTATCCTCTCTGGTGCGTCGTGTCCTGTATCCTCTCTGGTGTGTCGTGTCCTGTATCCTCTCTGGTGTGTCGTGTCCTGTATCCTCTCTGGTGCGTCGTGTCCTGTATCCTCTCTGGTGTGTCGTGTCCTGTATCCTCTCTGGTGCGTCGTGTCCTGTATCCTCTCTGGTGTGTCGTGTCCTGTATCCTCTCTGGTGCGTCGTGTCCTGTATCCTCTCTGGTGTGTCGTGTCCTGTATCCTCTCTGGTGCGTCGTGTCCTGTATCCTCTCTGGTGCGTCGTGTCCTGTATCCTCTCTGGTGCGTCGTGTCCTGTATCCTCTCTGGTGCGTCGTGTCCTGTATCCTCTCTGGTGCGTCGTGTCCTGTATCCTCTCTGGTGTGTAGTGTCCTGTATCCTCTCTGGTGCGTCGTGTCCTGTATCCTCTCTGGTGTGTTGTGTCCTGTATCCTCTCTGGTGCGTCGTGACCTGTATCCTCTCTGGTGCGTCGTGTCCTGTATCCTCTCTGGTGCGTCGTGTCCTGTATCCTCTCTGGTGCGTCGTGACCTGTATCCTCTCTGGTGCGTCGTGTCCTGTAGCCTCACACTTGAGCTCCACTCATTGGGACTGAGTGAACTGGACTCTGTTCTAAACCAAGACCCTGGCTATGGAGGCTCATGGGGACAAAACACAGCTGGAACAGAATATAGACTCACGTGGGAATACCGAATCGGACAAGAAGACGAGCGTTTCACCCCACATCGCCCCGAGACCGTTTCGTAAGCAGGTGGTGAACAAGCGCCGTTACAGGCGCTTCACTGTGGACCACACCTGGTAAGGCCCTGGAGGTGTGTGTGTGTGTGTGTGTCCACATGCACGTGTGTATAGCATAGTGTGATTGTTTCACCCTTTCTGTAACATTTAAGCAACTTATGTCTGCTGAAAATATCACTTTTAAAAGTGTATATACTGTTAAGTCATAGCCAACTAATGTTGTTGACTCGTCTTGTACTCATATATGTGGCCAAATCATAAATTGGAGAAAACACTTCAAAACACTTAAAACACTTAAAAAAAACACCTCAAACTTGTATCTCAAACAGACTGTTTCAAAAATGCTTGTCAATGTATGGCATCCTGTGTCATTGTCTGAGCTGGGCCATCAGTGGTTTATTCACATGAATATTTTAATGACCGGTATACACCCTCACCATTCTGTTGCTGGGGTACGACCACACCATTCTGTTGCTGGGGTACGACCACACCATTCTGTTGCTGGGGTACGACCACGCCATTCTGTTGCTGGGGTACGACCACGCCATTCTGTTGTTGGGGTACGACCACGCCATTCTGTTGCTGGGGTACGACCACACCATTCTGTTGCTGGGGTACGACCACGCCATTCTGTTGCTGGGGTACGACCACACCATTCTGTTGCTGGGGTACGACCACGCCATTCTGTTGCTGGGGTACGACCACGCCATTCTGTTGCTGGGGTACGACCACGCCATTCTGTTGCTGGGGTACGACCACGCCATTCTGTTGCTGGGGTACGACCACGCCATTCTGTTGCTGGGGTACGACCACGCCATTCTGTTGTTGGGGTACGACCACGCCATTCTGTTGCTGGGGTACGACCACGCCATTCTGTTGCTGGGGTACGACCACGCCATTCTGTTGTTGGGGTACGACCACACCATTCTGTTGCTGGGGTACGACCACGCCATTCTGTTGCTGGGGTACGACCACGCCATTCTGTTGTTGGGGTACGACCACACCATTCTGTTGCTGGGGTACGACCACACCATTCTGTTGCTGGGGTACGACCACGCCATTCTGTTGCTGGGGTACGACCACGCCATTCTGTTGCTGGGGTACGACCACACCATTCTGTTGCTGGGGTACGACCACACCATTCTGTTGCTGGGGTACGACCACACCATTCTGTTGCTGGGGTACGACCACGCCATTCTGTTGCTGGGGTACGACCACACCATTCTGTTGCTGGGGTACGACCACGCCATTCTGTTGCTGGGGTACGACCACGCCATTCTGTTGCTGGGGTACGACCACGCCATTCTGTTGCTGGGGTACGACCACGCCATTCTGTTGCTGGGGTACGACCCTCGCCATTCTGTTGCTGGGGTACGACCCTCGCCATTCTGTTGCTGGGGTACGACCACGCCATTCTGTTGCTGGGGTACGACCACGCCATTCTGTTGCTGGGGTACGACCACACCATTCTGTTGCTGGGGTACGACCACGCCATTCTGTTGCTGGGGTACGACCACGCCATTCTGTTGCTGGGGTACGACCCACGCCATTCTGTTGCTGGGGTACGACCCTCGCCATTCTGTTGCTGGGGTACGACCACGCCATTCTGTTGTTGGGGTACGACCACGCCATTCTGTTGCTGGGGTACGACCACGCCATTCTGTTGTTGGGGTCGCCCACACCATTCCAACACAGAAAAGCTGCTTTTTAAAATACTTCATTAAAAAGTTTTGGAAGGAAAGGTATTTCACTAATATTGTAATAAATTACAGGTCATATTTAATAGAAATCTGGAAACATGGACAGTTACTTTACAACCAAATCTCTATTCTGAATTTAAATGGCATGTTATAGAAGGGTCCTGACACCTTTTTTTGTGATTTCACATGTTTTTGAGAAACACCCCAAATAGCAACTCACTTCCTCATCGTCATTGTGTAGTATGGGGGCCCCAAAATGACATGAACAAAGGCTCAAAAGTCCTTTTAAGCAACTTATATTCCTCGATTGATATGTAATTATGTGAAATGGGACAACTGTTGAAACAATGTTTACCTCAGGAGGAGGATATACCAGTTCCAGGAGAAAACAATGTGAACTGAAACCATTACATTAGAATCTGTAACCTGGCCTACAAATCATACAGGTTTGCTCATTAACACGTCATCATTCTTGGAGGAAAAACATATCTGGTTCTTGTTATTTTTCAACTTTAAAGCTTTTTACAGAAAAAATAAATAATAATTTAATGCTGCAATATATAACTTTTTGGGTGACCTGACAAAATGTACATAGAAATGTGACTTATAGATCTATCATTCCAATTGAAAGCAAGTCTAAGAAGGGGTAGATCTGTTCTATGTGTGCCATGCTTCCTGTTTTAGGTTTTGTTTTTGCGTCTTTTACTTTCGGTTTTGTACACCAGCTTCAAACAGCTGAAAATACAATATTTTTGCTTATGGAAAATATATTTCACAACGGTTTAGATGATTCAATGATTCTCTACACTATACTTGCTTGTTTTATCACAAACTGAAATTAGTCTAACTATTTACATTTTTGCAACCAGGAAATGGCGGAGTGATTTCAGCATAGTGCATCTTTAACCTTGTACCATCGCCCTCTAGTGACTCCTTGTGGTGGGCCGGGCGCCTGCAAGCTGACTTCAGTCGGCAGTTGTATGTACAGTGTTTCCTCAGACACATTGGTGTGGCTGGCTTCCGGGTTAAGTGAGCAGTGTGTCATGAAGCAGTGTGGCTTGGCAGGATCGTGTAAGCGGATGCATGGCTCTTGACCTTCACCTCTCCCAAGTCCTTAGGGGAGTTGCAGTGATGGGACAATTGGATATCACGAAATTGGGGTAAAAGGGGTAAAAAAAAAGCTTAGCTTGGTGTGGTTGAGGAGAAGAAAGGCTGCCTGACTGTCCCCTTGTCCCTCTCCTGACTGTCCCCTTGTCCCTCTCCTGACTGTCCCCTTGTCCCTCTCCTGACTGTCCCCTTGTCCCTCTCCTGACTGTCCCCTTGTCCCTCTCCTGACTGTCCCCTTGTCCCTCTCCTGACTGTCCCCTTGTCCCTCTCCTGACTGTCCCCTTGTCCCTCTCCTGACTGTCCCCTTGTCCCTCTCCTGACTGTCCCCTTGTCCCTCTCCTGACTGTCCCCTTGTCCCTCTCCTGACTGTCCCCTTGTCCCTCTCCTGACTGTCCCCTTGTCCCTCTCCTGACTGTCCCCTTGTCCCTCTCCTGACTGTCCCCTTGTCCCTCTCCTGACTGTCCCCTTGTCCCTCTCCTGACTGTCCCCTTGTCCCTCTCCTGACTGTCCCCTTGTCCCTCTCCTGACTGTCCCCTTGTCCCTCTCCTGACTGTCCCCTTGTCCCTCTCCTGACTGTCCCCTTGTCCCTCTCCTGACTGTCCCCTTGTCCCTCCCCTGACTGTCCCCTTGTCCCTCCCCTGACTGTCCCCTTGTCCCTCCCCTGACTGTCCCCTTGTCCCTCTCCTGACTGTCCCCTTGTCCCTCTCCTGACTGTCCCCTTGTCCCTCTCCTGACTGTCCCCTTGTCCCTCTCCTGACTGTCCCCTTGTCCCTCTCCTGACTGTCCCCTTGTCCCTCTCCTGACTGTCCCCTTGTCCCTCTCCTGACTGTCCCCTTGTCCCTCTCCTGACTGTCCCCTTGTCCCTCTCCTGACTGTCTCCTTGTCTCTATCTCGTCTGCTTCCACTCAGATGACAACAACAGTTAGTTCTGGTTGCTCTCTAACGTTTACACGTTGCTTGGGCCCCAGCTGAACCTGAAGTCTGCCTCCTGCATTTTCCCATAGATAACTCTATCCAGATACAAGCAATACGCAGAGACTTGAGAGAGAGATGTACAGTCCACTCCTGATCAGTGGCTTGGGACCGTTACTGGGACTGTCTGGGACTAAACTTGCTTGGGACTAAATATAAAAACATGAAGACAAATAAATCAAGAAAAACTATTTATTTGAATTGGGACTGGTGAATTGCAATGCATTTATCCATGTGCATTTATCAGGAGTCGACTGCATTGAATTAACCTGGTCAACCTGGTGAAAAATAGTCCCTTTGGCTGTGTTTGGCCCAAGGCCCATGACCCTTTACTGAGTGTCTCCTAACCTGTCCCTCTCCCTACTCCCCTCTACTTCACCTCTCTGTTGGACACTGCAGAGTACCTCAATCCCTCCTTCCTTCTGAAGAGCATCTGGGTTTTCCACTGCTGTAACATAGTGATGGACACATTTTGTTTAAAGCAGGGATCTCATGATCTGGGGGCCAACGTCAGCCTGTCAGTTATCATGGGGCCCACAAAAAGCAGTGTGTCAGCCTGATAGTTTGAGACCCCGGTGGAGAAACACAATCGGCCCTGTAAACACTGTTGATGCCTAATCACTTCTAGGATTGCTATGTCACGTGTTGTCACCTTTGATACTTGACACCAAGCATCAACTATGGAGGGGGGTGGGGACACAAGCTAGCGTCGTCATGCTTTTTCTCCGTACTATTCTCTCTCTCTCTCTCTCTCTCTCTCTCTCTCTCTCTTTGAATCACTCTCTGTCTTGCTTGTGATTCCAGTAACCGTGTAATGTTCCATTATATACCGTCATGCAATTTAGACACACAGTGGAACCAAGAGTCAGATGACTACACTGACTATAGGGACAGACGAGGAGACAGTCTATCCTCTGTAGTCCAGTCCAGATCTACCTCTCAACAAGCCAATCCTGTGCCATCACACTGTTGGCCTCTGGTCAGGGATAGGGCACTCAGTGGCAGGGTGTGTGAATGTGAGTGTATGTGGTCAGAGTGGTGTGTGTGGTCAGAGGGGTGTGAGGGTGTGTGTGGTCAGAGGGGTGTGTGTGGTCAGAGGGGTGTGTGTGGTCAGAGGGGTGTGAGAGTGTGTGTGGTCAGAGGGGTGTGTGAGTGTGTGTGTGGTCAGAGGGGTGTGTGAGTGTGTGTGTGGTCAGAGAGGTGTGTGAGTGTGTTTCTGGTCAGAGGAGGGGTGTGGGGGAGGGGAGGAGGAGGGGTGCAGGGGAGATGAGGAGGAGCAGTGAGATGATGATGGAGAGAGGAGGAGGTGCAGGGGAGATGAGGAGGAGGAGGAGGAGCAGTGAGATGATGATGATGGAGAGAGGAGGAGGTGCAGGGGAGATGAGGAGGAGGAGGAGGAGCAGTGAGATGATGATGGAGAGAGGAGGGGGTGCAGGGGAGAGGAAGGAAGGAGGAGAGGGTCCATGAGGGAGGAGGAGGTGCAGGGGAGATGAGGAGGGGGTGCAGGGGAGAGGAAGGAGGGGGTGCAGGGGAGATGAGGAGGGGGTGCAGGGGAGATGAGGAGGAGGAGGAGCAGTGAGATGATGATGGAGAGAGGAGGAGGTGCAGGGGAGATGAGGAGGGGGTGCAGGGGAGAGGAAGGAGGAGGTGCAGGGGAGAGGAAGGAGGGGGTGCAGGGGAGAGGAAGGAGGGGGTGCAGGGGAGATGAGGAGGGGGTGCAGGGGAGATGAGGAGGGGGTGCAGGGGAGAGGAAGGAGGAGAGGGTTCATGAGGGAGGAGGAGGTGCAGGGGAGATGAGGAGGGGGTGCAGGGGAGAGGAAGGAGGAGAGGCTGCATGAGGGAGGAGGAGGTGCAGGGGAGATGATGTACACCAGGTCTCCTATCTGTCACAGAAGCAGAGTGCACATTGACTTCAGTGAGGAGGTGGTCCTGAATTAAGCCCCCTCCTCCACTACCAGGTGACTTTCTTATTTTCTCTCTCTCATATTTTTTTCTTGGTGTGTGATAGTTTGTAGAATGGTTGTGTTGTAGGGTAACCAGGTAACCGGGATCCTGGGACTGTCCCGGGAACACTTCACATTTCACATCTAATGCAATTCCACAAAAAACTAAAACATGCACAGCAGCAGATTAACAAATAATTAAATGGCACAAAATCCAGACAGGTTGTAGCATGGAAGCTTTTAGCCGAGCGTATTTACTTAACACACTCACCATAAATTCAAAGCACACACATAATTGACACTGCTGGACTGCACACGAGACCCGAATGCAGTTAGTAAACCCCACATGAAACCCCCACGTATAGCCTATAAACCCCCACGTATAGCCTATAAACCCCCACGTATAGCCTATAAACCCCCACGTATAGCCTATAAACCCCCACGTATAGCCTATAAACCCCCACGTATAGCCTGTAAACCCCCACGTATAGCCTATAAACCCCCACGTATAGCCTATAAACCCCCACGTATAGCCTATAAACCCCCACGTATAGCCTGTAAACCCCCACGTATAGCCTATAAACCCCCACGTATAGCCTATAAACCCCCACGTATAGCCTATAAACCCCCACGTATAGCCTATAAACCCCCACGTACAGCCTATAAACCCCCACGTATAGCCTATAAACCCCCACGTATAGCCTGTAAACCCCCACGTATAGCCTATAAACCCCCACGTACAGCCTATAAACCCCCACGTATAGCCTATAAACCCCCACGTATAGCCTATAAACCCCCACGTATAGCCTATAAACCCCCACGTATAGCCTATAAACCCCCACGTACAGCCTATAAACCCCCACGTATAGCCTATAAACCCCCACGTATAGCCTATAAACCCCCACGTATAGCCTATAAACCCCCACGTACAGCCTATAAACCCCCACGTACAGCCTATAAACCCCCACGTACAGCCTATAAACCCCCACGTATAGCCTATAAACCCCCACGTATAGCCTATAAACCCCCACGTATAGCCTATAAACCCCCACGTACAGCCTATAAACCCCCACGTACAGCCTATAAACCCCCACGTACAGCCTATAAACCCCCACGTACAGCCTATAAACCCCCACGTACAGCCTATAAACCCCCACGTACAGCCTATAAACCCCCACGTACAGCCTATAAACCCCCACGTACAGCCTATAAACCCCCACGTATAGCCTATAAACCCCCACGTACAGCCTATAAACCCCCACGTACAGCCTATAAACCCCCACGTACAGCCTATAAACCCCCACGTACAGCCTATAAACCCCCACGTACAGCCTATAAACCCCCACGTACAGCCTATAAACCCCCACGTATAGCCTATAAACCCCCACGTACAGCCTATAAAATACCGTGTGCTTCCTTTTAGCTGTCATTGGGACTCTTCACACAGTCACAAGTTTGATAGGCTATGCAATACCCTACATAGTCACAATTCAGAGGCATGCGGGAAAATGATATATTCTCCTGTCCTAAAGCCTAGGCTGTTTTATATCCAGTCCCCTATCCCACTGAAACCACAATACCTGACTCCGGTCTCGCATGAAAATTCCTAACTTTATTCTGTAATCCATAGGCAGCATGATCAAAGCACATCTCTTGCCTACTCCTGTCGAACCGCTGTAACGTTAACCCGCTTCTCTGCGCTGTCTCGTATTGCTGCCGATATGAGAGCTTCGGTGATCAACATGCTGTATGAGATAATACATCTGGATATTTTTTAACAGTGTTTGCCCCGTTAAGATGCCTTGATATTTAAACTAGGTTCACACTTCATCTCCCCTTTATTCATGAGCTGATCTGTATAATCATCAACTCCATTTAGCCAAATATAGGAGATCTTCTGTCATTCGCTGGAGGTTTTCTAGCAAGCTTAGCAACTTGGGTAATTTGACTTTTGTTTGAGTGTTTTTACAAAGTTTGTATGATTCGACAACGCTATGAGCGTCCTGTGGGCGCTCTGTTTTTCCAAATAGCCTACATCTGAAACGCGCTGAATTAACTGAGGAACATCAACGGCCTATTTCGCACTTCACAACAATGTCATCGGCGTTCAAAGACAGTTACCCTATCATTACTAAATATCCGTTTGATTTGCTCTGAAGCCTTTTCATAGTGGCGCAGCGCCCCTCTTATCTGAGGACAACCCTGGCATAGTGACTATATCTTTGTTTTAAACACTTTAAATGGGCGCTTCCGATTTTTGCGGTATTTCCCGGGACAACTTCTTCGGGATACATATGAATTATTCCTAATATTGAAACTTGGTAGATTTTCAGGAAAATATGAATCCTTATTGTGTTATTTCAGACAGGATCCCCTTTGCACAATAAGGAAAAATCAACTACGTTGGTGGACATTTGAACTAATGTATTCCTCTGTGTGTTTTCAATGTGAATCTGAATACTTTACACATTTACAGCAGATGTACTGTACTAACATGCTGTGGTTTAGTGTAAAATGAAGAGCGTGCTGTGGATGTGTCCGTGCGTGTGTCTGTGGGTTTTGAGTGTGCATCGGGTTGTAGGTTTGTGTGTTCTTACACTTATTATGTGGATCTGATCTCATGGTTTCTGAGAGGTGGGGGGGGGGGGGAGTAGGAAATGCCTCCGTGGGATATGGATAATCCTACACATAGGGATTCCAGTGGGGGTGAATACTGCTGGGCAAATATTGAGATGGGTGCTGAGTCCATCCAGTCACAATGGACAATCCCCATAATTCATCTGCCTACCCAGTCCCCACAACTGAATCCTCAGACCATTGAATAGAATAGAGTAAAGAAACAGTGTTATACTGTATATGTCTCTACCTCACAGACCTTTGGGTCCTTGAAAAGAGCTATATAAATATCATATATTGTTATGAAGTATAGGCCCAACAACGATGCTGTAGTAGTGAAAAGATCCTTGACCCATAGAACAACACAGCCAATATATCTGATCAGACTACTGGCAATCTCATTTTTCATGGCCTGATTGGCTAAGTCGTTATTTTGTCATGACCTGATTGGTTAAGTTATTATTTTGTCCTGGCTTGATTGGATAAGTAACCCAAGACAAATTACCACTCCGGGGTGGACAATTTTACTCTACTTTACTCTGTGAGTCTCTGCTGTGTGTAAGCCTAAAATAGGTATATTTCTCTTTCTCCCATGTCCTAGCTTCGATGTGGAGAATGGCCCGTCTGCGTGCTGCAGCCCCTCGGGTCTCCAGGCGTCCCCTGGCTCCGGCCTGGTCCTACACCCCAACCTGGGGGCCCACGGGCAGCGCCGAGAGTCCTTCCTCTACCGCTCCGACTCGGACTACGACCTGTCGCCCAAGTCTCGCGAGTTGTCCCGGAACTCCTCTATCGTCGGAGAACTGTGAGTCAGCTTGACACATCCTGACAAATATACTGTATTGGAAAAGATTTGCAACTTGTTCCAATGCGTATATGCTTAGCTCAATCATATCACTCAAGCTTGTTGAACCCAGGGAAAAGTGGTTGGTTGTATAGTAATCACATTTTATTACTATCCAACCAATGGCTTTTATTGGCAAAGACATTTATTTTGAGGGATTTTTCAGGGTTTATATTTGAATCACTGTTTATCCCATTTTGATTGCTTTTCTTCAGGCATGGAGAAGACCTGATCGTGACCCCCTTTGCTCAGGTAAATATGTTCTCTATTTGTGACTCTACATGGAAATACATTTTAAGAAACGTATGGTTTGTATTCTAAAAAAAGGACCATGGAATGATCACGTGTAAGTGAACGTTAGATGTGCTCTGGCTTTAGGTTCTTGCCAGTCTCCGCACGGTACGGAACAACTTCACCACCTTGACCAATGTACAATGTACCTCCAAGTAAGTGTCCCTACAGTTGTTGTTTTGTCATAGGGGTGTGATTGTGCACCTGTACTAAAATGTATATACATCACCAACACGCGTCACTTGGTGTCACCGGTGTGCCACAGAATGAACCATTTGGGTGTTAAGGCTTCAGCCAACCACTTGGAGGCACTTGGGTCCAGTTGATTTCATGCTGAGACGCCACACCACCATACTTTACGGTGGAACTCAAGCCATGTCTTATTTTACAAGGAATGATTCAACACAACATATTACTTTAAGCTATTTCTTCATTTATTTCATGAGGATTGATTGTACAAAACGGGTCTTAGTTTGTATCGCTGCCAAGCATGTGTACTGTTGTACTTGTAATGTTGATATCCAAGTAGTTATGACGTATGTAGGTATGAACTGTTAAAGCATATCTACAGATATGATATTACTGTAAATACACTGAGTGGCCAAAACATTAGGAACACCATGCCATACACTGACCAGGTAAATCCAGGTGAAAACTATGATCCCTTATTGATGTCACTTGTTAAATCCACTTCAGTCAGTATAGATGAAGGGGAGGAGACAGGTTAAAGAAGGATTTTTAAGCCTTGAGACAATTGGGACATGGATTGTGTGTGTGCCATTCAGAGGGTGAATGGGCAAGACAAAAGATTAAAATGCCTTTGAACGGTGTGTGGTAGAGGGCAAAAGGGGGTGTAACTCAATAATAGGAAGGTGTTCCAAATGTTTTGTACACTCAGTGTCTATTGTAGAGTGTGTATGGGAAGTGTATGATATACTGAACAAAATTATAAACGCAACAATTTCAACTATTTTACTGAGTTACAGCTCATATAAGGAAATCTGTCAATTTAAATCAATTAATTAGGCCCTAATCTATGGATTTCACATGACCGGGGGGCAGGGGCACAGCCATGGATGGGCCTGGGAGGCCAAAGGCCCAGCCAATCAGAATACGTTTTTTCCCCATAAAAGGACATAAGGGCAGAAATAAATACTCCTCCGTTTCATCAGCTGTGTCCTGGTCTCAGTCCATCCTGCAGGTGAAGAAGCTGGATGTGAAGGTCCTAGGCTGGCGTGGTCACACGTGGTCTGCAGTTGTGAGGCCAGTTGGATGTACTGCCAAATTCTCTAAAATGACGTTATGGTAGAGAAATTAACATTCAATTATCTGGCAACAGCTCTGGTGGCATGCCAATTGCATACTCTCTCAAAACTTGGCATTGTGTTGTGTGACAAAACTTCACATTTTAGAGTGGCCTTTTATGATCCCCAGCACAAGGTGCACATGTGTAATGATCAGGCTGTTTAATCAGCTTCTTGATATGCCACACCTGTCAGGTGGATGGATTATCTTGGCAAAGGAGAAATGCTCACTGACATGGATGTAAACAAATTTTTGCACAAAATGAGAGAAATAAACTTTTTTGTGTATATGGAACATTTCTGGGATCTTTTATTTCAGCTCATGAAACATGGTACCAACACTTACATGTTGCGTTTATATTTTTGTTCAGTATAGATACACAGTAATATCAGGTAGATATATTTAAAAACTTCACATACAATAAGATAGGGGTCTTAAACAACCACTGTCTGTATGCAAGGCAAAGTGATTGTATCAATGAATACTAAATCCTAAAATACTCAATACTTAAGCTATTACCTGTTGAAAACAATGACCTGTGATTCAAACTCTGCCTTTAAAACCTATTGTAGTATAGGTTTTAAAATCAGTTTTAAAGGCAGAGTTTGACTCACAGGTCATTGACTGTTGTATGTCCTTCAGACCTTGAGTCAATATTGACCACAGACATGTGGATATGAGGGTTACCTAAGAGCTCATAGTAATGAATGATAAGGAACTCCATTCAGATGCCATCAAGGTAAATATTTAAGAAGAAGTGTACACGAAAGAGGGCGAGAGACAGTGTGTGTTTGTGTGCGCAGTCCTTTTAATCCAGATCCCATGTTTCTCTCCTCCTCTCCCCCTTTTTAGGAGATCCCCTGCTGGCCCCCAGCCTCCCGTCACCAGAGTCTGTCAGTCAGGTGAGCTCTCTGATGATGCCCACTCCAACAATCCAAACACTCTATACTTAACCCATCCCCGTAGTCACAGTTACGCTAATGAGGAATCACTGAAATTAAGTTTTTACAGACTGACAGGCAAATAAGACAGAGCCAAAGGGGAGGGATGGAACACAAAAAACGTGGACACTGGACATAAAAACAAGCTGCCCTCCAGACCCGGGTTCAAATTGTAGTCGTTTTCCTTTCAAACACTGTGTGATTTCATTGAGCTTCCCTGGCTCAATGGAACCAATGGAATCATTCCAAAAGTGCAAACACTGCCCGTCTAACACTCCAGACTGGCTCAAGTATATGTTAATTTAAAAGAAAATAAACTTTTTGAACCCAGGTTTGCTACCCTCACAGCTGAAGGGTGCAGTGTCGTAATCACAGGAAATGAACCGTGATGACTAAACAACAACACAAAACTTCCCTCGCTCCGATGTCACAATCAAAGAGAGAGATGAGATAAAAAACAATTCTGAAAAGAGAAAAAGTAAAAGACATGAGAAGTGGTTTCTCTGGTCTGCCCAGCTGGAGGATGGAAAGGTGAAGGAAGAAGAGATGAAGGGAAAGGGGGATGTTTTGGTTTCCTGTTTGGTGGGTCTGTCCAGATCCATTGACGTCAGGCTGGCCCACATACGGCCCCTTACGGCCCCCACTTCCTATCACCACAGATGTGTAGACGTTCAGGAAGAAAATACAAGATAAGACAGTTCTGAGGAGTGTTGAATTGTCCTTCCCTCGTGTGCGCACGCAGATGCAGGCACACATACTGCCACACCAACTCTGTGGAAAAGGGTATGCTGAAACGAACCAATGGAGGGTGCAGTACCCGCAAGTAAACACAATGATGAAGATACAGACACTGTACAGATACAAAATGGAAAGCTTGGTGTATATCTGACGTAGGTACGCACACATTATTCCACCCACACTGTTTAAGACTAGCAAGGATACCGTCAAACCTATCTGGTTGTATTCAGCATACTGATGCTTCTCTCAAAATTGAAGTAGGTGGTACATTTTACACTTGTATTCATATTTTTGATACATTTTGGGGGGAATTTAGCACCACTACTCAAATCTGCATCCGTCCTCGTCCCCAAACCTCGACCCTAAACGCCTTTGTAGGAACTGAACAAATGATGACAACTTTACTAACAAATCATTGTTAATACTGATTTGAACCATAACAATGAACTAACGTGTCAATAGGAAGGAACTATGCTATCCAGGTCTGTCTTCTGTTTGGCAAAGCCGATAGAATTTCATCGACAGGAAAAGGAGAACAGAGTTTTCCTGTTTTGCGTCCGTGTTTTGTTAGATTAGGCAGTAGTCTCTTTCATTAATAAACGGCATCGTGTTTCTCCAGTTAGAGAGAGAGAGAGAGAGAGAGAGAGAGAGAGAGAGAGAGAGAACCAAAAAGGGTTCTCTTATGGGGACATTAGTGGAATACTATCACTACATGTAAGCTAGTTGAGGGATACAGTGAGGGAAAAAAGTATTTGATCCCCTGCTGATTTTGTACGTTTGCCCACTGACAAAGAAATGATCAGTCTATAATTTTAATGGTAGGTTTATTTCAACAGTGAGAGACAGAATATCAACAAAAAAATCCAGAAAAACGCATGTCAAAAATGTTATAAATTGATTTGCATTGGTTGAGTCTGAAAACATGAGCTGGGATTGTGGCAAGCTGGCTTGTTAATCTTCTTAAGAGGAGATGGTAAAGTTTTAACTGACTCCCTTTGATCAGCCTCTTAGAAAATAAATGTTTACTGTTTACTGGGACCCTTAGGGATGTTTATACAGTGTCTCTGTCTTTCCAATGCCATACAAAGATACTACTTAGAATGCATGCCCAATATGTTACTTAATTGTACTAGTGTGGACTTTGGAACAGAGTATGTGTCTTGAAGAGTTTGTATTTGTGTAGGGTTTTATGGGGGAAAACATAACCGGAGATATGTGCATGAAACTCAAGCTCAAAGTTTCTCAGGTGTTGGGTTGAATGTGTGTGCAAACTTTGTGTGTGCGTGCGTGCGTGTGTGTGTGAACGTGAACATGTGAATGTTTCTGTGTCAGACAGACCTCAGTGTGAGACCTTTTGTATGTGCACTGTATATTTGGAGGCGGCTGTGTGTTTACATCTGTGCAAACAGACTAAACCAGAGTTCCCGAACCTGGCCCCCAAAGTTTTCTGAGGCCAAAAAATCTTATTGTTTGGGGGACATAAATGACTGTAAAAACACCAGCAAATCAGCTTTTTAATTTCAGAAATCTGTTCCCAAGTATTCCCACACATAATAGGGAGACACGCGATCATATACAAATGTAAGTAAGGTTTGAAATGATGACATTTTAGTTAAACATTATATCTGTTTGGGCTTCTTGCGGTCAGTTTTCAGTCTACACATTATTTGTAATGATGTTCCTGCCCCCCGACCATCTTCTCAAGAAAAGAATGGCCCACGACTGAATCTAGTTGATGGCCCTTACCTCTACTGTATGCTTGATGTTTATCTCAGTATGCCTTTTGCCAAAGTTGGTCAGACACAACACATGACTCTGTAAAATGAGTTAACTCAACAAGACTACACATTACTAACATACACATTCCTAGCCCAGAAACCAAACACACGTGACTGTTTGCATAGTTTCCCATGGGTGTGGGCCCCACTCAAAACATTGGTCATCCACCTTTTGTTTGATATTGTAAACTACGTCATGAGAGGATAATTATTGCATAGCGGAATGTAAAGTGGCTTACTGAAAGAGGGTGGTTTATTCCTTCAAATTCTGCTTTGATGTCACTAAAGCAATTACAGACAAGTATATGCAATTATAGGCAATTCAAATGTGTATATATATACACAGTATGCCTAAGTTGGACATATTTGTGCATGTCCTCATTTTGTGTGTGTGTGTGTTGAGTCAATTGACAGCACATAAGACTTCACTCTTCAGTCAGTTATACAGCAGTCCTGTCCAGTGTTAGTTAATCCACTCCTTCGTGTGAAATCCGTGTTGTGTTTTCCCTGTATCGGGCCCAGAGGACAGGGATCCTGAGGTGCGAGTGTATTTGTGGTGGGGAGGGCGTCAAACTCAGCAGACTCGACTGTTATTTTTATAGTTTCAAGAAATTGTGCCGCATTTGTAAATTCTAATTCCCCCATTAAGCCAGTTGATGAACTGATGATGAGCGTGAGAAAAATAATTGTTTTACTGTGAATTCAGTGGAGGGGATTTGTGTAAATTTCCCCAATCTACTCATCAGCTGTCCACATCCTGACATAAATGTTGTAGATCACGGTGCTTATTGCTTTAGTGTGTCCATTTTTCCTTCTGGATGATTCCTAGGTGATCAGTACAGGTCTTCCCCTCACGTCTCTATTAGAAGAAATCAGACTAACAGGCTGAAGGTGGAGGCCTCTCTCACTCTTTCTCTCCCTCTCTCTCTCCCTCTCTCTCTCGCCCACACGCTTGTCTCTCTCTCTCTCTCACCCACATGCTCTGTCTCCCTCTCTCTCTCTCTCTCTCTCTCTCTCTCTCTCTCTCTCTCTCTCTCTCTCTCTCTCTCTCTCTCATCCACACGCTCTGTCAGTCCGGGCAGGAGGCTGACCCACAGCCCAGTATTGAAACTGGGGTGATTTGCTGTTGTCTGTCTCTTTCTGTCTCTCTCTCTGGCCATCAGGCCCAAGTGTGCAGGACAGCCTAACACAAACAACCAAAGGGAAGTGTGTTTGTGTGACTGCTTGTGACTCCCTCTGTTGTGTGAGAGGGGGGAGACGTGAGCTTGCAGATACTTCAGAACCATTTACTTTCTTCCAGCCAGACTAAGTCAAACGTACTTTCATAGTCTGGGTTGCGTTCATTTGGAAACAACGTTTCAGAGAGTACCTCCCTGTTTCACTCACTTTCCTCCGCTTTGTGCCTACTGAACATGACTCCCGTAGACCCGATTTGTTTTCCTCCTAAGTGTCACGGTTAAGATGAAAAACCAAATGCAAGGAGGAAATAATCAAAGCTTATAACATCAATGGAAATAATATAACATAAAACAATATACACTCAGTGGCTAATTTATTAGATACACCTATCTAGTACCGGGTCGGATCCCCCCTTTGCCTCCAGAACAGCCTGAATTCTTTGGGGCATGGAAACATTTCTCAATTGGTATCAAGGGACCTAACGTGTGCCAGGAAAACATTCCCCACACCATTAAACCAGCAGCCTGTACCGTTGACGCCAGGCAGGATGGGGCCATGGACTCTACACCACCAGCCTGTACCGTTGACGCCAGGCAGGATGGGGCCATGGACTCCACACCATTACACCACCAGCCTGTACCGTTGACACCAGGCAGGATGGGGCCATGGACTCCACACCATTACACCAGCAGCCTGTACCGTTGACGCCAGGCAGGATGGGGCCATGGACTCCACACCATTACACCAGCAGCCTGTACCGTTGACGCCAGGCAGGATGGGGCCATGGACTCCACACCATTACACCACCAGCCTGTACCGTTGACGCCAGGCAGGATGGGCCATGGACTCATGCTGCTTACGCTAAATCCTGACTGCCATCAGCATGACACACCAGGAACCGGGATTCGTTGAACCAGGTAATGTTTTTCCACTCCTCTATTGTCCAGTGTTGGTGATCGTGTGCCCACTTGAGCCGCTTCTTCTTGTTTTTAGCTGATAGGAGTGGAACCCTGTGTGGTCGTCTGCTGCAATTGCCCGTCCTTAACAAGGACCGACGAGTTGTGCATCCTGAGACGCCTTCTGCACACCACTGTTGTACTGTGACGTTATTTGCCTGTTTGTGGCCCGCCTGTTAGCTTGCACGATTCTTACCGTTCTCCTTCCACCTCTCATCAACGAGCTGTTTTCACCCACAGGACTGCCGCTGACTGGATGTTTTTTGTTTGTTTCACCATTCTCTGTAAACCCTAGACACTGTTGTCCTTGAAAAGCCCAGGAGGTCGGCCGTTTCAGCCAATTCTAACGTTCAATCTAACAGTAACTGAATGCCTCGATGCCTGCTTTATACAGCAAGCCACAGCCACGTGACTCACTGTCTGTAGGAGTGAAACATTTGGATCGCTCTTACAGACAGTAAGTAATTGGCCGTGGCTTGCTGTATAAAGCAGGCATCGAGGCATTCAGTTACTGTTAGATTGAACGCTAGAATGGGCAAAACCAGTGACCTAAGTCACTTTGAGTGTGGCATGATCAGCGGTGCCAGGCGCGCCGGATACAGTATCTCAGAAACCGCCTCCCTGGGCTTTTCAAGCACGACAGTGTCTATGGTGAGAATGGTGCAACAAACAAAAAACATGGCAAGAATCATGCAAGCTAACAGACGAGTAATGGTGCAGTACAACAGTGGTGTGCAGAACGACGTCTCAGAATGCACAACTCATCGGTCCTTGTCACAGATTAGCTATTGCAGCAGACGACCACACCGGGTTCCACTCCGATTAGATAAAAACAACAAGAAGCTGCTCCAGCGGGCACACGATCACCAACACTGGACAACTGAGGAGTGGGAAAAACATTGCATGTGTCCTGGTCAGTCCCCAGACCTCTACCCAATAGACCATCTCTGGGATGAGATGGAACGGGCTGTTAGCAGCATGAATGTACCGCCGTCCAATCTGCAGCAACTGCATGATGCCATCGCGTCAGCATGGACCAACATCCCTGTGGATTGTTTCCGACACCTTGTAGAATTCTCTGAAGAATTCAGGCTGTTCTGGAGACAAAGGGGGGTCCAACCCGGTACTAGATCGGCGTACCTAATAAACTGTCTGGTGAGTGTATACATATATAACATTAATAATTGATTGCTTAGTTTTTTTTTACATTGGTATCCAGCCGCCCTATACATTGGCAGTAGATTTAAACTCCAAGGCACTCCAGATAATATTTATTAGCTTTTACTATAAGCTCTTCTTTCTCAGAAGTCAAACGCTTGTTTATGTGATATAGTCACTCAGCGCTCAGAGTTCTTTCCTGACCACATGACCTGAACAGGAAAAACTCCCGGCCCCATGTTAGAGTACATTTACTGAGTTTTGGTGCATGGCTACTGCACTATCCTTTAAATGAACTGGTACATAGCATGGCCCATTATAATTTAACTAGGCAAGTCAGTTAAGAACAAATTCTTATTTTCAATGACGGCCTACACCGGCCAAACCCGGACGATGCTGGGCCAATTGTGCGCCGCCCTATGGGACTCCCAATCACAGCTGGTTGTGATACAGCCTGGATTCCAGGGTGTCTGTAGTGACCCTCTAGCACTGAGATGCAGTTCCTTAGACCACTGCGCCACTCGGGAGCTCGTTAATTACATAAAACTGATTTATAAGATCACAATGGCCAGCCCTCCAGTTAGCTTCCTTCACTCAGTTTGGTGTAATGTATAGGTTTGACCAGTTATGTCACGTCTTCATTGAGGCATGATGGTAGTGGTGGAGAGGGGGGTTTAAGGCGAGAGAAAGGGGCAGTGTGAGGTGGCTGGTGGACGGAGGTGGGCTATGGGGACGGATGCCCAGGCCTGCCCTAGTTTTTTATGCGTCTCTCAGGTTCACTGTTATTTTATATAATTTTTACTGTTTTAATTTGTTAGTGTTAGGAAACGTATTGTGTGTTATGTCTCACCTTTTATTATTTGATTTGTTAAGGCCTTTGAAATTAATCCTGTGTAAGAAATGTGCTCTATAAATAAAGTTAGATTTGATTTAGTGGGTGCTACTGATGGGTCTCTGACAGAGGCTGGTTTGTGGGCCGGAGAGAGGGAACGAGATGGAGAGGAGAGAGGACTGAGAGAGAGGACAGCGGGCTGAGTCCACACTGAGGCCTGTTGTCCTCCCAGGCTCCCAGCATATGGCCGAAGCATTAAGACCGACTGTGTCTGGCTGCGAATAAAAGAAAACCTCAGTCTGCCTGAAAAAAAGGCCTGTCATCTGGAAAAGTATGTTGCGATCTGTCTCTCTGAGTTCATTTTCAGAAGCCAGAAATGCGTCATCCACGCCACCGTTGACTGTTGACATGGTGAAATATCTCCTGACCCACATAGCTGTGCATTTAAAATCGGGTAGTATTAGGGTCCTTTCTGTTCTCGGTTCAGTTCAAACACTACAACTCCTTACTACAAGAAGTGAAACAATTTTGTGTCTAAACCTCATCGCATATCTTGTCACGATGACTCATAACACTATATTGTGCAGCACATTTTGCAAACACAAAACAAGTCTTTGGCCAACTGCTCAGTTCTGCTTTCATCCCAATTTACCTTTCCTGTAAATGATGCTTTTCCTGACCACATGACCTGACTCTGAAATACTCTGGGCCCTAAGTAATTCACCTACCAGAGTCTGTCGGGGTCAGGTGACTGTCATGAACACCTCCCTAATAACTCGTGTATGTGAACAGAATGAACCAACTGACCGCCACTTATTTATCCTATGAAGGGAATCACATAACAGGCAGTTTAGATGATTCAGTCAGTGGTCTTTGATGTTGGTGGACCAACTGCACAATGAAACCCTCTAATATCTCTTTATACATCCTCCATAGAGGGGAAAAGGCAGGATGTGGTTGCATCTTGGCACGTCTCGCCGACCCCGACCACTCGGGCCAGACAGCTGCTTTGTGGTACTTGTCGAGTTTCAGCAACACACCCCGTTATGAAGGCTCCCCTTTGATGAAGCTGTTGCACGTTTCTTGCTCAGCTTGGGGATCTAACAAAAGTCTTCAGATCTTAGTCAAGGTTGCACATCACCTTTTGATGAAGCTGTGGCACATTTCATTCTGGTCCGCCGCTGCAACACCTGTGTAAGTCCGACCAGGATTCAAGCCCGGGTCTCCTTCATGCCAAAACACTCTTAGGAGCTAACACAAGTCTTCAAGTCTTAGACAAGGATAGTCATCAAGCATACAGTAGTTGGCCTAACCACCCCTGTTATACATGGGTGTAGTCCAGTCTACATGAAAGCGGTAGAGCGAACATAGCTGCCTCTGCAGTAACTCACCTTGTTTTTTTGAGGGGCAATTCTGATTTCATGGCTGCACTTTTTGACATTACACCAGTTTATAGGTGACATGATGGTGCCGTCACTGTGATGTCAAAGCGCTTTCATGTGCTTTTATCAGAGTAATGGTTGCAAGTCGTTGTAACACACACTGGTTTGTCCCGTTGGTTCCATATGTGAAGCCTTCAAAGTGGAGATGAGGGATTCCCACAGAAATAACATTCAAAAGCAGAGTAGTCCTTTCGCTGCGTACTGAAAGCTAGGGAATGGGGACTCTGTTCTGCAACATTCTCAGCAACAAATGAGTCCCCATTCCCTAGCTTTCAGTACGCACCGAAAGACTACTGCTTCGCACAACGGGACAAACCAGTGTGTGTTACGACGATTTGTGTCAATAACTCTGATAAAAGCACATCAAATTGCTATGACGTCACAGTGACAGCACCATATTATCACCTATAAACTGGTGTAATGTCAAAAAGAGTGGCCATCAAATCAAAATGTATTTGTCACATGCGCTGAATACAACAGGTTTAGACCTTACCGTGAAATGCTTACTTACGAGCCCTTAAACAGCAATGCAGAGTAAGAAAATATATAAGCTAAATAAACTAAAGTAAAAAAAGTAACACAATAACAATAGCGAGGCTATATACAGGGGGTACTGGTACAGAGTCATTGTGCGGGGGTGCAGGTTAGTCGAGGTATTTAAGGTCATATCTACATGTAGGTAGGGGTAAAGTCACTATGCATAGATAATCAGTCAGTGCAAATAGTCTGGGTTTAACTGTTCAGCAGTCTTATGGCTTGGGGGTAGCAGTTGTTAAGGATCCTTTTGGATCTAGACTTGGCGCTCCGGTACCGCTTGCCGTGCAGTAGCAGAGTAAACAGTGGCTGGAGTCTTTGACAATGTTTAGGGCCTTCCTCTGACACCGCCTGGTATAGAAGTCCTGGAAGGCAGGAAGCTTGGCCCCAGTGATGTACTGGGCCGTACACACTACCCTCTATAGCGCCTTGAGGTTGGATGCCGAGCAGTTGCCATACCAGGTGGTGATGCGACCAGTCAGGATGCTCTTGATGGTGCAGCGTAGAACCTTTTGAGGATCTGAGGACCCATTCCAAATCTTTTCAGTCTCAAATCTTTTCAGTCTCTGTTTTTGAAAGAAAAGCAAATTATTTGTCCAGTAAAATAACATAACAGGAATACAGTGTAGATGTTGTTAATGTTGTAAATGACTATTGTAGCTGGAAACGGCAGATTTTATTTATGGAATATCTACATAGGCGTACAGAGACCCATTATCAGCAACCATCACTCCTGTGTTCCAATGGCACCTTGTGTTAGCTAATCCAAGTTTATCATTTTAAAAGGCTAATTGATCATTATAAAACCCTTTTGCAATCATGTTAGCACAGATGAAAACTATTGTGTTGATTAAAGATGCAATAAAACTGGCCTTCTTTAGACTTGTTGCGTATCTGTAGCATCAGCATTTGTGGGTTCGATTACAGGCTCAAAATGTCCAGAAACAAATAATTTTCTTGTTCTGAGAAATGAAGGCTATTCCATGCGAGAAGTTGCCAAGAAACTGAAGATCTCGTACAACACTGTGTACTACTCCCTTCACAGAACAGAGCAAACTGGCCCTAACCAGAATAGAAAGAGGAGTGGGAGGCCCCGGTGCACAACTGAGCAAGAGGACAAGTACATTAGAGTGTCTAGTTTGAGAAACAGATGTCTCACAAGTCCCCAAATGGCAGCTTCATGAAATAGTACCCGCAAAACACCAGTCTCAATGTCAACAGTGAAGAGGCGACTCTGGGATGCTGGCCTTCTAGGCAGACTTGCAAAGAAAAATACATATCTCAGACTGGCCAATAAAAAGAAAAAGACACTGGACAGAGGAAGATTGGAAAAAATTGTTGTGGACAGACAAATCTATGTTTGAGGTGTTCGGATCACGAAGAAGAACATTCGTGAGACGCAGAAAAAATTTCAAGATTCTGGAGGAGTGCTTGACGCCATCTGTCAGGGCCTTCCTCTGACACCGCCTGGTATAGAAGTCCTGGAAGGCAGGAAGGCAACGTGATGGTCTGGGGGTGCTTTGGTGGTGGTAAAGTAGGAGATTTGTACAAGGTAAAAGGGACCTTGAAGAAGGAAGGCTATCACTCCATTTTGCAACACCATGACATACCCTGTGGACAGCATTTAATTGGAGCCAATTTCCTCCTACAACAGTACAATGACCCAAAGCACAGCTCCAAACTATGCAATAACTATTTAGGGAAGAAGCAGTCAGCTGGTATTCTGTCTATAATGGAGTGGCCAGCACAGTCACCGGATCTCAACCCTATTGAGCTGTTGTGGGAGCAGCTTGACCGTATGGTAAGAAGTGCCTATCAAGCCAATCCAATTTATGGGAGGTGCCTCAGGTAGCATGGGGTGAAATCTCTTCAGATTACCTCAACAAATTGACAACTAAAATGCCAAAGATCTGCAAGGATGTAAATGCTGCAAATGGAGGATTATTTGACGAAAGCAAAGTCTGAAGGACACAATTATTATTTCAATTAAAAATCATTTTTTATAACCTTGTCAACGTCTTGAGTACATTTTCAATTCATTTTGCAACTCATTTAATGTATGTTTTCATGAAAAACAAGGACATTTCTAAGTGACCCCAAACTTTTGAAGGGTAGTGTACATTTAAAAACATGAACATGTAGTGTATCTATCAGTTATAGTTTTGATGTCTTCACTATTATTCTGCAATGTAGAAAATAGTAAAAATAAAGAAAAACCCTTGAATGAGTAGGTGTGTCCAAACTTTTGACATGTTAGTACATACACACAACAAGTAGGTCAGGATAGTTTGTACAGTTGAAGTCGTAAGTTTACATACACCTTAGCCAAATACATTTAAACTCAGTTTTTCACAATTCCTGACATTTAATCCTAGTAAAAATTCCCTGTCTTAGGTCAGTTAGGATGACCACTTTATTTTAAGAATGTGAAATGTCAATAATAGTAGAGATAATGATTTATTTCGGCTTTTATTTCTTTCATCACATTCCCAGTGGGTCAGAAGTTTACATACACTCAACTAGTATTTGGTAGCATTGCCTTTAAATTGTTTAACTTGGGTCAAATGTTTCGGGTAGCCTTCCACAAGCTTCCCACAATAAGTTGGGTGAATTTTGGCCCATTCCTCTTGACAGAGCTGGAGTAACTGAGTCAGTTTGAGGCCTCCTTGCTCGCACACACTTTTTCAGTTCTGCCACACAGATTTTCTATAGGATTGAGGTCAGGGCTTTGTGATGGCCACTCCAATAACTTGACTTTGTTGTCCTTAAGCCATTTTGCCACAACTTTGGAACTATGCCTGGAGTCATTATCCATTTGGAAGACCCATTTGAGACCAAGCCTTAACTTCCTGACTGATGTCTTGAGATGTTGCTTCAATATATCCACATAATTTCCCTTCTCATGATGCCATCTATTTTGTGTAGTGCACCAGTCCCTCCTGCAGCAAAGCACCCCCACAACATGATGCTGCCACCCCCGTGCTTCACGGTTGGGATGGTGTTCTTCGGCTTGCAAGCCTCCCCCTTTTTCCTCCAAACATAATGATGGTCATTATGGCCAAACAGTTCTATTTTTGTTTCATCAGACCAGAGGACATTTCTCCAAAAAGTAAGATCTTTGTCCCCCTGTGCAGTTGCAAACCGTAGTCTGGCTTTTTTATGGCGGTTTTGGAGCAGTGGCTTCTTCCTTGCTGAGCGGCCTTTCAGGTTATGTCGACATAGGACTCGTTTTACTGTGGATATAGATTGTTTTGTACATGTTTCCTCCAGCATCTTCACAAGGTCCTTTGCTGTTGTTCTTGGATTGATTTGCACTTTTCGCACAGAAGTATG
The DNA here is from genome assembly GCF_965601325.2 of Salmo salar. Taxonomy (NCBI): domain Eukaryota; kingdom Metazoa; phylum Chordata; class Actinopteri; order Salmoniformes; family Salmonidae; genus Salmo; species Salmo salar. Next base: position 12,295,775 of record NC_138293.1, read on the forward strand.
TTCATCTCTAGGAGACAGAACGCGTCTCCTTCCTGAGCGGTATGACGGCTGCGTGGTCCCATGGTGTTTATGCTTGCATACTATTGTTTGTACAGATGAAGGTGGTACCTTCAGGTGTTTGGAAATTGCTCCCAATGATGAACCAGACTTGTGGAGGTTTACAATTTTTTTTCTGAGGTCTTGGCTGATTTCTTTTGATTTTCCCATGATGTCAAGCAAAGAGGCACTGAGTTTGAAGGTAGGCCTTGAAATACATCCACAGGTAGACCTCCAATTGACTCAAATTATGTCAATTGGCCTGTCAGAAGCTTCTAAAGCCATGACATCATTTTCTGGAATTGTCCAAGTTGTTTAAAGGCACAGTCAACTTAGTGTATGTAAACTTCTGACCCACTGGAATTGTGATACAATTAATTATAAGTGAAATAATCTGTCTGTTAACAATTGTTGGAAAAATGAGTTGTGACGTGCACAAAGTAGATGTCCTAATCAACTTGCCAAAACTATAGTTTGTTAACAAGAAATTTGTGGAGTGGTTGAAAAACGAGTTTTAATGACTCCAATCTAAGTGTATGTAAACTTCCGACTTCAACTGTAGGTGATGTGGACACCAAGGAAGTTGAAGCTCTCGACCCGCTCCACTACAGCCCCGTTAATGAGAATGGGGGCGTGCTCGGCCCTCCTTTTCTTGTAGTCCACAATCATCTCTTTTGTCTTTCTCACATTGAGAGGTTGTTGTTCTGGCACCACACTGCCAGGTCTCTGGCCTCCTCCCTCTAGGCTGTCTCATCGTTGTCTGTGAATAGGCCTACCACCATTGTGTCATCGGCAAAATTAATGATGGTGTTGGAGTCTGGCTTGGCCACGAAGCCGTGGGTGAACAGGGAGTACAGGAGGGGACTAAGCACGCATTCCTGAGGGGCCCCGTGTTGAGGATCAGCGTGGTAGATGTGTTGTTACCTACTCTTACCACCTGGGGACAGCCCGCCAGGAAGTGCAGGATCCAGCTGTAAAGGGAGGAACCCTGGCACTCAACACCTCCCTCTGCAACTGGATCCTGAAGAAGAACTTTGAGCGCACAATGGTGTTGAACGCTGAGCTGTAGTCAATGAACAACATTCTCACGGGTTTCTAGGATAATGGTGTTGATGTGAGCCATTACCAACCTTTCAAAGCCCTTCATGGCTACAGACGTGAGTGATGCGAGTCGGTGGTCATTGAAGCAGGTTACCTTGGCGTTCTTGGGCACAGGGACTATGGTGGTCTGTTTGAAACATGTTGGTATTACAGACTCTGTCAAGGAGAGGTTGAAAATGTCAGTGAAGACTGACCGTTAAATTTGAGTTCCCCCCCAAAAAACTATATTTTTATCTATCCATAATCAATCTCTCTTTCTCTCTTTCTGTTTTTGTATCCTAATTTCTATGGCCTCCCCTATCTCCCCCTTTTTCTGTCTTCCTACATATGTAGGATCTTAATTTGATCACTCTTTTGTTGGTGAGAATTTGCTTGAAATGCAGATGAGCTTTGTGATTTACATAAATTCACTGAAAACCCGCACTAAAACCTGGTTATATTAACAGTATTGCACTTTTCATGTAGTCTAATTTTGTCCAGCTAATAGCCTAACCACTGATCAAGCAACATTATGGACAAAATGTTAAAATCCTGTTGCTGCAGGATTATATTGCTGCGACAATACTGGTCAAATTAAGATGCTTCAGTACATCCGTATGTCTCCCTATTTCACCCGTATCTTTCTATGACTCTCCCCTCTATCCGGGAGCAACAGTGTAGTTTTCCCAGTTGAAGCCTCCTAGACATACAGCATGTACAGCAGTTAACACGTGTGTGAGTATTAAGGACCTGGGCCATCCTCAAACCAACCCCACTAGCCCTTAAGGCTATACAGTATATGCTACAGTGTAGCCCTGGTGTTCTGAGTTTTTATTAGTCGTTTGTACGGGACACGCATGGTATACATCGTCCAATGAAATGCTTACATGCAGGTTCCTGCTCGACAATATAACAACAATAAGAACAGTAGAATAATACATTTTAGCATGAAATATAATACAGGAAGGAACAATTTATTGTCCAATATTTATACATGTATTGGGGAACGGGGGCAGTATATAAACTGGGCAGTATAATAAGAGTCTGGTAGCAGTTGTGTGTGTGTGTGTGTGTGTGTGTGTGTGTGTGTGTGTGTGTGTGTGTGTGTGTGTGTGTGTGTGTGTGTGTGTGTGTGTGGCAGTAGTTGTGGTGTGTGTGTGTGGTGCAGTGAAGCATCTCATGCGAGGAGGGTGAGTATGTTGGCAGGGCTCCACCCCCCTCCCCCAAACGCCCCTCAGGCAGGAGGGGGGTTACTGACACATCAATAACACAAGGGGAGGGAGGGAGGGAGGAAGGGAGGGGAAACATTGCCCCAGAGAGACAGAAACACTATTGCGACTCTTAGCTGCTCTCGTTGCCTGAGAGTTAACCAGACCACCACGTACTATGAAAGAGCACTGCTCACCTCTTCACGCCTCCCCACCCGGACATCCTGGGACCTCCATACGGCATGACCACCCTGCCCTGGGACCCCCACCATGCTCCGTGTCGGACATGGAGCCGCTGGGTCCTGAGTTTGTTTCTGCTGTGTGTCTGTTGGCAGACGAGTCGTACCAGAAGCTGGCCATGGAGACGATGGAGGAGCTGGACTGGTGTCTGGACCAGCTGGAGACCATCCAGACCTACCGCTCCGTCAGCGACATGGCCTCCAACAAGGTAAGACTGAGCTGGAACGTTGTTATTATGACCATAACACAACACAAAATAACTCTTAACGAAACCACAACACAACATGAAGGTAATGAAACCACAACACAACCATTATGCAACCACAACACAACATGAAGGTAATGAAACCACAACATGATCATAACGCATCCAGAACACAACGTGACCGTAATGCAACCACTACACAACCATTATGCAACCACTACACAACCATTATGCAACCACTACACAACCATTATGCAACCACTACACAACCATTATGCAACCACTACACAACCATTATGCAACCACTACACAACCATTATGCAACCACTACACAACCATTATGCAACCACTACACAACATGACCATAAGGCAACCACAACGTGCTCCTTACAACAACACAAACTTGCCACAACACAATTTGAAACGAACCATCGAAGTGTGTTTAGACTATGGCTGAGATGATACTGTGTGATATGGTCAGTAGCTCGTCAGTACACAGAAACGAGACGTGACTTGGCTGAGATAATATTGGACTAATGTTACTTCTGCTTGGTGACAGCACAAAAGGTCTTTGTTAGTCTTCACTGTGCAATGTGTGCAATATGAAGACTGCTTTGATTAGCATTGACGTAGTTGCAAAGTGACTAGCATCCTGTGGTTGTGTGTGTCAATGGCTACCGGCGTTTTATGGCTCTGCTGTAAAATGCGTAAACAGTGGCTAGTTTGCATAGAGGACCATAGACTACTGTTCTCGTTGAGTAACACGCCTATCTGAATACCAATATGTCCATTTGTTGTCTTTTCTGCGTAAGACTGTCATTCACGCATTATACATACAACGCTGCATAAAACAATATAGAATAGAGTCCCTATTGTGCGTGACATTCTGTGTGTCAATTTCTATAATGTTGACGTCACTAGGCCATAGGTGTTTTTGTCTGAAGACGTCTTCGCGCCTGGGATAGCTCATATTAGCCAGACATTAGTCAACGGATAAAACCTTTGTCGGGATTCATGACCAAAACCTGACCTTTCTTGGTATAACTCTGGTATTTCTAACTGGTTTTAGATTGAACTATTATGAAGGAGAGTTCAGTCTGGTTTGACAGTAGCATGCTAGGCTCGCTGTTACAGTTGATTGCCGTGTTGGTAAGCCATATAGCAATGGAATAATGAATAATGATTTTAAAAGTTCTCCACACTTTACATTGTAAGAGGGGAAACTCGCCTCCAATAATGTTTACAATTAGCCTACTCTCGCATAGTGAAGAACAGTACTGCAAACTCCGACCAAAGGATTCAGGTTGGGAGGCCCACTTCTGAGTTCCCCTGGCCTACAAACAGTGGCATTACAGTGGAGCTGCAGTCAGCTGGTGTGGGGCCTACCCTAACCGTGATGAGAGGTGACTGTGACCATGTCTCTCTTTATCCTGACCACAACACAGCCTCCCCTCCCACCTCTACTCCCTATGCTTATCCTTCTCCCCCCTCTACTCCCTCTGCTTATCCTTCTCCCCCCTCTTCTCCCCCCTCTACTCCCTCTGCTTATCCTTCTCCCCCCTCTACTCCCTCTGCTTATCCTTCTCCCCCCTCTACTCCCTCTGCTTATCCTTCTCCCCCCTCTACTCCCTCTGCTTATCCTTCTCCCCCCTCTTCTCCCCCCTCTACTCCCTCCTCTTATCCTTCTCCCCCCTCTACTCCCTCCTCTTATCCTTCTCCCCCTCTACTCCCTCCTCTTATCCTTCTCCCCCCTCTACTCCCTCCTCTTATCCTTCTCCCCCTCTACTCCCTCCTCTTATCCTTCTCCCCCTTTTCTCACCCCTTCTCCCTCCACTTCTCCCTCTTCTCCCTCCCCTCCCTCCCCTGCTCCTCCCATCTTCTCCCTCCCCTCCTTCTCCCATCTTCTCCTCCTCCCTCTCCTTTCTCTTCTCCCAGCCAGGCCACCAGACTACAATGGCCAGGAGTTCCTACAGACTCCCTCCACAGTTATTAACATCACTGTGACTCACTCTACCGTTATTAACGTCACTGGGACCCCCTCTACAGTTATTAACATCACTGGGACCCCCTCTACCGTTATTAACGTCACTGGGACCCCCTCTACCGTTATTAACGTCACTGGGACCCCCTCTACCGTTATTAACGTCACTGGGACCCCCTCTACCGTTATTAACGTCACTGGGACCCCCTATACAGTTATTAACGTCACTGGGACCCCCTCTGCCGTTATTAACGTCACTGGGACCCCCTCTACCGTTATTAACGTCACTGGGACCCCCTCTGCCGTTATTAACGTCACTGGGACCCCCTCTACCGTTATTAACGTCACTGGGACCCCCTCTACCGTTATTAACGTCACTGGGACCCCCTCTACAGTTATTAACGTCACTGGGACCCCCTCTACCGTTATTAACGTCACTGGGATCCCCTCTACCGTTATTAACGTCACTGGGACCCCCTATACCGTTATTAACGTCACTGGGACCCCCTCTACCGTTATTAACGTCACTGGGACCCCCTCTACCGTTATTAACGTCACTGGGACCCCCTCTACCGTTATTAACGTCACTGGGACCCCCTCTACCGTTATTAACGTTACTGGGACCCCCTCTACCGTTATTAACGTTACTGGGACCCCCTCTACAGTTATTAACGTCACTGGGCCCACTGAGCCCAATGAGCTCAGAGACCCTGAACATGCACCAGTACAACATTCAGTACACTGTGACTCAAAGGCCTTTAAGATGGATGGTTGCCGGTTCCCCAAGTCCAGTGCTTTGGGAATTGGACCGGGAAGCGGAGGCTAGAAGGTCGCAGGTTCAAATCCCCAGTCAGATGAGTCCTCTTGTGCAATGGTGTGTGAGCCACGTAGTCTTTATTGATATATGGAAGTTGAGAATGGTGCGACGTCCCCCAGTGCTACACATGGCATGTGTTTGTACGCTACTCAGTGGGATATCTCATAGTATGAACCAGAGTTGCAGATCAAACAGCATTTGTTCTCTTTTCAAATGCATTTTCAACATGTCCCTGACTAAGTCTGTAGTACCAACATGTTTCAAGCAGACCACCATAGTCCCTGTGTCCAAGAACACTAAGGTAACCTGCATAAATGACTACTGACCCGTAGCACTCACGTCTGTAGCCATGAAATGCTTTGAAAGGCTGGTCATGGCTCACATCAAATCAAATGTATTTATATAGCCCTTCTTACATCAGCTGATATCAGAAACCCAGCCTAAAACCCCAAACAGCAAGCAATGCAGGTGTAGAAGCACATCAACACCATTATCCCGGGGGCAAACTACCTGCCCTCCAGGACACCTACAGCACCCGATGTCAAGGACAACAACCACCCGAGCTACTGCCTGTTCACCTCGCTATCGTCCAGAAGGCGAGGTCAGTACAGGTGCATCAAAGGTGCGATTGAGAGACTGAAAAACAGCTTCTATCTCAAGGCCATCAGATTGTTAAACAGCATTCACTAGCACAGAGAGGCTGCTGACTATATACATAGACTTGAATCACTGGCCACTTTAATAAATGGAACACTAGTCACTTTAATAGTTTTTACATATTTTGCATTACTCATCTCATATGTATATACTGTATTATATTATATTCTACTGTATCTTAGTCTATGCTGCCCTGACATTGCTCATCCAAATATTTATATATTCTTAATTCCATTCCTTTACTTAGATTTGCGTGTATTGGGAATATGTTGTGAATTTGTTAGATATATTTATTTATTTAACCTTTTTTTAACTAGGCAAGTCAGTTAAGAACAAATTCTTATTTACAATGACGGCCTAACCTGGACGACGCTGGGCCAATTGAGCGCCACCCTGTGGTTGTTAGATATTACTGCACTGTCAGAGCTAGAAACAAGCATTTCGCTACACCCGCAATAACATCTGTTAAACATGTGACCAATAAAATTTGATTTGATTTGAAACCCTTGACCCACTCCAATTTGCATAGCGCCCCAACAGATCCACAGATTATGCAATCTCTATTGCACTCCAGACTGCCCTTTCCCACCTGGACAAAAGGAACTGCTCCAGGACCAGTCAAAAGGTTGGACACACCTACTCATTCAAGGGTTTTTCTTTATTTTTACTATTTTCTACATTGTAGAATAATATTGAAGACATCAAAACTATGAAATAACACATATGGAATCATGTAGTAACCAAAAAAGTGTTAAACAAATATTTCATTTTTGAGATTGTTCAAAGTAGCCACCCTTTGCCTTGATGACAGCTTTGCAGAGTCTTGGCATTCTTTTATTTATACATTTTTTACTTCAGTTTATTTTAGTAAATACTTATTTTTCTTAACTGCATTGTTGGGTAAGGGCTTTTGATTTGATTCGATATGATCTGTCATTCGATTGAGCCTGGAGTGCCAGATGTGTAGGGTGTTCACATTGGGGACTATTCCATTGGTTGATCCTAACCCTGGTCCACTGGGTGTGGAGACTTTTGTTCCACACAGTCCTATAGCTGCTGGTCTACTGTCATTAAGTTCCCCACACGTCCATACAGACGTTAGCTCTGGTCAACTCTGGGCCTTAGACAAACACAGCCATCTGAATCACGTTAGCTCTGGTCAACTCTGGGCCTTAGACAAACACAGCCATCTGAATCACGTTAGCTCTGGTCAACTCTGGGCCTTAGACAAACACAGCCATCTGAATCACGTTAGCTCTGGTCAACTCTGGGCCTTAGACAAACACAGCCATCTGAATCACGTTAGCTCTGGTCAACTCTGGGCCTTAGACAAACACAGCCATCTGAATCACGTTAGCTCTGGTCAACTCTGGCCCTTAGACAAACACAGCCATCTGAATCACGTTAGCTCTGGTCAACTCTGGGCCTTAGACAAACACAGCCATCTGAATCACGTTAGCTCTGGTCAACTCTGGGCCTTAGACAAACACAGCCATCTGAATCACGTTAGCGAGAGTGGCTTTGCAGGCTAGTGGAGCATCCAAGTGCCGGTAGGAAACTCGAACTCACGTGCCGCGGTCTTTAGACCTGAATGACGGAATTATTGACACAGATGTGCAAGTTTTTGAGTCAGTGTCTTGAGGGAGGGTAAAGGTTGTTAAATGACAGTTTGATAATGATATTGAACGACTAGTATCCATACTAATGAGACTCCTTTATCTATAGTTCTAAACCCTTTAACGTTTTTCTGCCTGCACAGAAATTGTCTTTGTGTCTACAAACTGCTTCTCGAACCATCAAGATATATCCAAAACAACATACTTTCTTTCTTTTTTTTAAATGGTAGAATAGATTTTTTTTTATTCGATTTTCTTACTAGACAATTTCCCACATGCCCTGTGCAGGAAACAGGCTTTGTTAGAGGCTTTGTTAGAGGCTTTGTCAGCTTGGATCAGTATTTTTATTAACCTTTATTTAACTTGGCAAGTCAGTTAAGAACAAATTCTTATTTACAATGACTGTCAAGGAGAGGTTGAAAATGTCAGTGAAGACTGACCGTGAAATCTGAGTTCCCCCCCCCAAAAACTATATTTTTATCTATCCATAATCAGTCTCTCTTTCTCTCTTTCTGTTTTTGTATCCTAATTTCTATGGCCTCCCCTATCTCCCCCTTTTTCTGTCTTCCTACATATGTAGGATCTTAATTTGATCACTCCCTTAACCCGGATGATGCTGGGCCAATTGTGCGCCACCCTATGGGACTTACGATCACGGCCGGTTGTGATACAGCCTGGGATCGAACAAGGGCCTGTAGTGACGCCTCTAGCACTGAGATGCAGTACCTTAGACCGCTGCGCCACTCGGGAGTAGTGCTAACATTGCAATCTGTTGTATCTCTTTGCTTTAAATCAACCAAACCTCAAATCCAGTTTCACTGTGAGATGAGAATGAGGCCAGGACATCTTCTATTGCAAATAGAAAGAGGGAAAGATACAATACATGACTAGAAGTATGTGGACACCTGTTCGTCGAACATCTCATTCCAAATAAATTTTCACTTACCTCCCTAATAGTCTACAATACAGTGCATCAGTATGACTGTCAGGTATTCTGTAAAGAGAGACTTCACATACATTACAGATCTAGGTCATGTGTTGAGTCTAGGTAGGTGTGGTGAGTTTAGTCTAGGTAGGTGTGGTGAGTTTAGTCTAGGTAGGTGTGATGTGTTTAGTCTAGGTAGGTGTGGTGTGTTTAGTCTAGGTAGGTGTGGTGTGTTTAGTCTAGGTAGGTGTGGTGAGTCTAGGTAGGTGTGGTGTGTTTAGTCTAGGTAGGTGTGTTTGGTCTAGGTAGGTGTGTTTAGTCTAGGTAGATGTGGTGTGTTTAGTCTAGGTAGGGGTGGTGTGTTTAGTCTAGGTAGGTGTGATGTGTTTAGTCTAGGTAGGTGTGATGTGTTTAGTCTAGGTAGGTGTGGTGAGTCTAGGTAGGTGTGGTGTGTTTAGTCTAGGTAGGTGTGTTTAGTCTAGGTAGGTGTGTTTAGTCTAGGTAGATGTGGTGTGTTTAGTCTAGGTAGATGTGATGTGTTTAGTCTAGGTAGGTGTGGTGTGTTTAGTCTAGGTTCGGTGTGGTGAGTTTAGTCTAGGTAGGTGTGGTGTGTTTAGTCTAGGTAGGTGTGGTGTGTTTAGTCTAGGTAGGTATGGTGTGTTTAGTTTAGGTAGGTGTGTTTAGTCTAGGTAGGTGTCTAGGTAGATGTGTTTAGTCTAGGTAGGTGTGGTGTGTTGAGTCTAGGTAGGTGTGGTGTGTTTAGGTAGGTGTGTTTAGTCTAGGTAGATGTGGTGTGGTGTGTTTAGTCTAGGTAGGTGTGGTGTGTTTAGTCTAGGTAGGTGTGGTGTGTTTAGTCTAGGTAGGTGTGGTGTGTTTAGTCTAGGTGTGTTTGGTGTGCTTAGTCTAGGTAGGTGTGGTGTGTTGAGTCAAGGTAGATGTGTTGAGTCTAGGTAGGTGTGATGTGTTGAGTCAAGGTAGGTGTGATATGTTGAGTCAAGGTAGGTGTGTTTAGTCTAGGTAGGTGTGGTGTGTTTAGTCTAGGTGTGCTTAGTCTAGGTAGGTGTGGTGTGTTTAGTCTAGGTAGGTGTGGTGTGTTTAGTCTAGGTAGGTGTGGTGTGTTTAGTCTAGGTAGGTGTGGTGAGTTTAGTCTAGGTAGGTGTGGTGAGTTTAGTCTAGGTAGATGTGTTTAGTCTAGGTAGGTGTGGTGTGTTGAGTCTAGGTAGGTGTGGTGTGTTTAGGTAGGTGTGTTTAGTCTAGGTAGATGTGGTGTGGTGTGTTTAGTCTAGGTAGGTGTGGTGTGTTTAGTCTAGGTAGGTGTGGTGTGTTTAGTCTAGGTAGGTGTGATGTGTTGAGTCAAGGTAGGTGTGTTTAGTCTAGGTAGGTGTGGTGTGTTTAGTCTAGGTAGGTGTGGTGTGTTTAGTCTAGGTAGGTGTGGTGTGTTTAGTCTAGGTGTGTTTGGTGTGCTTAGTCTAGGTAGGTGTGGTGTGTTGAGTCAAGGTAGATGTGTTGAGTCTAGGTAGGTGTGATGTGTTGAGTCAAGGTAGGTGTGATGTGTTGAGTCAAGGTAGGTGTGTTTAGTCTAGGTAGGTGTGGTGTGTTTAGTCTAGGTAGGTGTGGTGTGTTTAGTCTAGGTAGGTGTGGTGTGTTTAGTCTAGGTAGGTGTGTTTAGTCTAGGTAGGTGTGTTTAGTCTAGGTAGGTGTGTTTAGTCTAGGTAGGTGTGGTGTGTTTAGTCTAGGTAGGTGTGGTGTGTTTAGTCTAGGTAGGTGTGGTGTGTTTAGTCTAGGTAGGTGTGGTGTGTTTAGTCTAGGTAGGTGTGTTTGGTCTAGGTAGGTGTGTTTAGTCTAGGTAGATGTGGTGTGTTTAGTCTAGGTAGGGGTGGTGTGTTTAGTCTAGGTAGGTGTGATGTGTTTAGTCTAGGTAGGTGTGATGTGTTTAGTCTAGGTAGGTGTGGTGAGTCTAGGTAGGTGTGGTGTGTTTAGTCTAGGTAGGTGTGTTTAGTCTAGGTAGGTGTGTTTAGTCTAGGTAGATGTGGTGTGTTTAGTCTAGGTAGATGTGATGTGTTTAGTCTAGGTAGGTGTGGTGTGTTTAGTCTAGGTTCGGTGTGGTGAGTTTAGTCTAGGTAGGTGTGGTGTGTTTAGTCTAGGTAGGTGTGGTGTGTTTAGTCTAGGTAGGTATGGTGTGTTTAGTTTAGGTAGGTGTGTTTAGTCTAGGTAGGTGTCTAGGTAGATGTGTTTAGTCTAGGTAGGTGTGGTGTGTTGAGTCTAGGTAGGTGTGGTGTGTTTAGGTAGGTGTGTTTAGTCTAGGTAGATGTGGTGTGGTGTGTTTAGTCTAGGTAGGTGTGGTGTGTTTAGTCTAGGTAGGTGTGGTGTGTTTAGTCTAGGTAGGTGTGGTGTGTTTAGTCTAGGTGTGTTTGGTGTGCTTAGTCTAGGTAGGTGTGGTGTGTTGAGTCAAGGTAGATGTGTTGAGTCTAGGTAGGTGTGATGTGTTGAGTCAAGGTAGGTGTGATATGTTGAGTCAAGGTAGGTGTGTTTAGTCTAGGTAGGTGTGGTGTGTTTAGTCTAGGTGTGCTTAGTCTAGGTAGGTGTGGTGTGTTTAGTCTAGGTAGGTGTGGTGTGTTTAGTCTAGGTAGGTGTGGTGTGTTTAGTCTAGGTAGGTGTTGTGAGTTTAGTCTAGGTAGGTGTGGTGAGTTTAGTCTAGGTAGATGTGTTTAGTCTAGGTAGGTGTGGTGTGTTGAGTCTAGGTAGGTGTGGTGTGTTTAGGTAGGTGTGTTTAGTCTAGGTAGATGTGGTGTGTTTAGTCTAGGTAGGTGTGGTGTGTTTAGTCTAGGTAGGTGTGGTGTGTTTAGTCTAGGTAGGTGTGATGTGTTGAGTCAAGGTAGATGTGTTTAGTCTAGGTAGGTGTGGTGTGTTTAGTCTAGGTAGGTGTGGTGTGTTTAGTCTAGGTAGGTGTGGTGTGTTTAGTCTAGGTGTGTTTGGTGTGCTTAGTCTAGGTAGGTGTGGTGTGTTTAGTCTAGGTAGGTGTGGTGAGTTTAGTCTAGGTAGGTGTGGTGAGTTTAGTCTAGGTAGATGTGTTTAGTCTAGGTAGGTGTGGTGTGTTGAGTCTAGGTAGGTGTGGTGTGTTTAGGTAGGTGTGTTTAGTCTAGGTAGATGTGGTGTGTTTAGTCTAGGTAGGTGTGGTGTGTTTAGTCTAGGTAGGTGTGGTGTGTTTAGTCTAGGTAGGTGTGATGTGTTGAGTCAAGGTAGATGTGTTTAGTCTAGGTAGGTGTGGTGTGTTTAGTCTAGGTAGGTGTGGTGTGTTTAGTCTAGGTAGGTGTGGTGTGTTTAGTCTAGGTGTGTTTGGTGTGCTTAGTCTAGGTAGGTGTGGTGTGTTGAGTCAAGGTAGATGTGTTGAGTCTAGGTAGGTGTGATGTGTTGAGTCAAGGTAGGTGTGATGTGTTGAGTCAAGGTAGGTGTGTTTAGTCTAGGTAGGTGTGGTGTGTTTAGTCTAGGTAGGTGTGGTGTGTTTAGTCTAGGTGTGCTTAGTCTAGGTAGGTGTGGTGTGTTTAGTCTAGGTAGGTGTGGTGTGTTTAGTCTAGGTAGGTGTGGTGTGTTTAGTCTAGGTAGGTGTGGTGAGTTTAGTCTAGGTAGGTGTGGTGAGTTTAGTCTAGGTAGGTGTGGTGTGTTTAGTCTAGGTAGGTGTGTTTAGTCTAGGTAGGTGTGGTGTGTTTAGTCTAGGTAGGTGTGTTTAGTCTAGGTAGGTGTGGTGTGTTTAGTCTAGGTAGGTGTGGTGTGTTTAGTCTAGGTAGGTGTGGTGTGTTTAGTCTAGGTAGGTGTGTTTAGTCTAGGTAGGTGTGTTTAGTCTAGGTAGGTGTGTTGTGTTTAGTCTAGGTAGGTGTGGTGTGTTTAGTCTAGGTAGGTGTGTTTAGTGTGTGTTTAGTCTAGGTAGGTGTGGTGTGTTTAGTCTAGGTAGGTGTGGTGTGTTTAATCTAGGTAGGTGTGGTGTGTTTAGTCTAGGTAGGTGTGTTTAGTCTAGGTAGGTGTGGTGTGTTTAGTCTAGGTAGGTGTGGTGTGTTTAGTCTAGGTAGGTGTGGTGTGTTTAGTCTAGGTATGTGTGGTGTGTTTAGTCTAGGTAGGTGTGTTTAGTCTAGGTAGGTGTGTTTAGTCTAGGTAGGTGTGGTGTGTTTAGTCTAGGTAGGTGTGGTGTGTTTAGTCTAGGTAGGTGTGTTTAGTCTAGGTAGGTGTGGTGTGTTTAGTCTAGGTAGGTGTGGTGTGTTTAGTCTAGGTAGGTGTGGTGTGTTTAGTCTAGGTAGATGTGTTTAGTCTAGGTAGGTGTGTTTAGTCTAAGTAGGTGTGTTGTGTTTAGTCTAGGTAGGTGTGGTGTGTTTAGTCTAGGTAGGTGTGTTTAGTGTGTGTTTAGTCTAGGTAGGTGTGGTGTGTTGAGTCTACGTAGGTGTGGTGTGTTTAGGTAGGTGTGTTTAGTCTAGGTAGATGTGGTGTGTTTAGTCTAGGTAGGTGTGGTGTGTTTAGTCTAGGTAGGTGTGGTGTGTTTAGTCTAGGTAGGTGTGATGTGTTGAGTCAAGGTAGGTGTGTTTAGTCTAGGTAGGTGTGGTGTGTTTAGTCTAGGTAGGTGTGGTGTGTTTAGTCTAGGTAGGTGTGGTGTGTTTAGTCTAGGTGTGTTTGGTGTGCTTAGTCTAGGTAGGTGTGGTGTGTTGAGTCAAGGTAGATGTGTTGAGTCTAGGTAGGTGTGATGTGTTGAGTCAAGGTAGGTGTGATGTGTTGAGTCAAGGTAGGTGTGGTTTGTTGTGTCAAGGTAGATGTGTTGAGTCTTGGTAGGTGTGATGTGTTGAGTCAAGGTAGGTGTGATGTTTTGAGTCAAGGTAGGTGTGATGTTTTGAGTCAAGGTAGGTGTGTTTAGTCTAGGTAGGTGTGGTGTGTTTAGTCTAGGTAGGTGTGGTGTGTTTAGTCTAGGTGTGCTTAGTCTAGGTAGGTGTGGTGAGTTTAGTCTAGGTAGGTGTGGTGAGTTTAGTCTAGGTAGGTGTGGTGTGTTTAGTCTAGGTAGGTGTGTTTAGTCTAGGTAGCTGTGGTGTGTTTAGTCTAGGTAGGTGTGTTTAGTCTAGGTAGGTGTGGTGTGTTTAGTCTAGGTAGGTGTGGTGTGTTTAGTCTAGGTAGGTGTGGTGTGTTTAGTCTAGGTAGGTGTGGTGTGTTTAGTCTAGGTAGGTGTGTTTAGTCTAGGTAGGTGTGTTGTGTTTAGTCTAGGTAGGTGTGGTGTGTTTAGTCTAGGTAGGTGTGTTTAGTGTGTGTTTAGTCTAGGTAGGTGTGGTGTGTTTAGTCTAGGTAGGTGTGGTGTGTTTAATCTAGGTAGGTGTGGTGTGTTTAGTCTAGGTAGGTGTGTTTAGTCTAGGTAGGTGTGTTTAGTCTAGGTAGGTGTGATGTGTTTAGTCTAGGTAGGTGTGGTGAGTCTAGGTAGGTGTGGTGTGTTTAGTCTAGGTAGGTGTGTTTAGTCTAGGTAGGTGTGTTTAGTCTAGGTAGATGTGGTGTGTTTAGTCTAGGTAGATGTGATGTGTTTAGTCTAGGTAGGTGTGGTGTGTTTAGTCTAGGTTCGGTGTGGTGAGTTTAGTCTAGGTAGGTGTGGTGTGTTTAGTCTAGGTAGGTGTGGTGTGTTTAGTCTAGGTAGGTATGGTGTGTTTAGTTTAGGTAGGTGTGTTTAGTCTAGGTAGGTGTCTAGGTAGATGTGTTTAGTCTAGGTAGGTGTGGTGTGTTGAGTCTAGGTAGGTGTGGTGTGTTTAGGTAGGTGTGTTTAGTCTAGGTAGATGTGGTGTGGTGTGTTTAGTCTAGGTAGGTGTGGTGTGTTTAGTCTAGGTAGGTGTGGTGTGTTTAGTCTAGGTAGGTGTGGTGTGTTTAGTCTAGGTGTGTTTGGTGTGCTTAGTCTAGGTAGGTGTGGTGTGTTGAGTCAAGGTAGATGTGTTGAGTCTAGGTAGGTGTGATGTGTTGAGTCAAGGTAGGTGTGATATGTTGAGTCAAGGTAGGTGTGTTTAGTCTAGGTAGGTGTGGTGTGTTTAGTCTAGGTGTGCTTAGTCTAGGTAGGTGTGGTGTGTTTAGTCTAGGTAGGTGTGGTGTGTTTAGTCTAGGTAGGTGTGGTGTGTTTAGTCTAGGTAGGTGTGGTGAGTTTAGTCTAGGTAGGTGTGGTGAGTTTAGTCTAGGTAGATGTGTTTAGTCTAGGTAGGTGTGGTGTGTTGAGTCTAGGTAGGTGTGGTGTGTTTAGGTAGGTGTGTTTAGTCTAGGTAGATGTGGTGTGGTGTGTTTAGTCTAGGTAGGTGTGGTGTGTTTAGTCTAGGTAGGTGTGGTGTGTTTAGTCTAGGTAGGTGTGATGTGTTGAGTCAAGGTAGATGTGTTTAGTCTAGGTAGGTGTGGTGTGTTTAGTCTAGGTAGGTGTGGTGTGTTTAGTCTAGGTAGGTGTGGTGTGTTTAGTCTAGGTGTGTTTGGTGTGCTTAGTCTAGGTAGGTGTGGTGTGTTGAGTCAAGGTAGATGTGTTGAGTCAAGGTAGGTGTGATGTGTTGAGTCAAGGTAGGTGTGTTTAGTCTAGGTAGGTGTGGTGTGTTTAGTCTAGGTAGGTGTGGTGTGTTTAGTCTAGGTGTGCTTAGTCTAGGTAGGTGTGGTGTGTTTAGTCTAGGTAGGTGTGGTGTGTTTAGTCTAGGTAGGTGTGGTGTGTTTAGTCTAGGTAGGTGTGGTGAGTTTAGTCTAGGTAGGTGTGGTGAGTTTAGTCTAGGTAGGTGTGGTGTGTTTAGTCTAGGTAGGTGTGTTTAGTCTAGGTAGGTGTGGTGTGTTTAGTCTAGGTAGGTGTGTTTAGTCTAGGTAGGTGTGGTGTGTTTAGTCTAGGTAGGTGTGGTGTGTTTAGTCTAGGTAGGTGTGGTGTGTTTAGTCTAGGTAGGTGTGTTTAGTCTAGGTAGGTGTGTTTAGTCTAGGTAGGTGTGTTGTGTTTAGTCTAGGTAGGTGTGGTGTGTTTAGTCTAGGTAGGTGTGTTTAGTGTGTGTTTAGTCTAGGTAGGTGTGGTGTGTTTAGTCTAGGTAGGTGTGGTGTGTTTAATCTAGGTAGGTGTGGTGTGTTTAGTCTAGGTAGGTGTGTTTAGTCTAGGTAGGTGTGGTGTGTTTAGTCTAGGTAGGTGTGGTGTGTTTAGTCTAGGTAGGTGTGGTGTGTTTAGTCTAGGTATGTGTGGTGTGTTTAGTCTAGGTAGGTGTGTTTAGTCTAGGTAGGTGTGTTTAGTCTAGGTAGGTGTGGTGTGTTTAGTCTAGGTAGGTGTGGTGTGTTTAGTCTAGGTAGGTGTGTTTAGTCTAGGTAGGTGTGGTGTGTTTAGTCTAGGTAGGTGTGGTGTGTTTAGTCTAGGTAGGTGTGGTGTGTTTAGTCTAGGTAGATGTGTTTAGTCTAGGTAGGTGTGTTTAGTCTAAGTAGGTGTGTTGTGTTTAGTCTAGGTAGGTGTGGTGTGTTTAGTCTAGGTAGGTGTGTTTAGTGTGTGTTTAGTCTAGGTAGGTGTGGTGTGTTGAGTCTAGGTAGGTGTGGTGTGTTTAGGTAGGTGTGTTTAGTCTAGGTAGATGTGGTGTGTTTAGTCTAGGTAGGTGTGGTGTGTTTAGTCTAGGTAGGTGTGGTGTGTTTAGTCTAGGTAGGTGTGATGTGTTGAGTCAAGGTAGGTGTGTTTAGTCTAGGTAGGTGTGGTGTGTTTAGTCTAGGTAGGTGTGGTGTGTTTAGTCTAGGTAGGTGTGGTGTGTTTAGTCTAGGTGTGTTTGGTGTGCTTAGTCTAGGTAGGTGTGGTGTGTTGAGTCAAGGTAGATGTGTTGAGTCTAGGTAGGTGTGATGTGTTGAGTCAAGGTAGGTGTGATGTGTTGAGTCAAGGTAGGTGTGGTTTGTTGTGTCAAGGTAGATGTGTTGAGTCTTGGTAGGTGTGATGTGTTGAGTCAAGGTAGGTGTGATGTTTTGAGTCAAGGTAGGTGTGATGTTTTGAGTCAAGGTAGGTGTGTTTAGTCTAGGTAGGTGTGGTGTGTTTAGTCTAGGTAGGTGTGGTGTGTTTAGTCTAGGTGTGCTTAGTCTAGGTAGGTGTGGTGAGTTTAGTCTAGGTAGGTGTGGTGAGTTTAGTCTAGGTAGGTGTGGTGTGTTTAGTCTAGGTAGGTGTGTTTAGTCTAGGTAGCTGTGGTGTGTTTAGTCTAGGTAGGTGTGTTTAGTCTAGGTAGGTGTGGTGTGTTTAGTCTAGGTAGGTGTGGTGTGTTTAGTCTAGGTAGGTGTGGTGTGTTTAGTCTAGGTAGGTGTGTTTAGTCTAGGTAGGTGTGTTTAGTCTAGGTAGGTGTGTTGTGTTTAGTCTAGGTAGGTGTGGTGTGTTTAGTCTAGGTAGGTGTGTTTAGTGTGTGTTTAGTCTAGGTAGGTGTGGTGTGTTTAGTCTAGGTAGGTGTGGTGTGTTTAATCTAGGTAGGTGTGGTGTGTTTAGTCTAGGTAGGTGTGTTTAGTCTAGGTAGGTGTGTTTAGTCTAGGTAGGTGTGGTGTGTTTAGTCTAGGTAGGTGTGGTGTGTTTAGTCTAGGTAGGTGTGTTTAGTCTAGGTAGGTGTGTTTAGTCTAGGTAGGTGTGTTTAGTCTAGGTAGGTGTGGTGTGTTTAGTCTAGGTAGGTGTGGTGTGTTTAGTCTAGGTAGGTGTGGTGTGTTTAGTCTAGGTAGATGTGTTTAGTCTAGGTAGGTGTGTTTAGTCTAGGTAGGTGTGTTGTGTTTAGTCTAGGTAGGTGTGGTGTGTTTAGTCTAGGTAGGTGTGTTTAGTGTGTGTTTAGTCTAGGTAGGTGTGGTGTGTTTAGTCTAGGTAGGTGTGGTGTGTTTAATCTAGGTAGGTGTGGTGTGTTTAATCTAGGTAGGTGTGGTGTGTTTAGTCTAGGTAGGTGTGGTGTGTTTAGTCTAGGTAGGTGTGGTGTGTTTAGTCTAGGTAGGTGTGGTGTGTTTAGTCTAGGTAGGTGTGTTTAGTCTAGGTAGGTGTGTTTAGTCTAGGTAGGTGTGTTTAGTCTAGGTAGGTGTGTTTAGTCTAGGTAGGTGGGGTGTGTTTAGTCTAGGTAGGTGTGTTTAGTCTAGGTAGGTGTGGTGTGTTTAGTCTAGGTAGGTGTGGTGTGTTTAGTCTAGGTAGGTGTGGTGTGTTTAGTCTAGGTAGGTGTGGTGTGTTTAGTCTAGGTAGGTGTGGTGTGTTTAGTCTAGGTAGGTGTGTTTAGTCTAGGTAGGTGTGCTGATTCTTTGGACCAGTGCCAGAGGCATTGTCAGGAGGCTGAGATCTTACCAGTGAATTATCACCAAAGGAGGAAGTGGGAGGGAGGGAGGGGGGAGGGAGGAGTTGGCAACAGGCATGGGGCTACATTATGATTGAGTGAGGAGTTGTTTAGCTTAGTCTCTGTGTGGGCCAGCCAGCCAGTCAGGTTTAACACTTTATGTTTCCCGACTGTCGCCAGAAGAGAATAGACTTGAATACAGAGAGGAAGCAGACACAGAAAGATAAACAGAGACACGCTCACGTATTTCAGAGAAGTTTTGGGAAGTTTCAAGTTTTGGGAAGTTTATATTGTACGTGTGGCATTGCCTTTGCGAGAATGGGGCTATGCTGCTCTGAGACCAAGGAGAAAACGCTTGGGATGCTTACGCACTGGAAACAGGTGAGTTTGTGCACAACTAGTTTTGCTAGAGAGTCTCTACTCTCATTCCAGTTAAATTATGAAATGGCTTTACTTAAAACAACTTGTCCAAAAGTAGGGACTTGTGCATAGTCAGATTGTATGAATGGATGTGGGTCATACACTTGTGCTGCCATTATAATTCATTTACAAAAAACCTTTCGCTTCACTTTGAAGTCCATTCAAGTTCAATAGTTTGTCTGTTGGCTTGGATTTTTATATTCATGGATCATATTGTAATCAATTGCATAACAACAGATTATATCTTCTATTAAATACCAAAGAAGTTCTCAGTGGGTTGGGATTAGGCTACGTCCAGGGATTTAGATTCTGCGTTTCCGATTTTGTGTCTTTCTTCTAGATAGAGGGTCAGTCAGTCACACAACGGTTATGGTTTGAAGACCAGGGCCAGTCGGAAAAAATGATCTCATATTGTGTTTCAAACTTGGAAAAACTTGTTCACCAGTTTATAATAAGAGTAGTAATTGATAATGTCAGTCTTTTTCAGACGCTCAAAGCGCTATAGCCTACAATGTAAAGGAGAAACTATCAATGTGCATTCATGCACACAACATAATGTACTGTGTGGGATGGATAGGGGTTATCTGAAAAGAATACATTGACATTATTGCAACAATGAGCCTGTTGAAAGCTCTGAGGTATTTCCATAGCCTGCAGTGGCACACACCTTATCACTGCCTACTTTGAATAATGCACTTGTGTACTATTCAGTGTGTTATGACATACAGTATGTTCACTCAACACTGTGTTACTATTCAGAACTCATTCACCTTACAAATGTACACTCAATTTCAGGAAGCTCCAAACAACAATGTATTGTTTCGAGTGTGTGTCACAAGTGTGTCACAAGAGTGTGTTCCCCCAGTCCAACAAAACAGGATGTGTGAGTGATGGCGCACGTTGAGTAGTGAGTCCTACCGAACACACTCATGTTCCTGTCATCCTGTCTCAACATATAGTACATACGGATGTCAGTATGACCACCGTCTGTCTATATGACCACCGTACGTCTATATGGCCACCGTACGTCTATATGACCACCGTACGTCTATATGACCACCGTACGTCTATATGACCACCGTACGTCTATATGACCACCGTACGTCTATATGACCACCGTACGTCTATATGACCACCGTACGTCTATATGACCACCGTACGTCTATATGACCACCGTCTGTCTATATGACCACCGTCTGTCTATATGACCACCGTACGTCTATATGACCACCGTACGTCTATATGACCACCGTACGTCTATATGACCACCGTACGTCTATATGACCACCGTACGTCTATATGACCACCGTACGTCTATATGACCACCGTCTGTCTATATGACCACCGTACGTCTATATGACCACCGTACGTCTATATGACCACCGTACGTCTATATGACCACCGTACGTCTATATGACCACCGTACGTCTATATGACCACCGTACGTCTATATGACCACCGTACGTCTATATGTCCACCGTACGTCTATATGACCACCGTACGTCTATATGGCCACCGTACGTCTATATGGCCACCGTACGTCTATATGGCCACCGTACGTCTATATGGCCACCGTACGTCTATATGACCACCGTACGTCTATATGACTACAGGGGAAAACGCAGAAGACATAGTCCACATAGTTCAGAGGTCACAGTGGTCACGATGCAGTACCTTGATGTCTTCCGTAAAGAATGAATTCCAAATCTGCTTGAACGGAATAGCCGTGTAGGATTTCGAAATATCCAGTTGGGGAAGTTTCATGGGGTTTCTTTGGATTGATACACTGTCTCTGGCAGTTGGGTTTGTAGTTGAGTGAGGCCAAAGTGTTGATTTATGAAAGATGGACGGGCTTCTTTTTTTTTGCATTGAAGGTTGTGTTCAGGTTCCAGTCAAAGGGAAATAACAGACAGCGGTATGATGGCCGTTCAATGCTAAAAGGGGAACGCTTTTTTCCTAGAAACAACTACAACCTCTTAGATTCTGTAAATTAGCTGCAGGGTATTTGATTGGCTATTTTTCAGATTACCATATTACTTCTCATGTTTGTATTGAAGTTAAGTAGTGCCAATGAAATAAACATATAAATAGAAGATACACAGAGAAGACACATGTATACAGACACAAATATCGAGATTGAGATGAAGCAAAGGACCTGCAGACTAGAGGACCTGCAGTGGCTAGAGGACCTGCAGTGGCTAGAGGACCTGCAGTGGCTAGAGGACCTGCAGTGGCTAGAGGACCTGCAGTGGCTAGAGGACCTGCAGTGGCTAGAGGACCTGCAGTGGCTAGAGGACCTGCAGTGGTTAGAGGACCTGCAGTGGCTAGAGGACCTGCAGTGGCTAGAGGACCTGCAGTGGTTAGAGGACCTGCAGTGGCTAGAGGACCTGCAGTGGCTAGAGGACCTGCAGTGGCTAGAGGACCTGCAGTGGCTAGAGGACCTGCAGTGGTTAGAGGACCTGCAGTGGCTAGAGGACCTGCAGTGGCTAGAGGACCTGCAGTGGTTAGAGGACCTGCAGTGGCTAGAGGACCTGCAGTGGCTAGAGGACCTGCAGTGGCTAGAGGACCTGCAGTGGCTAGAGGACCTGCAGTGGCTAGAGGACCTGCAGACTAGAGGACCTGCAGTGGTTAGAGGACCTGCAGTGGCTAGAGGACCTGCAGTGGCTAGAGGGCCTGCAGTGGTTAGAGGACCTGCAGTGGCTAGAGGACCTGCAGTGGTTAGAGGACCTGCAGTGGCTAGAGGACCTGCAGTGGCTAGAGGACCTGCAGACTAGAGGACCTGCAGTGGCTAGAGGACCTGCAGTGGCTAGAGGACCTGCAGTGGCTAGAGGACCTGCAGTGGTTAGAGGACCTGCAGTGGTTAGAGGACCTGCAGTGGCTAGAGGACCTGCAGTGGCTAGAGGACCTGCAGTGGCTAGAGGACCTGCAGTGGCTAGAGGACCTGCAGACTAGAGGACCTGCAGTGGTTAGAGGACCTGCAGTGGCTAGAGGGCCTGCAGTGGTTAGAGGACCTGCAGTGGCTAGAGGACCTGCAGTGGCTAGAGAACCTGCAGTGGCTAGAGGACCTGCAGTGGCTAGAGAACCTGCAGTGGCTAGAGGACCTGCAGTGGCTAGAGGACCTGCAGTGGCTTCACTCAGCTGAGTAATGTGTGTGTGCGTGTGTGTGTGTGATGTGTTTGGAGGGAAGACCTCAGTGAGAGCGCCTGTGCAGTGCACGTGATTCTGTTGCCATGGCGTTCAGGTTGTCGTGTAATTGGTTGTTGCAGATTTGTGAGTCCTGTGTTTTCTCTCTCTACCCAGCCCTTTCTTTCCCTCCCACTGTCTTTCTCTCCTTGTGTTGCAGTGTTTGTAGTGAAGAACAAGTAGTCTGGTTATTAACAACACCCCATACTTCTCTTGATGGCGCTAGACATATTAAGACGAATGAAGACTGTGGTGGATAGAGGAAGGCTGCTGCAAACTCTGCACTCTGGGGGGTGGGGGAGGGGGCAATCTCCATGTTGATGTCTGCAGTGGTGTGCGTGTTTGTTGGGGACTAAAGTGAGGAGTGAGGGAAAGGAGGGGGTAAGAGAGAGAGAGGACGGGTGAGAGAGAGAGGGGTAAGAGAGCAGGGGCTTACATTTTTGTCATTTAGCAGACGCTCTTATCCAGAGCGACTTACAGTAGTGAATGCATACATTTCATTTCATGCATTTTTGTACTGCCCCCCCGTGGGAATCGAACCCACAACTCTGGCATTGCACACACCATGCTCTACCAACTGAGCCACAGCGACGGAACAGAGAGAGCGAGGGGGGGAGGGGTGAGAGAAGAGGGTGAAAGAAGGCGCAAGAGAGTGGGAGGCAGCTTTCACCAGCCAGCCAGTTCTAGCCAGTCACTGCTGGAACCCCCATACTTCTCCTCCATCCCTCCTTCAAGCCACCGCTGGAACTCCCGTCCCCCTCCTCCATCCCTCCTTCAAGCCACCGCTGGAACTCCCGTCCCCGTCCTCCATCCCTCCTTCAAGCCACCGCTGGAACTCCCGTCCTCCTCCTCCATCCCTCCTTCAAGCCACCGCTGGAACTCCCGTCCCCCTCCTCCATCCCTCCTTCAAGCCACCGCTGGAACTCCCGTCCCCGTCCTCCATCCCTCCTTCAAGCCACCGCTGGAACTCCCGTCCCCCTCCTCCATCCCTCCTTCAAGCCATTAAGCATCTTTGCCTCATCTCAGTCTCACAGAGGATGGATGGATGGATATATCACTGGAATCTCCTCTGCCACCCACTACCATTGGCCCACTGGGATGGATAGAGATGTCATAGAAATACAGGACTGGGATCTCCTCTTTGACTGCCATTTGTCTTCCATTTGCTTCCACTTCATCTGCCTGTATAGAGATATCTTGGTTAAGAGATCCACTTATTGTACCTCTACCTACATTGCTGCAAGCTTCTTACCTATTGACGTACCTCCATACTGCTGTTCAGGAGAAGACCGTCTCTCACTAATGGAAATACAGTCACTATCAAACTGGCCGTTGTGACTGAGGAGATTCCAGAAATGATGAAGAGCGATCGGGAGGGGGTCTTAGGTGCTCGCTCTCGAAGGGGATTATCATTGATCTGTCATCTGTGACTTGATACGAAGAGAGAGAGAGAAGAAATGAAGGCAGGGGTGTTGGTTGTTGAGTAAAGACAACCTTGGTTTTGTCTTCAGAAAGGAGCACCATACACAAGGGTTCTGCTGAAGACAGCTAGGGGTGACAGCCAAGTACAGAACCATGCCTGAAGCCAACACCATGCTCTGTCTCTCCTGGGGGTACATCAAGGTGTGTTGGGGACTGGGGTACATCAAGGTGTGTTGTAGACTGGGGTACATCAAGGTGTGTTGTAGACTGGGATACATCAAGGTGTGTTGGGGACTGGGGTACATCAAGGTGTGTTGGGGACTGGGGTACATCAAGGTGTGTTGTAGACTGGGGTACATCAAGGTGTGTTGGGGACTGGGGTACATCAAGGTGTGTTGGGGACTGGGGTACATCAAGGTGTGTTGTAGACTGGGGTACATCAAGGTGTGTTGGGGACTGGGGTACATCAAGGTGTGTTGGGGACTGGGATACATCAAGGTGTGTTGGGGACTGGGGTACATCAAGGTGTGTTGGGGACTGGGGTACATCAAGGTGTGTTGGGGACTGGGGTACATCAAGGTGTGTTGGGGACTGGGGTACATCAAGGTGTGTTGTAGACTGGGGTACATCAAGGTGTGTTGTAGACTGGGGTACATCAAGGTGTGTTGGGGACTGGGGTACATCAAGGTGTGTTGGGGACTGGGGTACATCAAGGTGTGTTGGGGACTGGGGTACATCAAGGTGTGTTGGGGACTGGGGTACATCAAGGTGTGTTGGGGACTGGGGTACATCAAGGTGTGTTGGGGACTGGGGTACATCAAGGTGTGTTGGGGACTGGGGTACATCAAGGTGTGTTGGGGACTGGGATACATCATGGTGTGTTGTAGACTGGGGTACATCAAGGTGTGTTGGGGACTGGGGTACATCAAGGTGTGTTGGGGACTGGGGTACATCAAGGTGTGTTGGGGACTGGGGTACATCAAGGTGTGTTGGGGACTGGGGTACTTTTCAATTTGGTTGAAAAGCTACTCCAGTAGTTTGGTTGAATAGCTACTGCAGTAATTTGGTTGAATAGCTACTGCAATACTTTGGTTGAAAAGCTACTGCAGTAATTTGGTTGAAAAGCTACTGCAGTATTTTGGTTGAATAGCTACTGCAGTAATTTGGTTGAAAAGCTACTGCAGTAATTTGGTTGAAAAGCTACTGCAGTATTTTGGTTGAAAAGCTACTGCAGTATTTTGGTTGAAAAGCTACTGCAGTAATTTGGTTGAAAAGCTACTGCAGTAATTTGGTTGAATCTGACCCTATGCTGTACATATTTATCTAGAAATGGTTGATTTGTTTACCAAATATCTCAAAACAGGTCTGTCATAAAGCCTATACCCTACATCAAATCCTTATATGGTATCACACAAACAAGCCTATTCCCTTGGGGTCCAATACTCCCATGTCAACGGAAAGTTCCAGGAAACTATTTATGCTACCCCCTGGACAGCCATTTCCTGTAGGTCTCCAGGAATACGGTGTTGTGTCATTTTCTGTCTCCCCTGTTAGATATCTTGTTGGTCTATATACATTATATCTACAGTTAAATGGGGTCTTGTCATGTTACTCACTTCATTGTCTTGTTGGTCTACACCAGCGTTTCCCAACCTTGG
Source organism: Salmo salar (assembly GCF_965601325.2). Taxonomy (NCBI): domain Eukaryota; kingdom Metazoa; phylum Chordata; class Actinopteri; order Salmoniformes; family Salmonidae; genus Salmo; species Salmo salar. The sequence continues at coordinate 12,320,483 of NC_138293.1, forward strand.
TCCTGGGGACCCAGAGGGGTGCCCGTTTTGGATTTTGCCCCTAACACAGCAATTATCAAAGCTTGATGATTAGTTCATGATTTAAATCAGCTGTGCACCCCTTGGGATCCTGAGGACTGAGTTTGGGAAACGCTGGTGTACGTGTCGTGTATCTAACCTAGTGTTGTCCTCCTTTTCTGTTACTCCAATTCAAGAGGACACAGTTGATGCCATTACCCGGGGCAGCCATTTCCTATTGCTTTTCATACAGCCTATATAATAATATAACAACAATATATGCCATTTAAGCAAACGCTTTTATCCAAAGTGACTTAGTCATGCATGCATTCATTTTATATACAAGTAGGCCCGGGAATCAAACCCACTATCCTGGAATTGCAAGCTCCATGCTCTACCAACTGAGATACAGAGTCTATCTAATGGCTATCTAACATGGTGTTGTGTCATTTTGTGTCTCCCCAGTTCAAGAGGATGTTGAACCGGGAGTTGACGCACCTGTCAGAGATGAGTCGCTCTGGCAACCAGGTGTCAGAGTTCATCTCCAACACCTTCCTTGGTAAGACAACACACACACACACACTATTACATACAGTACAAGTACACTTGAAACTAAATAACCCATGTTATGTATTCCACTGCTGTGCTGATGGACACTACATGTTCCTCCTCGGTCTGAATGGGGATGTTTTGGCTATTATTGGCTTTTACACTGAGAGAATGAGAAAGAAGGAATACCTGATTAAGCAGCAGGAGGAAAAAGGCTGGAGGGACAGAGAGAGAGAAAGAGATGTTGTGGAGTGGGGTACCGGTGTGGAGTTGCTCTGCACTAGTTTCAAACCAGTCTGATCTGGTCTGCTGGAGTGTTCCCGCACTCACTACAGAGATAGAGAGAGCGAGACCTTCTACCCTTCCCAGGGACTCTGGAGTGTTCCCTCTCTCACTGCAGAGATAGAGAGGGAGATCTTCTACCCTTCCCAGGGACTCTGGAGTGTTCCCTCTCTCACTGCAGAGAGAGAGAGAGGGAGATCTTCTACCCTTCCCAGGGACTCTGGAGTGTTCCCTCTCTCACTGCAGAGATAGAGAGGGAGACCTTCTACCCTTCCCAGGGACTCTGTCGTTCTATAGAGAGAACGCGAAAGAGAACGAGAGAGAACGTGTGTTTGTTCTGCGTCTGGTGTTGCCTCATCTCTAAAAACCCAGTGACACATTCCAGAACTCCCAGCCGATAAGCAAGCGTTAGCTGACACCACCACTTCTCCACAGCACAGAGAAAACTGCACAGTGCTCCCACTTGTAAACAAGCCTCCATCTTTCTGGCAGATGGAGAGAAAGAGGGAGATGGTAGAAGGGTGGAAAGGAGGAAGAGAAGGAAAGACATTGATAAGATATGAAGAGACATTAACAATAGATAGAATATTTGTATTTTATTTAACTAGGCAAGACATTTAAGAACAAATTCTTATTTAGAGTGATGGCCTACCAAAAGACAAAAGGCCTCCTGCCGGAAGGGCGTCTGGGTTTAAAAATTAAAAATAAAATAAAAACATAGGACAAAACACACATCACATCTGTATCTATGTAATGTTGTTGCACTTTAGGGACCACAATGGAAATAAGTCACTGACTATCCCTGTCACCTTTTTAAAACCTATGTACTGTGTGTGTATGGATTTTTTAAACTGGCAAATATAATCAATCAAATGAGGGAGAACCTGAGAGAGAAAATAATGTATAGTGATTTGAGGCAAAATTGTTTTGTGTTCTGCATTGCTGCTTGCACCTGTCAGGTTGAGGCAAACCATCTCTACGCCTCATAGAGAATAGAGTAATGTGTGAAACAACACACACACACCACGTGTTACTCACATGTAGTGCCTCGAGAGAGGTCACTTCACCACCACCACAACAAGCCACCCGCATATAGCCCAGCCCCTCCTCCAAACTATTCTGCTTAATATGACACATTTCTACGGATTGTTATGGTTTGGAAAAAAAGGCTTTTATTTATCCACAACAGTATTCAATCACTTTTCTTGTATTTATCCATAACAGTATTCATTCACTTTTATTTATCCACAAGCAGTATTCATTCACTACTCTACTTGGAATTGATGCCTCATTAAATATTATGGGAAGTTCCAGGAATTTCTCAATAGCGGATTTGCAACAGGTTATTTCTTCGTCATAAGTCATTAATAAAGTATTTGCTACTTGTTGGCTATTTGCTTCTGGATGTTTCCTGGAGAAGAACAGATAAGAGAAAAGGAGAGTGACAGAGATGCGTGAGAGCTAGAAAAAGGGATGATTGTAACTGAATTATTACCATGCTAACTGAATGACTATCAGTAGATGGGAAGGAAGGTCTGGTCAGGGGTGTGACAAATGAAATGCCTCTCTGCAAGGACACTAATACACACTACTTATACATAGTCATATACAGATGTTGGGTCTTAATTTGATCATCCTGCTGTTGAAGGACATTTCCTACACAGCAGAAAATGCAAACTTGTAGTGTATTCAAGTTTTAAAAGGCTTCTAAAGTCTATAATATCCACTTAAAAATGTATCAGCCCATACAAAAATGTAAATTAATTATAATCCACACAATAATTCGTAATGTCCTGTTGTTGAAGGATTATTTTCCTGCTGTGAGAAACCAGTCTAATTAAGATCCTACATCTGAAGCATCCCTCTCACGTCTGTTGTTGGTATTTAAATAATAAATGAATGTGCCATATCGAGGTAGATGTCCATACGCACATACATTGTGCTTTATAAATGTACATATCAATATAAATGTTATGCTTTGCGATCATGACTTCACCATTGTCACACCATTGTTGTTTGCAAGTCTGTATTTTCATTTTACGGTGCAGTAGTTTAACCTTCCTTCCTCCCTCCATCCCTCCCTCCCTGCAGACAAGCAGAATGAGTTGGAGTTACCGTGCCCCATGGCCAAGACCAGAGAGCGGAAAAAGAGACCCCACCACCAGACCCAGATAGAGGGTCAGGGGACCTTGACCCAGATCAGCGGGGTCCGGAAGTTCAGCCATTCCGCTGGGCTCCAAGGCAGCAGCATCAGCCGCTTTGGGGTCAAGACAGATCAGGAGGACCTGCTGTCTAAGGTACTGGGGAAGTCTGTATTAACAAACATATGGGCCTGTACAGGAGGGTACACTGTTACACAATACATAGAAATGTATTGTCTAGCACTGGTATGACTGTCTTTCATATAGAATAGGGAATCATGTCATCTCTTTTCATTCCATTTCTTTCTGCAGCATTCAGAATGTTTCACCTCATTTAATACACCCCAGAGGAGGTTTATTCTATTTAAATTCAATTTAGGAAATTAAGGGAACTTTAGTCAAGACTCATTCAAAATGAATAGTGAATTGAAAATGTTAATCTCTCTCTCTCTCAGGACCTTGAGAACATCAACAAGTGGGGTTTGAACATCTTCAGGGTGGCTGAGCACTCCCACAACCGCCCGCTGACTTGCACCATGTACACCATCTTCCAGGTCAGTCTTCTTCCTCCTCTTCCGTTACTGTCGGAATGCAGTGTTTCCCCTGCAGGCGCGCACACACACACACACAAACACACACACCAGGGGTGGTTCGCCAGCACACAGTCTACAGTAGTGTATATCAGCTGTCTGTGTTTACTTAATGTGTCCTCATCTTCTGGGTGAGTAGCTGAATGATCACTACTGTAGTATGAACATCTAGTCATGAGGATGAATGGACCGTCACAATCAATTGCTCAGCCAGCCAAGTCAAGCAATTCATACTCCTTTACAGTCTTGGCATTGACAATGTAATTGCTTTTTTATTATTTTGCCTACATCTTGCTATAACGATGCCATTGCAATTTAAACAGACAGGTTGTGGGTTACATGTCACATGTGTGTCCCGTGCAGGAGCGAGACCTGATGAATACGTTTAAAATCCCTACGGACACCTTCGTGACCTTCATGATGACCCTGGAGGCCCACTACCACTCAGACGTAGAATACCACAACAGCCTCCACGCTGCAGACGTGGCCCAGTCCACACACATCCTGCTCTCTACACCCGCTCTGGATGTAAGTCACCTGACCTAGCTCTACTTACTATACTGCTGTTTTCTCTTCTCCCTCCTCTCCCTCTCTTCTCCCTCTTCTCCCTCCTCTCCCTCTCCCTCTCTTCTCCCTCCTCTCCCTCTCTTCTCCATCCTCTCCCTCTCTTCTCCCTCCTCTCCCTCTCTTCTCCCTCCTCTCCCTCTCTCTCCCTCTCTCCCTCTCTCTCCCTCCTCCTTCTCCCTCTCTTCTCCCTCCTCTCCCTCTCTTCTCCCTCCTCTCCCTCTCTTCTCCCTCCTCTCCCTCTCTTCTCCCTCCTCTCCCTCTCTTCTCCCTCCTCTCCCTCTCTTCTCCCTCCTCTCCCTCTCCCTCTCTTCTCCCTCCTCTCCCTCTCTTCTCCCTCTTCTCCCTCCTCTCCCTCTCTTCTCCCTCCTCTCCCTCTCTTCTCCCTCCTCTCCCTCTCTTCCTCCACTTATTGTCAGAGACCTAGCTCACATCAGCCCAATGATAAAGCCCACAGCCACAGCTTGACTGCATGTTTGCCTTTTAGACCTCTGTAGCTGAAATGCTCAGTGTTGTTGCTTTTTTCATCTGTTGTTTATCCAGTCAGATCTTGAATTACGATTCTGTTATCTAGCAACCTGTCTTCTTGATTTGTTTTGTATCTGCCGACTAAAGGGAGTGACTAACACCATCTCACATAACAGACCTTAAAGTCATAGTAAATCATGTATACGAGTAACACCACTCAACCGAAATATGTCATCGCTGCTCAACCTACATAGGTCACACAATAATGACTTACTACCAGATGAATGTGTTACTCTATCTTGCCAAGCTGATTTTTTACTGCAATGTGAAGCCTTTTACTATCAATGTGGAAAACTCATCAAGTCTCTCCGGTTTCCTTTCCTTTTGCTCTGCCCCCGTCTCTCGTCCTGTCCAATCATAGGCTGTCTTCACGGATCTGGAGATCTTGGCGGCCATCTTTGCGGCAGCCATCCATGACGTGGACCACCCTGGGGTCTCCAACCAGTTCCTCATCAACACCAGTGAGTACTTTCTTCTTCAAAAGCTAGCAACAGTGAGTACTCTCTCCCTCAAAAGCTAGCAACAGTGAGTACTTTCTCTCTCAAAGGCTAACAGTGAGTACTTTATCCCTCAAAAGCTACCAACATTGAGTACTCTCTCCCTCAAAAGCTAACAACAGTGAGTACTTTATCCCTCAAAAGCTAACAACAGTGAGTACATTCTCCCACAAAAGCTAGCAACAGTGAGTACTTTATACCTCAAAAGCGAACAACAGTGAGTACTTTATCACTCAAAAGCGAACAACAGTGAGTACAGTCGTGGCCAAAGGTTTTGAGAATGACACAAATATTAATTTTCACCAAGTCTGCTGCCTCAGTTTGTATGATGGCAATTTGCAAATACTCTAGAATGTTATGAAGAGTGATCAGATGAATTGCAATTAATTGCAAAGTCCCTCTTTGCCATGCAAATGAACTGAATCCCCCCCCAAAAAAACATTTCCACTGCATTTCGTCAGAAGACTTCAGGGCGCCCAAGAAAGTCCAGCAAGCGCCAGGACCGTCTCCTAAAGTTGATTCAGCTGCGGGATCGGGGCACCACCAGTACAGAGCTTGCTCAGGAATGGCAGCAGGCAGGTGTGAGTGCATCTGCTTGCACAGTGAGGCGAAGACTTTTGGAGGATGGCCTGGTGTCAAGAAGGGCAGCAAAGAAGCCACTTCTCTCCAGGAAAAACATCAGGGACCGACTGATATTCTGCAAAAGGTACAGGGATTGGACTGCTGAGGACTGGGGTACAGTCATTTTCTCTGATGAATCCCCTTTCCGATTGTTAGGGGCATCCGGAAAAAAGGTGAGCGCTACCATCGGTCCTGTGTCATGCCAACAGTAAAGCATCCTGAGACCATTCATGTGTGGGGTTGCTTCTCAGCCAAGGGAGTGGGCTCACTCACAATTTTGCCTAAGAACACAGCCATGAATAAAGAATGGTACCAACACATCCTCCGAGAGCAACTTCTCCCAACCATCCAGGAACAGTTTGATGACGAACAATGCCTTTTCCAGCATGATGGAGCACCTTGCCATAAGGCAAAAGTGATAACTAAGTGGCTCGGGGAACAAAACATCGATATTTTGGGTCCATGGCCAGGAAACTCCCCAGACCTTAATCCCATTGAGAACTTGTGGTCAATCCTCAAGAGGCGGGTAGACAAACAAAAACCCACAAATTCTGACAAACTCCAAGCATTGATTATGCAAGAATGGGCTGCCATCAGTCAGGATGTGGCCCAGAAGTTAATTGACAGTAGGCCAGGGTGGATTGCAGAGGTCTTGAAAAAGAAGGGTCAACACTGCAAATATTGACTCTTTGCATCAACTTCATGTAATTGTCAATAGAAGCCTTTGACACTTATGAAATGCTTGTAATTATACTTCAGTATTCCATAGTAACATCTGACAAAAATATCTAAAGACACTAAAGCAGCAAACTTTGTGTCATTCTCAAAACTTTTGGCCATGACTGTACTTTATCCCTCAAAAGCTAACAACAGTGAGTACTTTATCCCTCAAAAGCTAACAACAGTGAGTACTTTATCCCTCAAAAGCTAACAACAGTGAGTACTTTATACCTCAAAAGCTAACAACATTGAGTACTTTATCCCTCAAAAGCTAACAACAGTGAGTACTTTATCCCTCAAAAGCTAACAACAGTGAGTACTTTATACCTCAAAAGCTAACAACATTGAGTACTTTATCCCTCAAAAGCTAACAACAGTGAGTACTTTATCCCTCAAAAGCTAACAACAGTGAGTACTTTATCCCTCAAAAGCTAACAACAGTGAGTACTTTATACCTCAAAAGCTAACAACATTGAGTACTTTATCCCTCAAAAGCTAACAACAGTGAGTACTTTATACCTCAAAAGCTAACAACAGTGAGTACTTTATACCTCAAAAGCTAACAACAGTGAGTACTTTATACCTCAAAAGCTAACAACAGTGAGTACTTTATACCTCAAAAGCTAACAACAGTGAGTACTTTATCCCTCAAAAGCTAACAACAGTGAGTACTTTATCCCTCAAAAGCTAACAACAGTGCTGAATGAATAAGTTCTGCTACTTTAGTACTACTTTATGTTATCCTTTACTATATCATTGACTATATTTTATCCCCTCAATTCTTCCCTATTGCTTCTAATAGTCCATCTCTCTCTCTGTGTCCAGACTCAGAGCTGGCCCTGATGTACAACGACGAGTCTGTCCTGGAAAACCACCACCTGGCTGTGGGCTTCAAGCTGCTGCAGGAAGACAACTGTGACATCTTCCAGAACCTGACCAAGAAAGAACGCCAATCCCTCCGCAGGATGGTCATAGACATGGTGAGAGAACGTCCAAGTTCTGACCAAACATACTTCATTCTGATGTCCCATTCATATGGGTCTTCGACTGTGAGTCGGTCATTCCGTTGGTCAGTCCAGTTTTCTATCCCTGTCTCAATTAAATTAGATAAATTAGGTTTCTTGGCATCAAAGATCACAAATCATATATTACTGTAGCATAAACATGTATAAATCACTAACAACAACTCTCTCTCTCTCTCTCCAGGTACTGGCCACAGACATGTCTAAACACATGAGCTTACTGGCTGACCTGAAGACCATGGTGGAGACCAAGAAGGTGACCAGCTCTGGAGTGCTGCTGCTGGACAACTACACAGACAAAATACAGGTAGGAGATCACACTCCTGCATAGGAATGCGTGTGTGCCACACACACACACACACACACACACACACCCAAACTCACACAATCCTCCCTCCTCCCCTCTCTTGCAGGTGATGCGTAACATGGTTCATTGTGCTGACCTCAGTAACCCCACTAAGTCTCTGGACCTGTACCGTCAGTGGACCGACCGCATCATGAACGAGTTCTCCCACCAGGGAGACCGCGAGAGGGAGAAAGGCATGGAGATCAGCCCCATGTGTGACAAGCATACGGCTTCAGTGGAGAAAAGCCAGGTAGGTTACTAATACATACTGTATAGAGGTAACACACACACACACACTCATACGTACAGTACTCACACTGCTCACATATACACATCCTACACAAACATACATACTGCTTGCATACACACACACACACACACACACACACACACACACACACACACACACACACACACACACACACACACACACACACACACACACACACACACACACAACCCCCTCTAGTGTGGTTATACAGTATGTACACTATTGTATGTTTAAATCTCCTCTCTCTTCTCCCTCTCTGCAGGTGGGTTTCATAGACTACATCGTCCACCCGCTGTGGGAGACATGGGCCGACCTGGTGCACCCGGACGCCCAGGACATCCTGGACACCCTGGAGGACAACAGGAACTGGTACCAGAGCATGATCCCTCAGAGGCCCTCTCCCCCCTTCTGCACCGGTGACGGAGAGGGGGACGGAGAGGGAGGACACAGGTTCCAGTTTGAGCTGACGCTAGATGACGAACAGGATGGAGAGATGGGAGTGGAGGAGTGCGAGAGAGGGACGGAAGAGGGGTGGTCGCCAGTTGACCAGGGCGGAGTGTAGATGAACACACGTGGGGCTTCCCCCACATAATGAGCCGTGACCTGTTCTCTTCATAAATGGAAGCACCAGTTTTAGGTTGTGTTTCACGTCTTGTTTTACTACAGTGGAGGAATCCTGCAATCTGGCTCTTTGGCGTTGCTCTCCTTATGCACTAGGGCCTGACTGGCTTTGGGCCCATGCAGAAGAGGGTGGGGAACCATAACACGTGACTTGGGAGCCCTCAGGAAGAAGAGTATGAAGAGTTGAGGAGTGATGCCTTGAAGGAGTCCTGTTGAAAATGCTAGTGTGTGACAGAAGTACCGTATCTTGGTTTTTGGTAACCAGATAATACAATCTTTGTTCTGACAAATACTGACGATGAAACTAAGCTAGGCGAAGAGACTGTTGCGTTCAATTGGGACAAGATGAAACACTTGCACTTCAGAGCGATCTTTGTTCTTCGTGACTATTTTCGAGTAAATGTTTTGTTTTGTAGAGATGGGATGTTGCCGGGTAGCATCCAATGTTCAAACTAGTGATCCACAGGTGTTTATAACAAAGAACATCTACCCTTTTTGTGACAAGTGTTTTAAAGACTTTTGTGTGCCTTTTTTTTTTACGCCACAGTATTTTGGACGTGATTTTATAATTTATTGAACAGGTTTGAACATGCAGTCTTCCTGATGTCTTTTCGGCAATAGTCGCACAAGTTTCACTTTTTCTAAGGGTAGGTAGGGAGGTAGGAAAGAGTTTTAACTAAAGGGTCAATACATCTACTAATGACAGGTTCTTCGTTAACACCCAATTCATGACTCTGTACATGTATATGGTACCTCACACATTTCAAATCAATATCAACAAATGCCACAACCTACAAGTTCCTTATTCACAGCAAAAGCAGTTTGCAAACCTGTTACTTTTGATGTTACATATTTGCTTAAATGTAAAGCAATGATCTCGATCTTTTCCCATGTAATCTGTGAAAACCAATACTCTCCAAAGATGTCCTGATTAATGCACATTAACAGCAGAATGGAACTCTGCCTTAAGAGAGGTGTATTGCCAAACCTGATTAAAACTTCATTCAAATTTTTTCATATATATATTTTTTGGAAAATATTTGTAATTTTCCATATCACCCTTCCAAGAATGGAAGAGGTGTAAATTTGATATCTTAATATAATGAATGCATATAATTAAATAATTGAGGCCAATCAAAGTAATCCTTTGAATGGTTTCTTTCCAGACAGAGAGAGAGAGACATCCCATGACATGTGATATTTTGAAGCCCCAGACCAAAGTCAAAAAACAAACCTCCATTCAACAATGTCTGATGTCAGCTGATGTTATTATTTTGGTTGCCAGATCCTCCTTGAGCTGACACCTCACAAGTTTAGGCAGAAACGGCAGAACAAAAAACTAAACCAAAAACAAATGGCATCTTTTTAAATGTCGATTCAATGATAATTTAATGTAATGTAAAATGTCCCCTTTGACCAGTAGGATAGCTCAGCGCCTAGTTGCTAGTCTGTCAACAATACATCTAAATGGTACTGCGATGTAAACTGCAGCTCTCAGCTGTGGGGAGATCCGCAGAACATCACTATGTGACAACATTTCCCACATTGACTCTGCGCGTTTGTGTACTGTGTGTGTGTGTGTGTGTGTGTGTGTGTGTGTGTGTGTGTGTGTGTGTGTGTGTGTGTGTGTGTGTGTGTGTGTGTGTGTGTGTGTGTGTGTGTGTGTGTGTGTGTGTGTGTGTGTGTGTGTGTGTGTGTGTGTGTGTGTGTGTGTGTGAATGAGGAAAACTTAGCCACTCAATCTCCTCTTCTTTGCACCTAGTCCTGTGTCAAACCTTGAACTGTCTGAAACAGTTTATTTATGATCTTTCATCTGTAAATACAATCATATTTATAAAATGTACACTTGGTATAATTTATATGCACTACCATTACCTGTCAAAATATGTCAAACATTTGTTCAACTGTATAATCCTCAAGATTTCCACTGAACATTCTTAAACAGCCTTTCAGATTCACAATTCACAATGCTGACATTGTGAATTGTTAAACTGATTGCCAAGAAATGTCAATTGCCAACTTGAATTTCTCAATAAATTGTTTTTGGGAAATACTCTCAAACTAAACAATTCCAGGATTTGAAATTCAAATGGTTGGTTAGGATCTGGAAATCCCCAAATCTACAGTAGTCTACAGTAGTCTACAGTAGTGTGCAGTAGTGTACAGTAGTCTACAGTAGTCTGCAGTAGTCTACAGTAGTCTACAGTAGTCTACAGTAGTGTACAGTAGTGTACAGTAGTCTACAGTAGAGTACAGTAGTCTACAGTAGTCTGCAGTAGTGTGCAGTAGTGTACAGTAGTCTGCAGTAGTCTACAGTAGTCTACAGTAGTGTACAGTAGTCTACAGTAGTCTACAGTAGTGTACAGTAGTGTACAGTAGTGTACAGTAGTCTACAGTAGTGTACAGTAGTCTACAGTAGTCTACAGTAGTCTACAGTAGTGTGCAGTAGTCTACAGTAGTCTACAGTAGTCTACAGTAGTGTACAGTAGTCTACAGTAGTGTACAGTAGTCTACAGTAGTCTACAGTAGTGTGCAGTAGTCTACAGTAGTCTACAGTAGTGTGCAGTAGTCTACAGTAGTGTACAGTAGTCTACAGTAGTGTACAGTAGTGTACAGTAGTCTACAGTAGTCTACAGTAGTGTGCAGTAGTCTACAGTAGTGTACAGTAGTGTACAGTAGTGTACAGTAGTGTACAGTAGTCTACAGTAGTGTACAGTAGTCTACAGTAGTCTACAGTAGTCTACAGTAGTGTACAGTAGCTCGTACAGTAGTGTACAGTAGTCTACAGTAGTGTACAGTAGTGTACAGTAGTGTACAGTAGTCTACAGTAGTTAAACACACACCATCTCTTGGGAGCTGCTTGGCAGAAATGGAATTCCTTGGTTTCTATTGTTTTCCGTTTGTTATCTGGAGACATATGAAGGCTGCATTGTTCCTATATTATGTACGGTGACGGGTCATTGTACTGCTTTATGTTTATTGAAATATTACATTGTTTAAGATGTACTTATATTTCCCATGTATTTCTCAAAAGTCTCACACAATGTATGGTAAGGTATTGTATTTTGTGATCAACAAATATTTTGTATGAAATTATTAAAATGAGCATGAATTTGTCTTGTTTTGTGTCTTACTTTTCTGTAATTGTAGTGTCGTATAGGATGTCAGTCAACTTTCGTTTTGAAGGAACAACATACAGTACATTTAAATGAAGTAGACTGTGGTAATAGCATCTAGTCCAGCCTTTTTCAAACCTCTCCTCGTCAACTAATCTCCCAGACGTTTCAGCATGTTGTGGTTCTGAACTAGCACGCCTGATTCACCTATTCAAGGGCTTGATGATTACGTGACGAGCTGAATCTGGTGTGCTAGGCGATAAATACATAGAACGTCTGGGGGTTCCCAAGGAGAGCTTTGAAAAAGGCTGCATTACTCTACTCAAAAGCCACTGGCTGCCCTCCAATACCGTCATAATGTATCCTACCACCCATCTGACATGACTTGATGGGTAAAAACAACATAGACCAAAAGAAACCTTCCTTTCACCTACTATGTGATCATTTGGTGGCAGAGGTGGGGTGTCCCCTGTCCTGCAGGGGACACCAAGGCTCATCCTGTTTCGACCGGAAGTGACGAGTGCATCACAATGGCTGCAGGAGGGCATGGACGAGCTCCACCAGTTGTTGCATGACCTTGGGCAGTATCTGAAATGACAAAGGTAGGAGCAGAGTATTAGTGGTTGCATTACACCTCGCCAGTAGCATGATTACCTCAAGGAAGCTAGCAAGAAGGGAGGATTTATTTGAAAAGTGTTGGGACAAGGCTCCTCTCCACTGGGATGTTGTTGACTTTGCTGTAACAGACTGCTGCTGGATGCAGGAAAGAATGTAAACAGGAACAGCGATGCTATGGGTTAGGCCCTGTGGGCGCTAACCTCTCACATTGCCACCAGACACAGTATCACAGCCCAGTGAGGTATAGATGGGATCAGGTATACATGGTTGTTAATGTAAGGGCTGAGTTGTTCCCTACAGGGTAGGGTGTCTTTCCAGAGAAACCATCATTATTCATTGTCATGTTGATGCTGTCACTATGATAGATACTGTAGTAGGACAACTTCCTCTACTGTTCCTGTAACTTTATTGCCTTTTTATTTATTTATCCAGGGAAGTCACATTAAGATTTATTTCTCTTTTTATGGTGAGTCTCTTCTGCTTTTTCTTCTACTTTCATAATAATACTAAGAAATAGTTATTCAGTCATCATTTGATTTGATTAATTTGATGCCTGTCACTCTCTCTTCTACAATAGCTATTCCTATGTACTGTAGTCATGGTACCAACTCATCTATTCATATGTACTGTAGTCATGATACCAACTCATCTATTCATATGTACTGTAGTCATGATACCAACTCATCTATTCATATGTACTGTAGTCATGGTACCAACTCATCTATTCATATGTACTGTAGTCATGATACCAGCTCATCTATTCATATGTACTGTAGTCATGATACCAACTCATCTATTCCTATGTACTGTAGTCATGGTACCAACTCATCTATTCATATGTACTGTAGTCATGGTACCAGCTCATCTATTCATATGTACTGTAGTCATGATGTCACGTCCTGACCAGTAAAGGGGTTATTTGTTATTATAGTTTGGTCAGGACGTGGCAGGGGGTGTTTGTTTCATGTGGTTTGGGCTATGTTTTAGGTAGAGGGGTATTTGTTTTATATGGTTCGGGGTGTGTGTGTATGTAGAGGGGTGTTGGATTTATGTGTTCCGGGGTTTTTGGTTTATGTTCTTGTTTTGTTTTCTAGGGTTTCTATGTTGTGTATTATTTGTTGGCCTGGTGTGGCTCTCAATCAGGAAGAGCTGTACATCGTTGTTTCTGATTGAGAGTCATACTTAGGGAGCCTGTTTACCACCTGTCCCTTTGTGGGAGATTGTTTTTGCACTGCTGTGTATAGCCTGCGAAACTGTCATTCTTTGTTTATTGTTTTTCGTGTTCACCTATAAATAAAATAATGATGAGCATGCAACCCGCTGCGCCTTGGTCTTTACCCTACGACACCCGTGACACATGATACCAACTCATCTTTTCATATGTACTGTAGTCATGATACCAACTCATCTATTCATATGTACTGTAGTCATGATACCAACTCATCTATTCATATGTACTGTAGTCATGATAACAACTCATCTATTCATATGTACTGTAGTCATGATAACAACTCATCTATTCATATGTACTGTAGTCATGATACCAACTCATCTATTCATATGTACTGTAGTCATGATACCAACTCATCTATTCATATGTACTGTAGTCATGATACCAACTCATCTATTCATATGTACTGTAGTCATGGTACCAACTCATCTATTCATATGTACTGTAGTCATGATACCAGCTCATCTATTCATATGTACTGTAGTCATGATACCAACTCATCTATTCATATGTACTGTAGTCATGATACCAACTCATCTATTCATATGTGCTGTAGTCATGATACCAGCTCATCTATTCCTATGTACTGTAGTCATGGTACCAACTCATCTATTCATATGTACTGTAGTCATGGTACCAGCTCATCTATTCATATGTACTGTAGTCATGATACCAACTCATCTATTCATATGTACTGTAGTCATGATACCAACTCATCTATTCATATGTACTGTAGTCATGATACCAACTCATCTATTCATATGTACTGTAGTCATGATACCAGCTCATCTATTCATATGTACTGTAGTCATGGTACCAACTCATCTATTCATATGTACTGTAGTCATGATACCAACTCATCTATTCATATGTACTGTAGTCATGATACCAACTCATCTATTCATATGTACTGTAGTCATGATACCACTCATCTATTCATATGTACTGTAGTCATGATACCAGCTCATCTATTCATATGTACTGTAGTCATGATACCAGCTCATCTATTCATATGTACTGTAGTCATGATACCAACTCATCTATTCATATGTACTGTAGTCATGATACCAACTCATCTATTCATATGTACTGTAGTCATGATACCAGCTCATCTATTCATATGTACTGTAGTCATGGTACCAACTCATCTATTCATATGTACTGTAGTCATGATACCAACTCATCTATTCATATGTACTGTAGTCATGATACCAACTCATCTATTCATATGTACTGTAGTCATGATACCAACTCATCTATTCATATGTACTGTAGTCATGGTACCAACTCATCTATTCATATGTACTGTAGTCATGATACCAGCTCATCTATTCATATGTACTGTAGTCATGATACCAACTCATCTATTCATATGTGCTGTAGTCATGATACCAGCTCATCTATTCCTATGTACTGTAGTCATGGTACCAACTCATCTATTCATATGTACTGTAGTCATGGTACCAGCTCATCTATTCATATGTACTGTAGTCATGATACCAACTCATCTATTCATATGTACTGTAGTCATGATACCAACTCATCTATTCATATGTACTGTAGTCATGATACCAACTCATCTATTCATATGTACTGTAGTCATGATACCAGCTCATCTATTCATATGTACTGTAGTCATGGTACCAACTCATCTATTCATATGTACTGTAGTCATGATACCAACTCATCTATTCATATGTACTGTAGTCATGATACCAACTCATCTATTCATATGTACTGTAGTCATGGTACCAACTCATCTATTCATATAAACTGTAGTCATGGTACCAACTCATCTATTCATATAAACTGTAGTCATGGTACCAACTCATCTATTCATATGTACTGTAGTCATGGTACCAACTCATCTATTCATATGTACTGTAGTCATGGTACCAACTCATCTATTCATATGTACTGTAGTCATGGTACCAACTCATCTATTCATATGTACTGTAGTCATGGTACCAACTCATCTATTCATATGTACTGTAGTCATGGTACCAGCTCATCTATTCATATGTACTGTAGTCATGGTACCAGCTCATCTATTCCTGCTACAATTGTGATATCTTGTTATCTTGTTATCTTTCTACCTTCTTGCCCTTTGTGCTGTTGTCTGTGCCCAACAATGATTTTACCCTGTTTTGTGCTTCTTCCACGTTGTGTTGCTACCATGTTGTCATGTTGTGTTGCTACCATGTTGTTGCCATGTTGTGTTGCTACCATGTTGTCATGTTGTGTTGCTACCATGTTGTCACCATGTTGTGTTGCTACCATGTTGTCATGTTGTGTTTCTACCATGTTGTTGTGTTGCTACCATGTTGTTGTGTTTCTACCATGTTGTTGTGTTTCTACCATGTTGTTGTGTTTCTACCATGTTGTCATGTTGTGTTTCTACCATGTTGTTGTGTTTCTACCATGTTGTTGTGTTTCTACCATGTTGTTGTGTTTCTACCATGTTGTTGTGTTGCTACCATGTTGTTGTGTTGTGTTGCTACCATGTTGTTGTGTTTCTACCATGTTGTTGTGTTGCTACCATGTTGTGTTGCTACCATGTTGTGTTGCTACCATGTTGTCATGTTGTGTTGCTACCATGTTGTTGTGTTGCTACCATGTTGTCGACATGTTGTGTTGCTATCATGTTGTCGCCATGTTGTGTTTCTACCATGTTACGTTGTGTTGCTACCATGTTGTTGTTTTTCTACCATGTTGTGTTGCTACCATGTTGTTGCCATGTTGTGTTGCTATCATGTTGTCGCCATGTTGTGTTTCTACCATGTTACGTTGTGTTGCTACCATGTTGTTGTGTTGCTACCATGTTGTCGCCATGTTGTGTTTCTACCATGTTGTCGCCATGTTGTGTTGCTACCATGTTGTCGTGTTGCTGCCATGCTGTGGTCATGTGTTGCTACCATGTTGTCGTGTTGCTGCCATGCTGTGGTCATGTGTTTCTACCATGCTGTGTGTGTTTTGTCCTATATTTCTATTAAATGAAATAAAACATGTAATCCCGTCCCACAGGGGCCTTTTGTTAGGCCGTCATTGGAAATAACAATTTGTTGTTAACTGACTTGCCTAGTTAAATAAAGGTTACATAAAACATGTAAAAAATACCAATACACACTATTAAAATGACCATTGTAGGCCTTTAAATCTGACATGTCTGTTCAGTCTAGTCTGTGTTGTCCCCATCTCAGCAGGATGTATTAGCTGCATCTTGAGATGCTGGAGGAAATTCAAACCCTTTTCCTTTTTCCTGCCGATTCAGAGAAACTCCACTGTTTACCGTACACACGGTCACACAGGCCAGCTTTTTCCATGTTGCCTTGGCAGCGAACTTTGTTTTGAAACTCCCGACAGAGGTCTTGTGGTGTGTGGGTGACTGACGTCAATGAGCTGGGGATGGGCTACTCAACTTCCCAAACCCAGCAGCCAGCCCATCACCAGGGGTTGAAGCATGTGGTGGTGGAGGGGCCTGTGGAGCTAGGCTCCCAGCTGCCAGTCCTCGCTACCCAGGCTCGGGGCCTCAGGGGTCGGGCCAAGGGGGTGGGGATTGGGGGAAGAGAACCACTTCCAGCAAAACAAACTGTGCATTCTCTGGTTCCACATATGAAAATAAATGTCTTCATAGAGCTCGCCTTGCTAATTGAGATGTTAGCTTAGAGTTAGCTTGACAGGAGAGGATCAAGTCCGCTGTAGTCAGGCAGTGGGACTTCATTGGAATGACTGGCTCAGGAAATGAGTCAGAATTCAACTGAAGGTTTTGACTCAGAGGAACATCCCTTTCATATCAGGCAGGTGTGGGTACTTTACCCCTCTTTACACTCAGATCCAGGTACAAAGAATAAGATTTCTCCCTCCTCACATCATCAGAGCTATCATACTGCAATTCCACCTAAGACTTACACCACACCAGTGTTGTTTCCAGTGGTTTATGTTAATGTCAGCTCCAGTGTTGTTTCCAGTGTTTTATGTTAATGTCAGTGTTGTTTCCAGTGTTTTATGTTAATGTCAGCTCCAGTGTTGTTTCCAGTGGTTTATGTTAATGTCAGCTCCAGTGTTGTGTTTCCAGTGGTTTATGTTAATGTCAGCTCCAGTGTTGTGTTTCCAGTGGTTTATGTTAATGTCAGCTCTAGTGTTGTTTCCAGTGGTTTATGTTAATGTCAGCTCTAGTGTTGTTTCCAGTGTTTTATGTTAATGTCAGTGTTGTTTCCAGTGGTTTATGTTAATGTCAGCTCCAGTGTTGTTTCCAGTGTTTTATGTTATTGTCAGTGTTGTTTCCAGTGTTTTATGTTAATGTCAGCTCCAGTGTTGTTTCCAGTGTTTTATGTTAATGTCAGCTCCAGTGTTGTGT
This sequence comes from Salmo salar, assembly GCF_965601325.2. Lineage (NCBI taxonomy): Eukaryota > Metazoa > Chordata > Actinopteri > Salmoniformes > Salmonidae > Salmo > Salmo salar. The sequence continues at coordinate 12,338,554 of NC_138293.1, forward strand.
TTCCAGTGTTTTATGTTAATGTCAGCTCCAGTGTTGTTTCCAGTGGTTTATGTTAATGTCAGCTCCAGTGTTGTGTTTCCAGTGGTTTATGTTAATGTCAGCTCCAGTGTTGTTTCCAGTGGTTTATGTTAATGTCAGCTCCAGTGTTGTTTCCAGTGTTTTATGTTAATGTCAGTGTTGTGTTGCCAGTGTTTTATGTTAATGTCAGCTCCAGTGTTGTTTCCAATGGTTTATGTTAATGTCAGCTCCAGTGTTGTGTTTCCAGTGTTTTATGTTAATGTCAGCTCCAGTGTTGTTTCCAGTGGTTTATGTTAATGACAGCTCCAGTGTTGTTTCCAGTGGTTTATGTTAATGTCAGCTCCAGTGTTGTGTTTCCAGTGGTTTATGTTAATGTCAGCTCCAGTGTTATGTTTCCAGTGGTTTATGTTAATGTCAGCTCCAGTGTTGTTTCCAGTGGTTTATGTTAATGTCAGCTCCAGTGTTGTTTCCAGTGGTTTATGTTAATGTCAGCTCCAGTGTTGTTTCCAGTGGTTTATGTTAATGTCAGCTCCAGTGTTGTGTTTCCAGTGTTTTATGTTAATGTCAGCTCCAGTGTTGTGTTTCCAGTGTTTTATGTTAATGTCAGCTCCAGTGTTGTTTCCAGTGGTTTATGTTAATGTCAGCTCCAGTGTTGTGTTTCCAGTGTTTTATGTTAATGTCAGCTCCAGTGTTGTGTTTCCAGTGTTTTATGTTAATGTCAGCTCCAGTGTTGTTTCCAGTGGTTTATGTTAATGTCAGCTCCAGTGTTGTTTCCAGTGTTTTATGTTAATGTCAGCTCTAGTGTTGTTTCCAGTGGTTTATGTTAATGTCAGCTCCAGTGTTGTTTCCAGTGGTTTATGTTAATGTCAGCTCCAGTGTTGTTTCCAGTGTTTTATGTTAATGTCAGCTCCAGTGTTGTTTCCAGTGGTTTATGTTAATGTCAGCTCCAGTGTTGTTTCCAGTGGTTTATGTTAATGTCAGCTCCAGTGTTGTTTCCAGTGTTTTATGTTAATGTCAGCTCCAGTGTTGTGTTCCAGTGTTTTATGTTAATGTCAGCTCTAGTGTTGTTTCCAGTGTTTTATGTTAGTGTCAGTGTTGTGTTTCCAGTGGTTTATGTTAATGTCAGCTCCAGTGTTGTGTTTCCAGTGTTTTATGTTAATGTCAGCTCCAGTGTTGTGTTTCCAGTGGTTTATGTTAATGTCAGCTCCAGTGTTGTGTTTCCAGTGGTTTATGTTAATGTCAGCTCCAGTGTTGTGTTTCCAGTGTGTTTATGTTAATGTCAGCTCCAGTGTTGTGTTTCCAGTGGTTTTATGTTAATGTCAGCTCCAGTGTTGTGTTTCCGAGTGGGTTTGATGTCTAATGTCAGCTCCAGTGTTGTTTCCAGTGGTTTATGTTAATGTCAGCTCCAGTGTTGTGTTTCCAGTGGTTTATGTTAATGTCAGCTCCAGTGTTGTTTCCAGTGTTTTATGTTAATGTCAGCTCCAGTGTTATGTTTCCAGTGGTTTATGTTAATGTCAGCTCCAGTGTTGTTTCCAGTGGTTTATGTTAATGTCAGCTCCAGTGTTGTTTCCAGTGTTTTATGTTAATGTCAGCTCCAGTGTTGTTTCCAGTGTTTTATGTTAATGTCAGCTCCAGTGTTGTTTCCAGTGGTTTATGTTAATGTCAGCTCCAGTGTTGTGTTTCCAGTGGTTTATGTTAATGTCAACAAACAAAGTCGTACCTGCTGGGCTGGTCTGTCTCAGTGTCTATGCTATTGGATAGAGAGCAATCACTGCAGCTGTTCACCCCATGTTAGTTGTGAAATGGACATCCTCAAATCAAAATCCAGCCTTCATTTACCCGTTGTGACGCACAGATGTTTCAAACTCAGTTTTGGACGAGACTGACTTCATGACCAAAATTATCCTATTTAGACTTTGTAGTCAATTTTGACATTAGAATAAGTGTTTCTGACTCATATCGATGCCACACAGGCTGTTTCCAAAGGGATTAGTTGCTTTTTAAAGGCAGTCCTCTTTAACCCCTAGAGTCTATTGACGCACCTGTGTGTTACAAGGTGACATCATTTTGAATATTTAATAGCACCATATGTGTTTATGGTAGAGGCTTGCCGTTTCCATGGGCTACAGCAGTAAATATCAAATTCAATGTTTTATCAAATATATATATATTTTTTATACATACAGGTGTCCTAAAATTCCAAATCAAATGGTAAAATTATACATTTTATGACCATCTTAAAACAATTCCATATGTTAGCTTAGTAGATATTGTAGTCTAGGGGCTTAAACCTACTTAAAGTTCACATTTAGCTGTTGTTATGGAAATGCCAGCTGAAAAGTATCAGTGGCCTGGCTTTGGCCCCAAGTGTGAGCAGGTCCGTCGGAGCCATGGCCAGGGAGACACGGGTGCCGGCCCACGTAGACGGAAAACAAAAGGTCTGAGCTTTTTGGGTAAAACTCTGGGGAATCATAGAAAGCTTGTCTGTCTGTAATGAATGTCTCTGTGCACATGGAATAAAGAGAAGATATCCATGAAAATGAGATACAGGAAATAAAACTACAAACAATCAAAACGTACACAAGGCCTGTTCTGTTGCACCAAGCAAAAATACTTGATTGAATGGCTTTCGAAGAATAGTATATTTGATTCCCATACTAAAAAACATATAGCTGCAATATAAACAGTCTATCCATCCATCAATGGCTCAAAGCTAGGCTAGATGTAGCTAGTAGTAGCCTGCACTGGAAGTGTGCAGTGTAATAGTGGATTGTGTCACTTCAGTACACTCATTCTTTTAGGTTATTGCACCAGTTTGACAGTTGGAGTTTCTTAGGGGCTTCCTGTCCTCAATCGACGGAGAGTCTGGATGTAGAGAGAGAACATCCCTATGAAGATAGAGCAATAGGCGCGCACACACACACACACACACAACACACACACACACACACACACACACACACACACACACACACACACACACACACACACACACACACACACACACACACACACACACACACACACACACACTGTCATGGTCGATCAACGAGGACGTGACAATGAACATCACCTCTGGGTTTAAGCATATTATGTCCCCCCCCACACACACACACACACACACACACACACACACACACACACACACACACACACACACACACACACATACACACATAAACACACACACAAACACACGTACAGTAAACACACACACACATACACCTAAAAGGTCATCAAGATCAACAACCACCTGAGCCACAGCCTGTTCACCCCGCTATCATCCAGAAGGTGAGGTCAGTACAGGTGCATCAAAGCTGGGACCGAGAGACTGAAAAACAGCTTCTATCTCAAGGCCATCAGACTGTTAAAAACAGAGAGGCTGCTGCCTATATAAAGACTTGAAATCATTGGCCACTCTAACAAATGGATCACTAGTCACGTTATTAATGCCACTTTAATAATAATGTTTACATATCTTGCATTACTCATCCCGTATGTATATACTGCATTTTATACCATCTATTGCATCTTGCATATGCAGCTCTGTCATTGTTCATCCATATGTTTTTTATGTACATATTCTCATTCCATCCCTTTAGATGTGTGTGTATCGGGTAGTTGTTGTGGAACTGTTAGATTACTTGTTAGATACTGCTGCACTGTCGGGAATTAGAAGCACAAGCATTTCGCTACACTCGCAACAACATCTGCTAACCATGTGTATGTGACCAATAAGATTTGATTTGATTTGACACACATACACACACACATGGAAAATGGAGATGATTTGTGACATATGAGGCTGAAGATGCCTGTTCTTTGTCCTTATAAACTATGGGCAGATTCAGAGAACACAGAGTTTGCTGACAAACATATACTCAGTAAATACTGGCTAGGTTTTAAGTGAAAGTATTGTTTTTTTTATAGCACAAAGTATAATCCCTATCATGCATTCATGGTAAAATTTTACTTGGAATTGCAATTTCTACTTACTCAATTTATTTGAAATATGTTATGAAATATTGCCTTGGCTTTGCGGCTAGCCAGACCTGTAAATCCTACCATTTTTTATGACACTATGACGCTTTTGGCAATCACTAGCAGATGGATGCTTGTTTCACATTAGAAAGAGAGAGAGAGGTACTCTGTGTGTGCAGGACATATATATATACATGGCGTGTGTACGCGTGTGCCTTCGAAAATTATTCAGACCCCTTAACTTATTCCACATTTTGTTACGTTACAGCCTTATTCTAAAATATATTCATTCGTTTTTTTTCTCTCATCAATCTACACACAATACCCCATAATGACAAAGCAAAACAGGTTTTTAGACATTTTTGCTAATTTATTAAAAGTAAAAAACTGGAATTTTACATTTACATAAGTATTCAGACCCTTTATTCAGTACTTTGTTGAAGCACCTTTGGCAGCGATTACAGCCTTGAGTCTTCTTGGGTATGAAGCTACAAGCTTGGCACACCTGTATTTGGGGAGTTTCTCCCATTCTTCTCTGCAGATCCTCTCAAGCTCTGTCAGGTTGGATGGGGAGCTTTGCTACACAGCTATTTTCAGGTCTCTCCAGAGATATTCGATCGGGTTCAAGTCCAGGCTCTGGCTGGGCCACTCAAGGCTCTGGCTGGGCCACTCTGGCTGGGCCACTCTGGCTGTGTGCTTATGGTCGTTGTCGTTTTGGAAGGTCAACCTTCGCCCCAGTCGGAGGTCCTGAGCACGCTGGAGCATGTTTTCATCAAGGATCTCTCTGTACTTTGTTCCGTTCATCTTTCCCTCGATCCTGACTAGTCTCCCAGTCCCTGCCACTAAAAAACATCCCCACAGCATGATGCTGCCACCACCATGCCTCACCGTAGGGATGGTGCCAGGTTTCCTTCAGACGTGACGCTTGGCATTCAGGCCAAAGTATTTTCAATCTTAGTTTCATCAGACCAGAGAATCTTGTTTCTCATGGTCTGACAAACTCCAAGCGGGCTGTCATGTGCCTTTTATTGAGGAGTGGCTTCCGTCTGGCCACTCTACCATAAAGGCTTGACTGGTGGAGTGCTACAGAGATGGTTGTCCTTCTGGAAGGTTCTCCCATCTCCACTGAGGAACTCTAGAGCTCTGTTAAAGTTAATATCGGGTTCTTGGTCACCTCCCTGACCAAAACCCTTCTCCCCCGATAGCTCAGTTTGGCCAGGTGGCCAGCTCTAGGAAGAGTCTTGGTGGTTCCAAACTTCTTCCATTTAAGAATGATGGAAGCCACTGTGTTCTTGGGGACCTTCAATGCTGCAGACATTTTTTGTTACCCTTCCCCAGATCTGTGCCTCGACACAATCCTGTCTCGGAGCTCTACTGACAATTCCTTCTACCTCATGGCTTGGTTTTTGCTCTGTTCATGCACTGTCAACTGTGGGACATTATATAAACAGGTGTGTGCCTTTCTAAATCATGTCCAATCAATTGAATTTACCACAGGTGGACTCCAATCAAGTTGTAGAAACATCTCAAGGATGATCAATGGAAACAGGATGCACCTGAGCTCAATTTCGAGTCTCATAGCAAAGGGTCTGAATACTTACGTAAATCAGGTTTTTCTGTTTCTAATTCTTAATACATTTTCTAAAATTTCTAAAAAGTTGTTTTTGTTTTGTCATTATGGGGTATTGTGATGTCATTATGGGGTATTGTGTGTAGATTGCTGAGGATTTAATTTTTTTTTAATCCATTTTAGAATAATGCTGTAACTTAACAAAATGTGGAAAAAGTCAAGGGGTCTGAATACTTTCCCAAGGCACTGTATATGAGGGCTTGTCGCCTATGGAGGCGACTTCACTAGGTAACAGTAAACTTTCTCACTGTTCAACCAGAGTTTCAGCTTTAGTGTAAACTTCTGATGCCATCAACATGACATGTTCCAAAACAAATATGGTATGTAAAATATTATGATGAGATATTGTCTTCTACATGTTCACTGGTGTATTTTCACAGTAAATTATTGAATATGGAGTTACTTCTTTGTTTTTGGTCATACAAAGGATTCACAACATGTTATAAGCCTTTATAATGCCTTGTAATAGAGTACCACAGTATGAGTCATAATACCTATAAAACCTAGTGGTCAAACAGGGAAATGGTTAATTTTTCCATAGGGGATTTTAGAAACACTTAAAATAAGGGCTGTGTTTTGTGTAGGCTTACCCTGGCGTGACATTTTGATAACCGTGTAAATCTCTCTAGGACAAGGTGACTTTTTTTCCCATGTCACGCCAGGGTAAGCCTACACGAAACACAGCCCTTATTTTAAGTGTTTCTAAAATCCCCTATGGAAAAAACGATTGGAACCATTTCCCTGTTTGACCACTAGGTTTTATGGGTATTATGACACCTCCACTGTGGGGCTGTATAAGGCTTATGTTATGTCTCTACAGTGAGGGAAAAAAGTATTTGATCCCCTGCTGATTTTGTACGTTTGCCCACTGACAAAGAAATGATCAATCTATAATTTTAATGGTAGGTTTATTTGAACAGTGAGAGACAGAATAACAACAAAAAAATCCAGAAAAACGCATGTCAAAAATGTTATAAAATTATTTGCATTTTAATGAGGGAAATAAGTATTTGACCCCTCTGCAAAACATGACTTAGTACTTGGTGACAAAACCCTTGTTGCCAATCACAGAGGTCAGACATTTCTTGTAGTTGGCCACCAGGTTTGCACACATCTCAGGAGGGATTTTATCCCACTCCTCTTTGCAGATCTTCTCCAAGTCATTAAGGTTTTGAGGCTGACGTTTGGCAACTCGAACCTTCAGCTCCCTCCACAGATTTTCTATGGGATTAAGGTCTGGAGACTGGCTAGGCCACTCCAGGACCTTAATGTGCTTCTTCTTGAGCCACTCCTTTGTTGCCTTGGCCGTGTGTTTTGGGGTCATTTTCATGCTCGAATACCCATCCACGACCCATTTTCAATGCCCTGGCTGAGGGAAGGAGGTTCTCACCCAAGATTTGACAGTACATGGCCCCGTCCATCTTCCCTTTGATGCGGTGAAGTTGTCCTGTCCCCTTAGTAGAAAAACACCACCAAAGCATTATGTTTCCACCTCCATGTTTGACGGTGGGGATGGTGTTCTTGGGGTCATAGGCTGCATTCCTCCTTCTCCAAACACGGTGAGTTGAGTTGATGCCAAAGAGCTCCATTTTGGTCTCATCCTGACCACAACACTTTCACCCAGTTATCCTCTGAATCATTCAGATGTTCATTGGCAAACTTCAGACGGGCATGTATATGTGCTTTCTTGAGCAGAGGGACCTTGCGGGCGCTGCAGGATTTCAGTCCTTCACAGCGTAGTGTGTTACCAATTGTTTTCTTGGTGACTATGGTCCCAGCTGCCTTGAGATCATTGACAAGATCCTCCCGTGTAGTTCTGGGTTGATTCCTCACCGTTCTCATGATCATTGCAACTCCACGAGGTGAGATCTTGCATGGAGCCCCAGGCCGAGGGATATTGACAGTTCTTTTGTGTTTCTTCCATTTGCGAATAATCGCACCAACTGTTGTCACCTTCTCACCAAGCTGCTTGGCGATGGTCTTGTAGCCCATTCCAGCCTTGTGTAGGTCTACAATCTTGTCCCTGACATCCTTGGAGAGCTCTTTGGTCTTGGCCATGGTGGAGAGTTTGGAATCTGATTGATTGATTGCTTCTGTGAACAGGTGTCTTTTATACAGCTAACAAACTGAGATTAGGAGCACTCCCTTTAAGAGTGTGCTCCTAATCTTAGCTCGTTACCTGTATAAAAGACACCTGGGAGCCAGAAATCTTTCTGATTGAGAGGGAGTCAAATACTTATTTCCCTCATTAAAATGCAAATCAATTTATAACATTTTTGACATGCGTTTTTCTGGATTTTTGTTGTTGTTATTCTGTCTCTCACTGTTCAAATAAACCTACCATTAAAATTATAGACTGATCATTTCTTTGTCAGTGGGCAAACGTACAAAATCAGCAGGGGATCAAATAGTTTTTTCCCTCACTGTATGTATTAGAATTTCATCTGACTCAAAATGGCTGTTATTCATTTAATTATGAGATGTATAAGATTAGTTGGAGTTTTATCATTCTGGTTCTTCCCCCTCCACCAAGTCTGCTGACGTCCGTATCCAGCACAGGCTCTAAACGTGGCCCTGGCTGCCCGTTGCTCCCTGGAGTCGATGAGGGATGCAGATTAGATGGCTTGCTGTGACTGGTTTACTCTAAACCCAAACAGATGGGGTCAGATAACTGTGTGACTATTCATTCTGTCGTGTGTATGTGTGTGTGTGTGTGTGTGTGTGTGTGTGTGTGTGTGTGTGTGTGTGTGTGTGTGTGTGTGTGTGTGTGCTTGTATCCGTATGTGTGCGTTGTGTGTTTAAGTGTGTGTGGTGTGTGTGTGTGCTTGTATCCGTATGTGTGCGTTGTGTGTTTATGTGTGTGTGTGTGTGTGTGTGTGTGTGTGTGTGTGTGTGCTTGTATCCGTATGTGTGCGTTGTGTGTTTAAGGGTGTGTGTGTGTGTGTGTGTGGTGTGTGTGTGTGTGTGTGTGTGTGTGTGTGTGTGTGTGTGTGTGTGTGTGTGTGTGTGTGTGCGCACGCGTGCACAAATGTATATGTGTGTGTGTTTGTGCACATATTAATGTGTGTCAGTTGCTGGGTGTCAGTGGGTAGACTGGCATACCTGGCTAGCCTGCGTGAAGTTCTGAATGCCACTGGCGATGCCATGCCCTGTCTCTCCACTCTGACACAGCAGTCTCGTTAGATGACTGGCAGCTCTCTCTCGCTCTCTATCTTTCAGTATTTTTAGGGGGTTTTCACAGTAATTACAAGCTTATTTTTCCTGCTCTGATGCAGTGGGACCAAGCCCATGTCTGTCAGCTTCTTTGGAGTCTGGATCACTGGCCCCTGTTCCCTACCCTAATGTATATTACACAAAAAATTTAATTATTATTTTTGGGACGTTCCAAATATTACTTCAATATGGCCTCAAGTCACCCAAAACAGATATTTGCATTGAATGAATGTAATTCTAGTCCAATGAAGTTGACATGGGGAAATATTTTGAGCTTTTTTGTTTCTTGGAGGCCAAAGTGGAACGCATTTTATAATGTCTAATGTATAATGTTACTGCCCACTAAGTTGTTTTATAATTACAGTCAGCCTTTAATACTGCTGTAACACTTTGGTAAAGGTCTCACCGTAGATGACGCAAACTACTTTGATCTTGAGGAAATTCTCAGATATTTGGTGCCACCTTGTGGCCAATGAAAAAATGTCATGAAATGGACCCAACGAAGAAAAATGTCCTTCACGCCGCTAAACTTTTCCATTTCTCATTACCGAGGCAAATGTGTTTTCAAATAAGTAATGTAAAATAAACTGTGTTGAAAGTCACAACCGAGACAGAAAAGGAATCGCCTCAAAAGTGATAGGACGAGAGCAACTGGCCATGTTAACCAAAGTGGGCACGTTGTCTGCTACCTACAACAACCTAATCAAACTGCACCCACCATCTCTGGCTTACTACAACAGAGTAGACCTATAGGCCTACCTCAATTTGCCAATAAATTACATTCCTCATATATTTACTCAGGGGCGCAACTTTGGTTTTAGAAGTGGGGGGGCATAATATTATATATACTGCTCAAAAAAATAAAGGGAACACTTAAACAACACAATGTAACTCCAAGTCAATCACACTTCTGTGAAATCAAACTGTCCACTTAGGAAGCAACACTGATTGACAATAAATTGCACATGCTGTTGTGCAAATGGAATAGACAACAGGTGGAAATTATCGGCAATAAGCAAGACACCCCCAATAAAGGAGTGGTTCAGCAGGTGGGGACCACAGACCACTTCTCAGTTCCTATGCTTCCTGGCTGATGTTTTGGTCACTTTTGAATGCTGGCGGTGCTTTCACTCTAGTGGTAGCATGAGACGGAGTCTACAACCCACACAAGTGGCTCAGGTAGTGCAGCTCATCCAGGATGGCACATCAATGCGAGCTGTGGCATGAAGGTTTGCTGTGTCTGTCAGCGTAGTGTCCAGAGCATGGAGGCATTACCAGGAGACAGGCCAGTACATCAGGAGACGTGGAGGAGGCCGTAGGAGGGCAACAACCCAGCAGCAGGACCGCTACCTCTGCCTTTGTGCAAGGAGGAGCAGGAGGAGCACTGCCAGAGCCCTGCAAAATTACCTCCAGCAGGCCACAAATGTGCATGTGTCTGCTCAAATGGTCAGAAACAGACTCCATGAGGGTGGTATGAGGGCCTGACATCCACAGGTGGGGGTTGTGCTTAGAGCCCAACACCGTGCAGGACGTTTGGCATTTGCCAGAGAACACCAAGATTGGCAAATTCGCCACTGGCGCCCTGTGCTCTTCACAGATGAAAGCAGGTTCACACTGAGCACGTGACAGACGTGACAGAGGCTGGAGACGCCGTGGAGAACGTTCTGCTGCCTGCAACATCCTCCAGCATGACCGGTTTGGCGGTGGGTCAGTCATGGTGTGGGGTGGCATTTCTTTGGGGGGCCGCACAGCCCTCCATGTGCTCGCCAGAGGTAGCCTGACTGCCATTAGGTACCGAGATGAGATCCTCAGACCCCTTGTGAGACCATATGCTGGTGCGGTTGGCCCTGGGTTCCTCCTAATGCAAGACAATGCTAGACCTCATGTGGCTGGAGTGTGTTAGCAGTTCCTGCAAGAGGAAGGCATTGATGCTATGGACTGGCCCGCCCGTTCCCCAGACCTGAATCCAATTGAGCACATCTGGGACATCATGTCTCGCTCCATCCACCAACGCCACGTTGCACCACAGACTGTCCAGGAGTTGGCGGATGCTTTAGTCCAGGTCTGGGAGGAGATCCCTCAGGAGACCATCCGCCACCTCATCAGGAGCATGCCCAGGCATTGTAGGGAGGTCATACAGGCATGTGGAGACCACACACACTACTGAGCCTCATTTTGACTTCTTTTAAGGACATTACATCAAAGTTGGATCAGCCTGTAGTGTGGTTTTCCACTTTAATTTTGAGTGTGACTCCAAATCCAGACCTCCATGGGTTGATAAATTGGATTTCCATTGATTATTTTTGTGTGATTTTGTTGTCAGCACATTCAACTATGTAAAGAAAAAAGTATTTAATAACATTATTTCTTTCATTCAGATCTAGGATATGTTGTTTAAGTGTTCCCTTTATTTTTTTGAGCAGTGTATATATATTTTTATATTCTTTCCCCAATACATGTTCCTTTATTATTTTAACCTATCCCTACAATCCCTCCCCTAATTGGAGTAAACTAATGACAACAACACTTAGGCTTCTACTTCCACCTTATACATACTGTATACATTTTACGGACAAAGTATATTTACAATAGTTATCTTTTGATTGTTTTTAGTCCCATCCTTCAGCTCCACTCAACCCCTCCCATCTTTTTCTGAACACAATCCAGTTTTGATTTCTGTTTGCCATATATTTTTCGTAGATTAAAAAAACAGTGCTGTGATGTTTCAGAAAAGTTCTGAACCTTTCTATTCTCATAGATTCTACATTTTGTATAAAAAAAAATTGACAAAAATTTGCTAAGAGTATTATTAGATTATTGATCGATTGACGATGACTTTTTAAATCACCGAGCAGTGCTATTTGCAGAAGGGGACATAACTTGGCAGGGGGTCTGAGGGTCCTCCCATTTTTGGGGGCATCTAAAGCACATTTCCTGCATTTCTACACAATCTAATATGACCTATGACCCATGACCCTTCTAGCCATCTATTTAGAACAACAAAAAGTAAGCAAAAATATAGCGAACACGGAAAAACAATAAACAAAGAACGACAGCTAACAGATTTGCAGGCTATAACTACAAGCAGTGCAAATACAACTATCCACAAAATAACCAAACCAAACACACACCTCTATATAGGACTCTCAATCAGAGGCAACTAGAAACACCTGCCTCCAATTGAGAGTCCAACAAATCTTAAACATAGAAAACTAAACTAGACAGACCATAGAAATGCATACACAACACAAACTCTCTGCCACGCCCTGACCAAAACGAATACAATTACTCCCTCTGCTGGTCAGGACGTGACAGTACCCCCCCTAAAGGTGCAGACCCTGAATGCACCTCAAAAGAAAAACACAGAAAACCCCAAAACAAACAGAAAAATCCCCCTAAACTACAGGGAGGGAAGGGAGGCGCTCGCCTGGTTGCTGACCCTGGTGGCTCCGGCCTGGCTGGCGACTCCAGACTGGCTGGCGGCTCTGGCGCTCCAGACTGGCTGGCGGCTCTGGCGCTCCAGACTGGCTGGCGGCTCCAGACTGGCTGGCGGCTCTGGCGGCTTCAGACTGGCAGGCGGCTCTGGCGCTCCAGACTGGCTGGCGGCTCCGGCCTGGCTGGCGACTCCGGACTGGCTGGCGACTCCAGACTGGCTGGCGGCTCCAGACTGGCTGGCGGCTCTGGCGCTCCAGACTGGCTGGCGGCTCTGGCGCTCCAGACTGGCTGGCGGCTCTGGCAGCTCCAGACTGGCGAGGCTGGGCTGGGCTGACGCACTAGAAGCCTGATGCGTGGGGCTGGTACTGGACGTGCCAGCCTGGAGACACGCACCTCAAGGCTAGTGCGTGTAGCGGGAAACACTGGACCGTAGAGGCGCACTGGGGGTCTCGAGCGCAGGGCTGGTATCACCCCTACTGGCTGGATGCCCACTTTCCCCTGGCACATGCGGGGCGCTGGTACTGCGCGTACCAGCCTGAAAATACCAGGCCTCACCACAGCACCCACCCCAAAGCATGGGCCCTTCCAGTATGTCTCTGCCCAAAAAGGGTACGGGGAGCTGGCCTGGGGCTCCATTCTCGCCCCGCCAAACTGCCCTTGTGCCCCCCAAATTTTTTTTATTGGGGCTGCCTCTCGGGCTCCCTTACCAGCCTTGTTCCCCGGTCCTCGCCAGATTCCCTCCGCTGCTTGGTCCTGTTGTGGTGGGTAGTTCTGTCACAGGTGTCGTAATGTAGAGACCAAGGCGCAGCGGGTTGCGTGCTCATAATTATATTTATTATAGCGAACACGGAAAAACAATAAACAAAGAACGACAGCTAACAGATTTGCAGGCTATAACTACAAGCAGTGCAAATACAACTACCCACAAAATAACCAAACCAAACACACACCTCTATATAGGACTCTCAATCAGAGGCAACTAGAAACACCTGCCTCCAATTGAGAGTCCAACACCCAATCCTAAACATAGAAAACTAAACTAGACAGACCATAGAAATGCATACACAACACAAATCCTCTGCCACGCCCTGACCAAAATTAATACAATTACTCCCTCTACTGGTCAGGACGTGACAGATACTGTACATATACTACCGTTCAAAAGTTTTGGGTCACTTAGAAATGTCCTTGTTTTTGAAAGAAAAGCATTTTTTTGTCAGTTAAAATAACATCAAATTGATCAGAAATACAGTGTAGATATTGTTAATGTTGTAAATGATTATTGTAGCTGGAAACGGTAGATTTTTTATGGAATATCTACATAGGCGTACAGAGGCCCATTATCAGCAACCGTCACTCCTGTGTTCCAATGGCACGTTGTGTTAGCTAATCCAAGTTTATCATTTTAAAAGGCTAATTGATCATTATAAAACCCTTTTGCAATCATGTTAGCACAGATGAAAACTATTGTTCTGACTAAAGAAGCAATAAAACTGGCCTTCTTTAGACCAGTTAAGTATCTGGAGTCACAACAAGACCACAACATATGCAAATATGTCCCCTTTACACCTCCAGTAGAATAATACAATTTCTGAGTGCCTGATATTCAGTTTCACTGGCATATAGTACTTTCTATGGATGGTCTTAAACTGTAGTAATTTATGTCTAAGATTATATGAACATGACTGGGGCATTTTAACATTACATTTACATTACATTTAAGTCATTTAGCAGACGCTCTTATCCAGAGCGACTTACAAATTGGTGCATTCACCTTATAATATCCAGTGGAACAACCACTTACAATAGTGCATCTAAATCTTTTAAGGGGGGGGGGGGGGGTTAGAAGGATAACTTTATCCTATCCCGGGTATTCCTTGAAGAGGTGGGGTTTCAGGTGTCTCCGGAAGGTGGTGATTGACTCCGCTGTCCTGGCGTCGTGAGGGAGCTTGTTCCACCATTGGGGTGCCAGAGCAGCGAACAGTTTTGACTGGGCTGAGCGGGAACTGTGCTTCCTCAGAGGTAGGGAGGCGAGCAGGCCAGAGGTGGATGAACGCAGCGCCCTTGTTTGGGTGTAGGGCCTGATCAGAGCCTGAAGGTACGGAGGTGCCGTTCCCCTCACAGCTCCGTAGGCAAGCACCATGGTCTTGTAGCGGATGCGAGCTTCAACTGGAAGCCAGTGGAGAGAGCGGAGGAGCGGGGTGATGTGAGAGAACTTGGGAAGGTTGAACACCAGACGGGCTGCGGCGTTCTGGATGAGTTGTAGGGGTTTAATGGCACAGGCAGGGAGCCCAGCCAACAGCGAGTTGCAGTAATCCAGGCGGGAGATGACCAGTGCCTGGATTAGGACCTGCGCCGCTTCCTGTGTGAGGCAGGGTCGTACTCTGCGAATGTTGTAGAGCATGAACCTACAGGATCGGGTCACCGCCTTGATGTTAGTGGAGAACGACAGGGTGTTGTCCAGGGTCACTCCAAGGTTCTTAGCACTCTGGGAGGAGGACACAAGGGAGTTGTCAACCGTGATGGCGAGATCATGGAACGGGCAGTCCTTCCCCGGGAGGAAGAGCAGCTCCGTCTTGCCGAGGTTCAGCTTAAGGTGGTGATCCGTCATCCACACTGATATGTCTGCCAGACATGCAGAGATGCGATTCGCCACCTGGTTGTCAGAAGGGGGAAAGGAGAAGATTAATTGTGTGTATCCATTCATCATCATCAATAGCGTCTCCCAGGTCTTCCTCACATTTTTGTTTTACATGTTTTGTGTCATTGGGAAAAGCCTCTATCAACCCTTGATACAGTTTGGAAATCAACTTTGGAGGTTTGTCAGACTGTCTTAAAATAGCATCTGTCTTGTCCAGTGTTTGCTGCACAGAGAAAATAAAGTGTTCTATCTACAAAAATTCACCTCACCTCCGTCACAGATTGGTCTTCCCTGGCTGCCTGACTCTGTTGAGACCCCTGTCACCATCTGACCCTCCTAAAATGAGGCATGACAAATAATTACCTTGGTGTATATTTATACATTATATTATCCAAGAATATAATAAATTGTTAAATAATTGAAATGACCATTATTCCCAGATCCCAGACTGTAGCTTTAAGCTTAAACTGCTGTCATGTAGCTACTGTAGGTCTAGCCATCAACTCAAGATCATTGTGTCATTCACTGAATCTACTGCAAAATTCACCTGAGCTCCGTAGACTGGTCTTCCCTGGCTGTCTGGCCCTGCTGGAAATCTTCCCACTCCTAAAAGGTAGGCTATAAAAATTGCTCAAGAGAAAGTGCAAGTCTCTCCATTTCAGAACTCAGAATACGACCCAGATGCAGACAGTTAGAGTTACAGATGTTTATTGACCCAAACAGGGGGCAGGCAAAAGATAGGTCAAAGACAGGCAGAGGTCCGTAATCTAGGGCAGTCAAATACACTGGGGATAACGAGGACGATGGGCGACACCTGGAGGGAGGTGGAGACAAACGGCGAATACAACAAGTGTAGACTTTACCCTGAAATGCTTACTTAATAGCCCTTTCCCAACAATGCATTTAAAAAGTAAGAACATTTACAAATGGATAAAAATAAAATAGTAACACAATAAATTAACACAATAAATATTTTAAAAGGACTTTTAGCCAAGTCAGTCTCAGAGCCCACAATAAACTTGACAACATCCCTTTCACTGTGTTGCTGTTGCTCTAGGACCCCTATAGCCTGCTAATCCTAGCAGATACGACCTGTGACCCCAACTTGGACTCATGGATAGACGTAACATAGTAAACTTAAATCCGGGACACTCCATTTAGTATATGTTATGTTTTGTATGGTATGTATTCATTTGTGGATGTCCATCATCCATTTTGTATGATATGTTACGAATTGCAATTCATACAAGATGTTGTGAATTTGCTAAACGTATGATACGTTACAAATTCCAATTTGTTGTGGCTAATGTCAGCTAGGTGGCTAGGTGGCTAACGCTAACATTAACTAGGTGGCTAACATTAGCTAGGGATTAAGGTTAAGGTTAGGGGATGGGTTAGCTAACATGCTAAGTAGTTAAAAAGTATTAAGTAGTTGGTAATTAACTGAAACGCTAAAGTTGTCCTTTAGGAGATTCGAACGCACAACCTTTGGGTTACTAGACCTACCCATCCACCCTGACCAACGACCCAACTTTCGTTTTTGCCTTAAGTAACCTTCAGTCTTATGTAACCATACCAAACCTAACATATCATACTCATTTGAGTCTATGAGCCCAGGCTGGTGACCCAAGGATAGCCTGAGATTATAGCCTGGTCTTCCTTATGTAACCAGGTGGTTATTAACAGAGCAGAACCAGTGGCCCGTTGCCAGTCTGTGATGTCTTACGGTAAATTGAATAATCCCTTTAACATGTTACTGAGAGGCTCAGCTACAACATTGTTTATGACCTGACCTGCCAGTAGTGGAGAGGTGAGTGCTGGGTTGTATTATTTATTAAGGCACACTGTTTTAAAATGTTTCTTAACGGAAAGCGAAAACAATCTGTTTATATTGGACAGGTCCAGGTAGTCTCTTCCTGCTTCAGTCCGTTTTCTTCCATTTGGTGCCTAATGAATACCATCTTGGTGAAAGAGTGAGAGAGAGAGAAATGAGAAATGTCCAGTCCCATCCCAGCAGTTTCTCCCCTTGGGTTCTTCATGGGGTCTTCCTGCTGAGGGGTGGGATAGAGTCTCCTGCGCGGGAGGTGGGGTGAGGAGGAAGGTCCGCGGACGGGGTACACCTATGGCATAAATCTATACAAGTGGAGGCTCCTCAGAGGAGGAAAGGGAGTGCATTTCCTCAGTGAAGTGAATTTCATAAAAGTTAAAATAGTGAAACATTAAAAAACGACATTTATTATTCACTTCACCAAATAATTGATTAAAATACAAATAAAATTGCAATGAATGTCTACAGTAGTCACAACAGCACACCTGGGGTAGAACCATGGTGTAGCCAGAGGACAGCTAGTTTATGTCCTCCTCTGAGTACATTGACTTCAATACAAAACCTAGGAGGCTCATGGTTCTCACCCCCTTCCATAGACTTACACAGTAATTATGCGAATGCAGCTAGCTAGTTTAGCCTACTCAAACACCCAGCTCAAACAGAGAGGGATGCTATGTTAGCTAGCTGGCTAAGGCTATCCAACACTGGAACTCTTCCAAGAAAAGGTATTCATTTATTGCCACCGGGGTATTTATTTATCTAGGCAAGTCAGTTAAGAACAAATTCTTATTTACCATGACGGCCTAGGAACAGTGGGTTAACTGCCTTGTCCAGGGGCTGAACAACAGATGGTGGGGTTTGGCTTGGTTATGGCTTGGTTATGGTTTAATTATGGTGGGGTTTGGCTTGGTTATTGTTTGATTATGGTGGGGTTTGGCTTGGTTATGGCTTGGTTATGGTTTGGTTATGGTGGGGTTTGGCTTCGAAAGATTTATTCGCCTGGTCACAGACAGCTGTTGTGTTGTGCACTGAAGTTCACAAGTGAAGGGAAAATGTGAGAGGAGGAGAGCGCGTAGACGCGAGAAGGAATCATGCAATGAGGCAGAGGGAGAAAGAAAGAGGGTCAGAGAGGGAGTGACTGGCAGAGGGAGAAAGAAAGATTAAAATGCAAAGTGGACCAGTTAGAAGGAAAACTGTTCTGTTTGTCAGTCATTGAATACCCCTTGACCTATGACCTCTCTACTCCAGATACCCAACACCCCAGATGACCTGCCCCATCTGTCTCCTCAATACCGCAGAACAATAAGGGTCCCCCCACTCCCCACTCTGCACCTGTCATATAGTAGTTGTCTGCTAGGACCCAGTCAACTGAAGATTAGTAATGTGGGTCTTGGTTAATAGGGCAGGTCTTGGTTAGTAGGGAGGGTCTTGGTTAATATGGCAGGTCTTGGTTAATAGGGAGGGTCTTGGTTAGTAGGGAGGGTCTTGGTTAGTAGGGAGGGTCTTGGTTAATAGGGCAGGTCTTGGTTAGTAGGGAGGGTCTTGGTTAGTAGGGAGGGTCTTGGTTAGTAGGGAGGGTCTTGGTTAATAGGGAGGGTCTTGGTTAATAGGGAGGGTCTTGGTTAATAGGGAGGGTCTTGGTTAATAGGGCAGGTCTTGGTTAATAGGGCAGGTCTTGGTTAATAGGGAGGGTCTTGGTTAGTAGGGAGGGTCTTGGTTAGTAGGGAGGGTCTTGGTTAGTAGGGAGGGTCTTGGTTAATAGGGAGGGTCTTGGTTAATAGGGAGGGTCTTGGTTAGTAGGGAGGGTCTTGGTTAGTAGGGAGGGTCTTGGTTAATAGGGAGGGTCTTGGTTAATAGGGAGGGTCTTGGTTAGTAGGGAGGGTCTTGGTTAATAGGGAGGGTCTTGGTTAATAGGGAGGGTCTTGGTTAATAGGGAGGGTCTTGGTTAGTAGGGAGGGTCTTGGTTAATAGGGAGGGTCTTGGTTAATAGGGAGGGTCTTGGTTAATAGGGAGGGTCTTGGTTAATAGGGAGGGTCTTGGTTAGTAGGGAGGGTCTTGGTTAGTAGGGAGGGTCTTGGTTAATAGGGAGGGTCTTGGTTAGTAGGGAGGGTCTTGGTTAGTAGGGAGGGTCTTGGTTAGTAGGGAGGGTCTTGGTTAGTAGGGAGGGTCTTGGTTAATAGGGAGGGTCTTGGTTAATAGGGTGGGTCTTGGTTAGTAGGGCGGGGCTCTTGGTTAGTAGGGCGGGGCTCTTGGTTAGTAGGGCGGGGCTCTTGGTTAGTAGTGCGGGGCTCTTGGTTAGTAGGGCAGGTCTTCGTCAGTAGGGCGGGGCTCTTGGTTAGTAGGGCAGGTCTTCGTCAGTAGGGCGGGGCTCTTGGTTAGTAGGGCAGGTCTTCGTCAGTAGGGCGGGGCTCTTGGTTAGTAGGGCAGGTCTTCGTCAGTAGGGCGGGGCTCTTGGTTAGTAGGGCAGGTCTTCGTCAGTAGGGCGGGGCTCTTGGTTAGTAGGGCAGGTCTTCGTCAGTAGGGCGGGGCTCTTGGTTAGTAGGGCAGGTCTTCGTCAGTAGGGCGGGGCTCTTGGTTAGTAGGGCAGGTCTTCGTCAGTAGGGCGGGGCTCTTGGTTAGTAGGGCAGGTCTTCGTCAGTAGGGCGGGGCTCTTGGTTAGTAGGGCAGGTCTTCGTCAGTAGGGCGGGGCTCTTGGTTAGTAGGGCAGGTCTTCGTCAGTAGGGTGGGGCTCTTGGTTAGTAGGGGACCTGATCCTAGTTTCTGTCTGATTCTGTCTACTGTATCCACTGAAAAGCAGCTTCTATGTTTTTCCATGTGAGTATTTCAATGGTTATTTTCTTTATAGATGGCCTCTGAACTAAAATGTCCAACGACAATTACCCAGATACCACATAAGAACCCTTATCACTACCTTCACACACATTTTAATCCTTCTTCTATAGCACCTAATTTGTCCTATTTAGCTAGCTTGCTGTTGCTAGCTAATTTGTCCTATTTAGCTAGCTTGCTGTTGATAGCTAATTTGTCCTGGAATATAAACATGGAGTTGTTATTTTACCTGAAATGCACAAGGTCCTCTACTCCGACAATTAATCCACACATAAAACGGTCAACCGAAGTCGTTTCTAGTCATCTCTCCTCCTTCCAGGCTTTTTATTCTTTGGACTTTATATGGTGATTGGCATCTAACTTTCATAATTAGTTAGATGTATTACCACAACCGACCAACCGACCTCAGTTTGTCTTTCAATCACCCACTTGGGTATAACCAATGAGGAGATGGCACGTGGGTATATGCTTCGAAAAGCCAATGAGGAGACGGGAGAGGCAGGACTTGCATCGCGTTCGACGTCACAAATAGGAGCAACTTCTATTTTAATGCCTGGCAACGCAGACAGTCGTTGGCGCGCGCGAGCAGTGTGGGTGTAATGATTGAATAACATGTATGTGTACATTTATTTTGCAACGCTCGTGCACGCAACGCGCCCGGTTTGGGTAGCGTGTTAGATGCATGTAGAATTGTCCACATAACAGTAGACATATTTATAAGCATCCCTGTGCTATGTTGCTGTAGCAGGCACAAAAGGAAAAACCATGCAATGAGTGCGCAATTAATCAATAAGGCCTGAGGGGGTCTAGTATATGGCCAATATACCACGACTAAGGGCTGTTCTTATGTATGACACAACACAGAGTGCCTGGATTACAGCCCTTAGCCGTGGTATATTGGCCATATACCACAAACCCTGAGGTGCTTTATGGCTATTATTAATATATATATATATATAAATAAATTAACCTTTATTTAACTAGGCAAGTCAGTTACCTGTGGCGACAGTAGTTAGAGCGTTAGGCCAGCAACCGAAAGGTTGCTGGATCGAATCCCCGAGCTGACAAGGTAAAACTTTGTCATTCTGCCCCTGATCAAGGCAGTTAACACACTGTTCCCCGGAAGGCCGTCATTGTAAATAAGAATTTGTTCTTAACTGACTTGCCTGGTTAAATAAAATAACAAATTCTTACTTACAACAGCAGCCTACACCGGCCAAACCCGGACGATGATGGTCCAGTTGTGCCCCGCACTAAGGGACTCCCAATCACGGCCGGTTTTGATACAGCCTGGATTATAAACTGGTTACCAACGTAATTAGAGAAAAAAAATACATGTTTTGTCATAGCCCTGGTCTGATATACCATGGCTTTCAGCCAATCAGCATTCAGGGCTCGAACCACCCAGTTTATAATTACGCAATAATAAAGCAATAAGGTGTAGTATATGGCCATTATACCAGGGTATATTGGCAGTATATCACAAACGCCTGAGGTGCCTAATTGCTATTATAAACGTAATTTGAGACGCAAAAATAAATGTTTTGTCATACCCGTGGTCTGATATACCACGGCTGTCAGCCAATCAGCATTCAAGGGCTCGAACCACCCAGTTTATAATTGTGTGTATAGTACAGTGTGTCTGCTAACGGACCAATCTGAGGGCACAGAGTTTCTAAGCCCAGATGCGCAACTTCACGAAACTTCCGGGAACCCCTGAGAAACGGACCAGGCCAGGTTTTGACAAGTCAATGAGAGAAGTGAAAAATTATTCCTTAGTTGTTCATTTTCTTGAAATCTAGAGGTCTCTACCTAGATTCGAGCCAATGTCTTATGTTGTGGAACACGTTATTACTACAACCTCGTGAAAGTGACAAACTGACACGTTTTCAACTTAATATCGAAGGAGTGCCTTTTTCTTGCACATGCGCAGTTCGGCGCCAGACGGCTGTTAGACCCGATGACGTGTTAATAAGCATGAGCTTAGCAAGACAAAGTCGCCATGACATCGCCCAGAAGTGTGATCGTGGATTTCTATTGGAGAAGCAGTTTTAGCCTACCTTCATACTGTACTTTATTTGGTAAGGCTAAGGCATCAGGGTACAGAAGCCATAGGACAAAGCAGATGATTACCGGAGTGCCGGGATTGGCTCTGCTCAGGTGTGACATCAGCAAGCTTCCGACTCCCTCCTCCCTTGCTCCCCTCTCTCGCCTCTCTCTCTCTCTCTCTCGCTCTCTCTCTCTCTATTCAACGGGCTGTATTGGCATGGAAAACATATGTTTACATTGCCAAAGCAAGTCTGCCTCTCTCTCGCTCTCTCTCTCTCTCTCAGTTTTTTTCTCCTTTGCCTTTCCTCCTCAGCATCCACTTCTGATGCGGTGTGTATGTGCTGTTGGGGCGACCGGAGCCTAACGCGCAGGGCCCTTCACCCGATTCGCTGCACCTTCCTTGGGTCTCTGTCTCTTCCACTTCCCCCTGCCTGTCAGCCTGCTTGGATACCTCCCCCACCCCCCGTAGGGAGAAACGACGGGCTGCTTCACTGGGGAGCCGTTCGGGAATTAGCAATGCCCAATCCCGGCATCCTTTAGCCACTTGGAATATCTCGGATTTCTACATCCGTCCGTCTGTCTCGCTATCCATCTGTCTCCGGTCTCCCTCCATCCGTGGCGGGGGACAGAGGAATGAACATCTGCAACCATGATGCAAGGTAATTATTTGTACCCCCACCCCATCCCCTCCTCCTATCCTCCTTTTTATCCTCGACATCCTCCCTCTCTTCTCCTACCCTCTTATATCCTTCTGAAAGGCAGTATGTTGGGTGCTAGTGCTTGGTAATAAGCTGTTGTGGGTATGAAGGCAGTATGTTGGGTGCTAGTGCTTGGTAATAAACTGTTGTGGGTATGAAGGCAGTATCTTGGGTGCTAGTGTTTGGTAATAAGCTGTTGTGGGTATGAAGGCAGTATGTTGGGTGCTAGTGCTTGGTAATAAGCTGTTGTGGGTATGAAGGCAGTATGTTGGGTGCTAGTGTTTGGTAATAAACTGTTGTGGGTATGAAGGCAGTATGTTGGGTGCTAGTGTTTGGTAATAAGCTGTTGTGGGTATGAAGGCAGTATGTTGGGTGCTAGTGTTTGGTAATAAACTGTTGTGGGTACGAAGGCAGTATGTTGGGTGCTAGTGCTTGGTAATAAGCTGTTGTGGGTATGAAGGCAGTATGTTGGGTGCTAGTGTTTGGTAATAAACTGTTGTGGGTATGAAGGCAGTATGTTGGGTGCTAGTGCTTGGTAATAAGCTGTTGTGGGTATGAAGGCAGTATGTTGGGTGCTAGTGTTTGGTAATAAGCTGTTGTGGGTATGAAGGCAGTATGTTGGGTGCTAGTGCTTGGTAATAAGCTGTTGTGGGTATGAAGGCAGTATGTTGGGTGCTAGTGCTTGGTAATAAGCTGTTGTGGGTATGAAGGCAGTATGTTGGGTGCTAGTGCTTGGTAATAAGCTGTTGTGGGTATGAAGGCAGTATGTTGGGTGCTAGTGTTTGGTAATAAACTGTTGTGGGTATGAAGGCAGTATGTTGGGTGCTAGTGTTTGGTAATAAGCTGTTGTGGGTATGAAGGCAGTATGTTGGGTGCTAGTGCTTGGTAATAAGCTGTTGTGGGTATGAAGGCAGTATGTTGGGTGCTAGTGTTTGGTAATAAGCTGTTGTGGGTATGAAGGCAGTATGTTGGGTGCTAGTGCTTGGTAATAAGCTGTTGTGGGTATGAAGGCAGTATGTTGGGTGCTAGTGCTTGGTAATAAGCTATTTGGCACATCTGTGTGTTTGTTGCTTAGGCTAGCATATGGGGTTATTTGTAAGGGGAGGATAGATGTTCACTTCACAGCTGTCTGTCTCGGCAGGGTTTCTTGTGTGTGTGGTGTGTGTGTGTGTGTGTGTGTGTGTGTGTGTGTGTGTGTGTGTGTGTGTGTGTGTGTGTGTGTGTGTGTGTGTGTGTGTGTGTGTGTGTGTGTGTGTGTGTGTGTCTGGTGATGGTTGTGTGTGTACTCAATATTCTTGTCTCAAGGTTATTCCCATTATTGTGTCTCAATACTAAATGTTCTAGAATTCTGTGAGCTCTAGTGTGTTCTGTTGTAGTCTAATGTGTTGGCTGAAATAATGCATTCTGTGAGCTCTAGTGTGTTCTGTTCTAGTCTAATGTGTTGGCTGAAATAATGCATTCTGTGAGCTCTAGTGTGTTCTGTTCTAGTCTAATGTGTTGGCTGAAATAATGCATTCTGTGAGCTCTAGTGTGTTCTGTTCTAGTCTAATGTGTTGGCTGAAATAATGCATTCTGTGAGCTCTAGTGTGTTCTGTTCTAGTCTAATGTGTTGGCTGAAATAATGCATTCTGTGAGCTCTAGTGTGTTCTGTTGTAGTCTAATGTGTTGGCTGAAATAATGCATTCTGTGAGCTCTAGTGTGTTCTGTTCCAGTCTAATGTGTTGGCTGAAATAATGCATTCTGTGAGCTCTAGTGTGTTCTGTTCCAGTCTAATGTGTTGGCTGAAATAATGCATTCTGTGAGCTCTAGTGTGTTCTGTTCCAGTCTAATGTGTTGGCTGAAATAATGCCAGCTCATTTCAGAATGTGTGAATCAGTTACTCATTCTCCGATGATCCTACCCATCATATCAAGAGGACATTATCAAACCATTTGTATTTATTTATTCATTTATTCTCCCGAAATTCATGGTATTCAATTGGTAGTTACAGTCTTGTCTCATCGCTGCAACTCCCGTACAGACTCGGGAGAGCCGCACTGCTTCTTGACACAATGCCTGCTTAACCTGCTTAAGCCAGCCACACCAATGTGTCAGAGGAAACATCGTACACCTGGCGACAGTGTCAGCGTGCACTACACCCGGCCCGCCACAGGAGTCGCTAGAGCGCGACGGGACAAGGACATCCCTGCTGGCCAAACGCTCCCCTAACCCGGACGACGCTGGGCCAATTGTGCACTGCCCCATGGGTCTCCGGGTCGCGGCCCGGCTGCAACAGAGCCTGGACTCAAAACCAGGATCTCTAGTGGCACAGCTAGTACTGCGATGCAGTGCCTTAGACCACTGCACCACTCGGGAGGCACCTAAAACATTTTAATTAGTGTTTTCATTGTGACATTGGTTGGTCTATTCTCCATTTGTTACATTTCTATAACCCAAGCTATCATGGTAATGATAATAAATCATAGATATTGAACAATAGAGTTGCATTCATTCACCATCAACTAATGCTAATACATCTCTTTCAGATCAGACATAATGTCAAGATGGTAGGCATTGCTAACAAAACACATCCATGGTCTAACATGGCTGACTTGCAGGTTTCTTAGGCCTGCTGAATGAATGGCCAAGGAGTGTAAAAGGCTTCATTGACAAATATTATTTGTGAAGCATGCCATCGATAACATGACATGTCAGTGACGACTGAACCATTTGTAGACTTGCATGCCAAGCTGGCAGCTCCTAGGCTCTAATACAATTGAGATTTGAGGCTTTCTTGCCATTCATCAATGAGAGCTATGGTAGTGTAAGCCTCAGTGCCCATGTGCAAGGTCTTAGGTAACAGATAGGCACAATGGACAGAAATAGAGATGGCTGTGAGATACTATCTCTAGTAGAGAGAGGGAGGGCTCATGGCTGTGAGATACTATCTCTAGTAGACAGAGGGAGGGCTCATGGCTGTGAGATACTATCTCTAGTAGACAGAGGGAGGGCTCATGGCTGTGAGATACTATCTCTAGTAGAGAGAGGGAGGGCTCATGGCTGTGAGATACTATCTCTAGTAGACAGAGGGAGGGCTCATGGCTGTGAGATACTATCTCTAGTAGACAGAGGGAGGGCTCATGGCTGTGAGATACTATCTCTAGTAGACAGAGGGAGGGCTCATGGCTGTGAGATACTATCTCTAGCAGAGAGAGGGAGGGCTCATGGCTGTGAGATACTATCTCTAGTAGACAGAGGGAGGGCTCATGGCTGTGAGATACTATCTCTAGTAGAGAGAGGGAGGGCTCATGGCTGTGAGATACTATCTCTAGTAGACAGAGGGAGGGCTCATGGCTGTGAGATACTATCTCTAGTAGACAGAGGGAGGGCTCATGGCTGTGAGATACTATCTCTAGTAGACAGAGGGAGGGCTCATGGCTGTGAGATACTATCCCTAGTAGACAGAGGGAGGGCTCATGGCTGTGAGATACTATCTCTAGTAGAGAGAGGGAGGGCTCATAGCTGTGAGATACTATCTATAATAGAGAGGGGGAGGGCTCATGGCTGTGAGATACTATCTCTAGTAGAGAGAGGGAGGGCTCATGGCTGTGAGATACTATCTCTAGTAGACAGAGGGAGGGCTCATGGCTGTGAGATACTATCTCTAGTAGAGAGAGGGAGGGCTCATGGCTGTGAGATACTATCTCTAGTAGAGAGAGGGAGGGCTCATGGCTGTGAGATACTATCTCTAGTAGAGAGAGGGAGGGCTCATGGCTGTGAGATACTATCTCTAGTAGACAGAGGGAGGGCTCATGGCTGTGAGATACTATCTCTAGTAGAGAGAGGGAGGGCTCATGGCTGTGAGATACTATCTCTAGTAGAGAGAGGGAGGGCTCATGGCTGTGAGATACTATCTCTAGTAGAGAGAGGGAGGGCTCATGGCTGTGAGATACTATCTCTAGTAGAGAGAGGGAGGGCTCATGGCTGTGAGATACTATCTCTAGTAGAGAGAGGGAGGGCTCATGGCTGTGAGATACTATCTCTAGTAGACAGAGGGAGGGCTCATGGCTGTGAGATACTATCTCTAGTAGAGAGATGGAGGGCTCATGGCTGTGAGATACTATCTCTAGTAGAGAGGGGGAGGGCTCATGGCTGTGAGATACTATCTCTAGTAGACAGAGGGAGGGCTCATGGCTGTGAGATACTATCTCTAGTAGACAGAGGGAGGGCTCATGGCTGTGAGATACTATCCCTAGTAGAGAGAGGGAGGGCTCATAGGCTGTGAGATACTATCTCTAGTAGACAGAGGGAGGGCTCATGGCTGTGAGATACTATCTCTAGTAGAGAGGGGGAGGGCTCATGGCTGTGAGATACTATCTCTAGTAGACAGAGGGAGGGCTCATGGCTGTGAGATACTATCTCTAGTAGAGAGAGGGAGGGCTCATGGCTGTGAGATACTATCTCTAGTAGACAGAGGGAGGGCTCATGGCTGTGAGATACTATCTCTAGTAGACAGAGGGAGGGCTCATGGCTGTGAGATACTATCTCTAGTAGAGAGAGGGAGGGCTCATGGCTGTGAGATACTATCTCTAGTAGAGAGGGGGAGGGCTCATGGCTGTGAGATACTTCTCTAGTAGAGAGGGGGAGGGCTCATGGCTGTGAGATACTATCTCTAGTAGACAGAGGGAGGGCTCATGGCTGTGAGATACTATCTCTAGTAGAGAGGGGGAGGGCTCATGGCTGTGAGATACTATCTCTAGTAGAGAGGGGGAGGGCTCATGGCTGTGAGATACTATCTCTAGTAGAGAGAGGGAGGGCTCATGGCTGTGAGATACTATCTCTAGTAGACAGAGGGAGGGCTCATGTCTGTGAGATACTATCTCTAGTAGAGAGGGGGAGGGCTCATGGCTGTGAGATACTATCTCTAGTAGAGAGGGGGAGGGCTCATGGCTGTGAGATACTATCTCTAGTAGAGAGAGGGAGGGCTCATGGCTGTGAGATACTATCTCTAGTAGAGAGAGGGAGGGCTCATGGCTGTGAGATACTATCTCTAGTAGAGAGGGGGAGGGCTCATGGCTGTGAGATACTATCTCTAGTAGAGAGGGGGAGGGCTCATGGCTGTGAGATACTATCTCTAGTAGACAGAGGGAGGGCTCATGGCTGTGAGATACTATCTCTAGTAGAGAGGGGGAGGGCTCATGGCTGTGAGATACTATCTCTAGTAGAGAGAGGGAGGGCTCATGGCTGTGAGATACTATCTCTAGTAGAGAGAGGGAGGGCTCATGGCTGTGAGATACTATCTCTAGTAGAGAGAGGGAGGGCTCATGGCTGTGAGATACTATCTCTAGTAGAGAGAGGGAGGGCTCATGGCTGTGAGATACTATCTCTAGTAGAGAGAGGGAGGGCTCATGGCTGTGAGATACTATCTCTAGTAGAGAGGGGGAGGGCTCATGGCTGTGAGATACTATCTCTAGTAGACAGAGGGAGGGCTCATGGCTGTGAGATACTATCTCTAGTAGAGAGAGGGAGGGCTCATGGCTGTGAGATACTATCTCTAGTAGAGAGGGGGAGGGCTCATGGCTGTGAGATACTATCTCTAGTAGAGAGAGGGAGGGCTCATGGCTGTGAGATACTATCTCTAGTAGAGAGGGGGAGGGCTCTGCCTAGAGTTTCTCTGAGGCCAGTTGACTGCTATTCAGTGCAGTGTTAGTGTACAATGTTTCATTAAGTCGTCCATTAAAGAGTTTGGAGTGGAGAGCGAAAGGGAAAAACTGGGTGCATCTCAATAGTCTAAAGTAGGTTCATCCTCAATAAGTACCCTCTGCATTTGTCACTGTCCAGCTCTTTCACATCAGTGCAAATGAAGGAAAAGAGACAAAGAGAGGAAGCCATGGGAGACTATTGAGATGCGTCCCACCAAGGCTGTTTTTGTCTGCTCGTTGTGCTTGGCGTAAACTAAAATATCAAAACAGCTGAATAAAATTCACCCCAAGAGGTTCCCCAGTAAACATCCGGGGCTGCAGCGCACCATAATTACTATATAGCTAGTTAGTTGGCACAAAATGACAAGTTCCTCTTTCTTGATCCAACCAAAAAATGTAACAAACGAGTTACATACACACATTGCCTTGTTGCTACCTGATCCACTAAACAAAATCACCAGACAACGTTTATTTCCTGTTTATTATTCCTGTTTCCTCTGCTGGTGTTAGCTACATTTGGCTAGCACATCAAATAACCACAGAGTTAGCGTGATGTGAAGGTAGAGAAAGATCAACTTACCTTGTTAACCAGCTAGATAGATACATTTCTCTCACAACAGCCAACAATATAACTAAACTAAATGCAACTGCCATACGAATCCAGTGTTTGATGGCCACATTGTTTACATTCAAAGTTAGCTAGCAGCAGTAATTACCCTGCTATTAACCTTTCCCCCCTCACCAATCTGTCTCTCCTAGCTCTTCTACTGCTTCCTCCAAGAGGCAATTATATTTTACCCAGGTGTATTGCCCACTTAGTTTCAATTAAGAAACATACTGTCATTTTAATGAACCTCTAGCTTGTGCTAGGAATGCATTATGAACCTCACATTACAAGACCTAGCTAGTGGCTTGTTTATATCTAGTAAAGCTAGACTATAATACAAATACTAGCGTTGACACCTTGTGGCTCAGTTTGTAGAGCATGGTGTTTGCAATGCCAGCATGGTGTGTGCAATGCCAGGGTTGTGGGTTCGATTCCCACGGGGGGCCAGTACAAAAGAGCGTCTGCTAAATCGATAAGAGCGTCTGCTATATGACTAAAATGTAAAAAATCATGTTGCACTGCACATTAATTACACCAGGATGATGCATTGACGTTTTTGTCATTTAGCAGACGCTCTTATTCAGAGCGACTTACAGTAGAGTGCTTTTTTATCTTTCATACAGGTCGGGAATCAAACCCATAACCCTGGCGTTGCACGCACCACGCTCTACCAACTGAGCCACACGGGGCCTATACATAACTTTCAAGCAACATGTATTTTAGAAATGAAATCAAAATAACCTTCAATTCCTTTCTGCACAGCCTCATGATAGTGATATTTGCTAATACCGTCTGTCTCCTGTGCATGTCATCCTTAATAAGGCCTACCTTCATTACAAGGGTAGTAAACTAAACTACACTCCATGGTGAAGGAAGTTTATGATGAAAGTGGAGTTTAGTCCGCCAGGGTAGGGCTTGTACTAATACATTTCATGATGGCATGTAAAGTACTGTAGTGTATCTGTAGAAGGAAATCTGGTATCCTTCAACATGGTTAGTGTCATTAATTGTCTAATGAAAAGGAAAAACCCACAGACTGATCCAGTATCAGCCTTTTGTTTTCTTTCACGTTATTAGCAAGTGATTCACACACACACACACACAAGTTATCTCAGACGTATTAGTGCTTTTCCTATTTTTAATAGTGTCATTTCAAGTGGAGAAAACATCTCAACCAAATGTAAACAATGTGGGAGGATTTGCTAATCCTGTTTCAGTATTGAAATGACAAGCCACATGTACAAGTGCATTGAACATGCCCACGAGGCCAATACTAATCCCATCACATGTCTGCATTGGGCATGCATGCCATAAATAATCTCACATCCACTGTAATCAAGAGGGTAGAGCATGGGTACTGGAGGCAAGAGAAAAATATCCTGGAGAGTGACCACAGTGAAAGGTCACTTTCACAGTATTACTGGGCTGGAATAACAGACTGCACATCCACACACGCCCAATGGGTCCCCAGCCCACCCTATGGGTCCCCAGCCCACCCTATGGGTCCCCAGCCCACCCTATGGGTCCCCAGCCCACCCTATGGGTCCCCAGCCCACCCTATGGGGCCCCAGCCCACCCTATGGGTCCCCAGCCCACCCTATGGGTCCCCAGCCCACCCTATGGGTCTCCAGCCCAACCTATAGGTCCCCAGCCCAACCTAGAGGTCCCCAGACAACCCGATTGGTCTCCAGCCCACCCTATGGGTCCCCAGTACTAGGTTTGTCCACCTGTGCTCCAAAGTCACCTCAAACAGGACTGTACCCAACATGGGTGCCCTCTGGGGGACATATGCCCTGAGTTCTGGGCTGTGGCTGTGTCCACACATTAAACTGTATCAGGGTGTTGGTTTTTCCACTTTGATTACAACACTGTATGATGCCAACTGCCAACCCTGGAGGGGGCTTGGCCTCCGTTTTGGCACAGAATAGCTAGATTCCCCCACAGCACTGGCTCAATGGGGTGTTTCCATTGATCTCTACTGGCTTTTCTTTCCATTCCATTTTGTCTTTGGTTGTACAAATGTGGTGATTGTGTTCCCGTGTCCCACACCCTCATATATATCATCCTGACCAACCTGCCCTCTAAATACACCTCTGCTGTCTTCAAACAGGATCTCAGCGATCACTGCCTCATTGCCTGCGTCCGTAATGGGTCCGCGGTCAAATGACCACCCCTCATCACTGTTAAACGCTCCCTAAAACACTTCAGCGAGCAGGCCTTTCTAATCGACCTGGAAGGATATTGACCTCATTCCGTCAGTAGAGGATGCCTGGTTATTCTTTATAAGTGCTTTCCTCACCATCTTAAATAAGCATGCCCCATTCAAAAAATGTAGAACCAGGAACAGATATAGCCCTTGGTTCACCCCAGACCTGACTGCCCTCGACCAGCACAAAAACATCCTGTGGCATTCTGCATTAGCATCGAATAGCCCCTGCGATGTGCAACTTTTCAGGGAGGTTAGGAACCAATATACACAGGCAGTTAGGAAAGCAAAGGCTAGCATTTTCAAACAGAAATTTGCATCCTGTAGCACAAACTCCAAAAAGTTCTGGGACACTGTTAACCTCTTGGGGCTAGGTGGGACGCTAGCGTGCCACCCGTGGTGCACTCCATCAACAGCAGGTGCATTTCAAGAGCGGCAAATTTGAATCCAAATAAATGTCAAAATTCAAATTTTTCAAATATACAACTATTTTACACCATTTGAAAGATAAACATCTCCTTAATCTAACCACGTTTTACGATTTCAAAAAGGTTTTACGGCGAAAGCATAAATTTAGAGTATGTTAGGACAGTACATTTACAAGAGTTGTGTGTAATGTTTTGTCAAGTCAAAGACAGGGTCACCAAAACCATAAAACCAGCTAAAATGATGCACTAACCTTTTACAATCTCCATCAGATGACACTCCTAGGACATTATGTTAGACAATGCATGCATTTTTAGTTCTATCAAGTTCATATTTATATCCAAAAACAGCGTTTTACTATGGCATTGATGTTGAGGAAATCGTTTCCCTCCAATAACCGGCAGTCAAGTCAGCGTAACAAATTAAATAATTAAAATTAGAAAACATTGGTAAAATATTATATTGTCATTTAAAGAATTATAGATTTACATCTCTTGAACGCAATCAACTTGCCAGATTTAAAAATAACCTTACTGGGAAATCACACTTTGCAATAATCTGAGCACTGCGCCCAGAAAAATACGCGTTGCGATACAGACTAGACGTCATGTTGGGGAGATCTAAAATCGAAAATACTATGTAAATAATCCATTACCTTTGATTCTCTTCATCAGATGTCACTTCCAGGTATCACAGGTCCATAACGAATGTAGTTTTGTTCAAAAAAGCTCATCATTTATGTCCAAAAATCTCCGTCTCGTTAGCACATGATGTAAGCCAGCCGGACTTCTCGTCATGAACGAGGGGAAAAAATATATTTCCGTTCGTTCAAACATGTCAAACGTTGTATAGCATAAATCATTAGGGCCTTTTTTAACCAGAACATGAATAATATTCAAGGTGGACGAATGCATACTCTTTTATAACGTATTGGAACGAGGGTACCCAACATGAACTAGCGCGCCAGGTGTCTAATGGGACATCAACGTTCCATGGCTCTTGTTCGGTCAGATCTCCCTCCAGAAGACTCAAAACACTTTGTAAAGGCTGGTGACATCTAGTGGAAGCAATAGGAAGTGCCAAAATATTCCTAAACCCCTGTGTTTTTCAATGGGATAGGTTTAAAGTCAATACAACACATCAGGTATCCACTTCCTGTCAGAAAATGTCTCAGGGTTTTGCCTGCCAAATGAGTTCTGTTATACTCACAGACACCATTCAAACAGTTTTGGAAACTTTAGAGTGTTTTCTATCCATATATAATAAGTATATGCATATTCTAGTTACTGGGTAGGATTAGTAACCAGATTAAATCGGGTA
This sequence comes from Salmo salar, assembly GCF_965601325.2. Lineage (NCBI taxonomy): Eukaryota > Metazoa > Chordata > Actinopteri > Salmoniformes > Salmonidae > Salmo > Salmo salar. The sequence continues at coordinate 12,371,116 of NC_138293.1, forward strand.
CATTTTTTTTATCCAGACGTGCAAATGCTGCCCCCTAGACCCAACAGGTTAAGTCCATGGAGAATAAGAGCACCTCCTCCCAGCTGCCCACTGCACTGAGGCTAGGAAACACTGTCACCACCGATAAATCCACCAGAATTGAGAATTTCAAGAAGCATTTTTCTACAACTGGCAATGCTTTCTACCTGGCTACCCCTACCCTGGTCAACAGCTCTGCACCCCCCACAGCAACTTGCCCAAGCCTGCCCCATTTCTCCTTCACCTAAATCCAGATAGCTGATGTTCTGAAAGAGCTGCAAAATCTGGACCCCTACAAATCAGCTAGGCTAGACAATCTGGACCCTCTCGTTCTAAAATGATCTGCCGAAATGGTTGCAACCCCTATTACTAGCCTGTTCAACCTCTCTTTCGTATCATCTGAGATCCCCAAAGATTGGAAAGCTGCCGTGGTCATCCCCCTCTTCAAAGGGGGAGACACTCTAGACCCAAACTGTTACAGACCTATATCTATCCTACCCTGCCTTTCTAAGGTCTTCGAAAACCAGGTTAACAAATAGATCACAGACCATTTAGAATCCCACCGTACCTTCTCCGCTATGCAATCTGGTTTCAGAGCCGGTCATGGGTGCACCTCAGCCACGCTCAAGGTCCTAAACGATATAATAACCACCATCGATAAGAGACATTACTGTGCAGCCGTATTCATCAACCTGGCCAAGGCTTTCGACTCTGTCAATCACCACATTCTTATCGGCAGACTCAATAGCCTTGGTTTCTCAAATGACTGCCTCGCCTGGTTCACCAACTACTTCTCAGACAGAGTTCAGTGTGTCAAATCAGAGGACCTGTTGTCCGGACCTCTGGCAGTCTCTATGGGGGTGCCACAGGGTTCAATTCTTGGGCCGACTCTTTTCTCTGTGTACGTCAATGATGTCGCTCTGCTGCTGGTAATTCTCTGATCCACCTCTACGCAGACAACACCATTCTGTATACTTCTGGCCCTTCTTTGGACACTGTGTTAACTAACCTCCAGACGAGCTTCAATGTCATACAACTCCAGTATCACTACTCTGGACGGTTCTGACTTAGAATACGTGGACAATTACAAATACCTAGGTGTCTGGTTAGACTGTAAACTCTCCTTCCAGACTCACATTATTAAGCATCTCCAATCCAAAATTAAATCTAGAATCGGCTTCCTATTTCGCAACAAAGCATCCTTCACTCATGCTGCCGAACATACCCTCGTAAAACTGACTATCCTTGATCCTTGACTTCGGCGATGTCATTTACAAAATAGCCTCCAACACTCTACTCAGCAAACCCCAAAGCCAATTCCCCCTTTGGCCGCCTTTCCTTCCAGTTCTCTGCTGCCAATGACTGGATCGAATTGCAAAAATCACTGAAGCTGGAGACTCATATCTCCCTCACTAACTTTAAGCATCAGCTGTCAGAGCAGCTTACAGATCATTGCACCTGTACATAGCCCATCTGTAAATAGCCCATCCAACTATCTCATCCCCATATAGTTTTTTTTTTCTTCTCCTTTGCACCCCAGTATCTCTACTTGCACATTCATCTTCTTCACATCTATCACTCCAGTGTTTAATTGCTAAATTGTAATTACTTCGCCACTGCGGCCTATTTATTGCCTTACCTCCCTAATCTTACCTCATTTCCACAAACTGTATATTGACTTTTCTATTGTGTTATTGACTGTATGTTTGTTTATTCCATGTGTAACTCTGTGTGGTTGTTTGTGTCTCACTGCTTTGCTTTATCTTGGCCAGGTCGTAGTTGTAAATGAGAACTTGTTCTCAACTGGCCTACCTGGTTAAATAAAGGTTAAATAAAAATACAATTAAAAAAATCCTACCTTTAAAATGTATTGACTGCAATTGAATCTTCCTCCTTAGTAATTCATTTTATACAACTTTGTAATGATTACGTCTGACATGGTTTGTTGTACAACACTCCCTTCCGAATGTATTTGGACAGTGATGCTAAAATTGTAAAGCACGGCGCTATACTCCACCATTTTGGATTTGAGCTCAAATGTTTCATATGAGGCGACAATCCAGAATGTCACATTTCATTTCAGGGTAGTTTCATACATATCTGTTTTACCATTTACAAATGAAAGCACTTTATGTATCTAGTCCCCACATTTAAAGAAGTCATAAGTATTTGGTCAAATTCGCTAATAGAGTGAGCTCCAAAAGTATTGGGACAGTGACACATTCTGTTGTTGTTTTGGATCTGTACTCCAGCACTTTAGGTTTGAAATGAAACAATGACTATGAGGTTAAAGTGCAAACTGTCAGCTTTCATTTTAGGGAATTTTCATCAACAGCTTAGAAATTACAGAACTTTTTGTACATAGTCCCCCCCAATTTTAGGGGACCAAAAGTATTGGAACAAATTCACTTAAAATAGTAAAAATGAGGTATTTGGTCCCATATTTATAGCACGCAATGACTACATCAAGCTTGTGTCTGATTGGTAATGGTAAATAATGTATTGTGTCCTTTTGGAGTCACTTTTATTGTAAATAAGAATAGAATAGAGAACCCCCTGTTATTTTAATGATGAGAGGTTAGAATGTCTTGGGGGTATGATATTTGTGTGTCTGTAACTTTCTTAATCATCATTATTCACGGTTCATTCAGGATTATCCGTAATCATGCTAGCATCCACATAAACGTAGAAGTGTTTAAAAACATATTCTATTGTTATTAACACTAAAAGTGACTCCAAAATGACACAATAGATTTATGCAACTCAATATGAGGAAGGTGTTCTTAATGTTTGGTCATACTCAGTGTATAAGTGAATTTGTCCCAATACTTTTGGTCCCCTAAAATGCATAATTCTGCCTCAAATTTACCCCCCACCCCCTCCACTGTAAAACATTAGTTAAATCAACTCAAATGTAACTAATGTTTTACAGCACTTAATTAGCCTACTCTCGCCAACTCACTTTCTCTCCTGCTACCCTTCATTCCTTCTCTTTTAGGACTGAAGAAACGCACCAGGAAGGCCTTTGGGTTACGAAAGAAAGAGAAGGACACAGACTCCACGTGAGTGTTCTCTAGTAGACAGTTTAATGTGAGTGTTCTCCTGTAGACAGTTTATTATGAGTGTTCTCCTGTAGACAGTTTAATGTGAGTGTTCTCCTGTAGACAGTTTATTATGAGTGTTCTCCTGTAGACAGTTTATTATGAGTGTTCTCTAGTAGACAGTTTAATGTGAGTGTTCTCTAGTAGACAGTTTAATGTGAGTGTTCTCCTGTAGACAGTTTAATGTGAGTGTTCTCTAGTAGACAGTTTAATGTGAGTGTTCTCTAGTAGACAGTTTAATGTGAGTGTTCTCTAGTAGACAGTTTAATGTGAGTGTTCTCTAGTAGACAGTTTAATGTGAGTGTTCTCCTGTAGACAGTTTAATGTGAGTGTTCTCCTGTAGACAGTTTATTATGAGTGTTCTCCTGTAGACAGTTTAATGTGAGTGTTCTCCTGTAGACAGTTTAATGTGAGTGTTCTCCTGTAGACAGTTTATTATGAGTGTTCTCTAGTAGACAGTTTAATGTGAGTGTTCTCCTGTAGACAGTTTAATGTGAGTGTTCTCCTGTAGACAGTTTATTATGAGTGTTCTCCTGTAGACAGTTTAATGTGAGTGTTCTCCTGTAGACAGTTTAATGTGAGTGTTCTCCTGTAGACAGTTTATTATGAGTGTTCTCCTGTAGACAGTTTAATATGAGTGTTCTCCTGTAGACAGTTTAATGTGCGTGTTCTCCTGTAGACAGTTTATTATGAGTGTTCTCCTGTAGACAGTTTAACGTGAGTGTTCTCCAGTAGACAGTTTAATGTGAGTGTTCTCCAGTAGACAGTTTAATGTGAGTGTTCTCTAGTAGACAGTTTAATGTGAGTGTTCTCCTGTAGACAGTTTATTATGAGTGTTCTCCTGTAGACAGTTTAATGTGAGTGTTCTCTAGTAGACAGTTTAATGTGAGTGTTCTCCAGTAGACAGTTTAATGTGAGTGTTCTCTAGTAGACAGTTTAATGTGAGTGTTCTCCTGTAGACAGTTTATTATGAGTGTTCTCCAGTAGACAGTTTAATGTGAGTGTTCTCTAGTAGACAGTTTAATGTGAGTGTTCTCCTGTAGACAGTTTATTATGAGTGTTCTCCTGTAGACAGTTTATTATGAGCGTTCTCCTGTAGACAGTTTAATGTGAGTGTTCTCCAGTAGACAGTTTAATATGAGTGTTCTCCTGTAGACAGTTTAACGTGAGTGTTCTCCTGTAGACAGTTTAATGTGAGTGTTCTCCTGTAGACAGTTTAATGTGAGTGTTCTCCTGTAGACAGTTTAATGTGAGTCTTCTCCTGTAGACAGTTTATTATGAGTGTTCTCCTGTAGACAGTTTAATGTGAGTGTTCTCCTGTAGACAGTTTAATGTGAGTGTTCTCCAGTAGACAGTTTAATGTGAGTGTTCTCCAGTAGACAGTTTAATATGAGTGTTCTCCTGTAGACAGTTTATTATGAGTGTTCTCCAGTAGACAGTTTAATATGAGTGTTCTCCTGTAGACAGTTTAACGTGAGTGTTCTCCTGTAGACAGTTTAATATGAGTGTTCTCCTGTAGACAGTTTAACGTGAGTGTTCTCCTGTAGACAGTTTAATGTGAGTGTTCTCCTGTAGACAGTTTATTATGAGTGTTCTCCTGTAGACAGTTTAATGTGAGTGTTCTCCTGCAGACAGTTTAATGTGAGTGTTCTCCAGTAGACAGTTTAATGTGAGTGTTCTCCTGTAGACAGTTTAATGTGAGTGTTCTCCTGTAGACAGTTTATTGTGAGTGTTCTCCTGTAGACAGTTTAATGTGAGTGTTCTCCAGTAGACAGTTTAATGTGAGTGTTCTCCTGTAGACAGTTTAATGTGAGTGTTCTCCTGTAGACAGTTTAATGTGAGTGTTCTCCAGTAGACAGTTTAATGTGAGTGATCTCCTGTAGACAGTTTATTATGAGTGTTCTCCTGTAGACAGTTTAATGTGAGTGTTCTCCTGTAGACAGTTTAATGTGAGTGTTCTCCTGTAGACAGTTTAATGTGAGTGTTCTCTAGTAGACAGTTTAATGTGAGTGTTCTCCTGTAGACAGTTTAACGTGAGTGTTCTCCAGTAGACAGTTTAATGTGAGTGTTCTCCAGTAGACAGTTTAATGTGAGTGTTCTCTAGTAGACAGTTTAATGTGAGTGTTCTCCTGTAGACAGTTTAACGTGAGTGTTCTCCAGTAGACAGTTTAATGTGAGTGTTCTCCTGTAGACAGTTTAATGTGAGTGTTCTCCAGTAGACAGTTTAATGTGAGTGTTCTCCTGTAGACAGTTTAATGTGAGTGTTCTCCTGTAGACAGTTTAATAGGAGTGTTCTCCTGTAGACAGTTTAATATGAGTGTTCTCCAGTAGACAGTTTAATATGAGTGTTCTCCTGTAGACAGTTTAATGTGAGTGTTCTCCTGTAGACAGTTTAATGTGAGTGTTCTCCTGTAGACAGTTTAACGTGAGTGTTCTCCTGTAGACAGTTTAATGTGAGTGTTCTCCTGTAGACAGTTTAATGTGAGTGTTCTCCTGTAGACAGTTTAATGTGAGTGTTCTCCTGTAGACAGTTTAATGTGAGTGTTCTCCTGTAGACAGTTTAATGTGAGTGTTCTCCAGTAGACAGTTTAATGTGAGTGTTCTCCAGTAGACAGTTTAATATGAGTGTTCTCCTGTAGACAGTTTATTATGAGTGTTCTCCAGTAGACAGTTTAATATGAGTGTTCTCCTGTAGACAGTTTAACGTGAGTGTTCTCCTGTAGACAGTTTAATGTGAGTGTTCTCCTGTAGACAGTTTAATGTGAGTGTTCTCCTGTAGACAGTTTAATATGAGTGTTCTCCTGTAGACAGTTTAATATGAGTTTTCTTCTGTAGACAGTTTAATGTGAGTGTTCTCCAGTAGACAGTTTAATGTAAGTGTTCTCCTGTAGACAGTTTAACGTGAGTGTTCTCCTGTAGACAGTTTAATGTGAGTGTTCTCCTGTAGACAGTTTAATATGAGTGTTCTCCTGTAGACAGTTTAATATGAGTTTTCTCCTGTAGACAGTTTAATGTGAGTGTTCTCCAGTAGACAGTTTAATGTGAGTGTTCTCCTGTAGACAGTTTAACGTGAGTGTTCTCCAGTAGACAGTTTAATGTAAGTGTTCTCCTGTAGACAGTTTAATGTGAGTGTTCTCCTGTAGACAGTTTAATGTGAGTGTTCTCCAGTAGACAGTTTAATGTGAGTGTTCTCCAGTAGACAGTTTATTATGAGTGTTCTCCTGTAGACAGTTTAATGTGAGTGTTCTCCAGTAGACAGTTTAATGTAAGTGTTCTCCTGTAGACAGTTTATTATGAGTGTTCTCCTGTAGACAGTTTAATGTGAGTGTTCTCCAGTAGACAGTTTAATGTGAGTGTTCTCCTGTAGACAGTTTAATGTGAGTGTTCTCCAGTAGACAGTTTAATATGAGTGTTCTCCAGTAGACAGTTTAATGTGAGTGTTCTCCTGTAGACAGTTTAATGTGAGTGTTCTCCAGTAGACAGTTTAATGTGAGTGTTCTCCTGTAGACCGTTTAATGTGAGTGTTCTCCTGTAGACAGTTTAATATGAGTGTTCTCCTGTAGACAGTTTAATGTGAGTGTTCTCCAGTAGACAGTTTAATGTGAGTGTTCTCCTGTAGACAGTTTAATGTAAGTGTTCTCCTGTAGACAGTTTAATGTGAGTGTTCTCCAGTAGACAGTTTAATGTGAGTGTTCTCCTGTAGACAGTTTAATATGAGTGTTCTCCTGTAGACAGTTTAATGTGAGTGTTCTCCTGTAGACAGTTTAATGTGAGTGTTCTCCTGTAGACAGTTTATTATGAGTGTTCTCCTGTAGACAGTTTAATATGAGTGTTCTCCTGTAGACAGTTTAATGTGCGTGTTCTCCTGTAGACAGTTTATTATGAGTGTTCTCCTGTAGACAGTTTAACGTGAGTGTTCTCCAGTAGACAGTTTAATGTGAGTGTTCTCCAGTAGACAGTTTAATGTGAGTGTTCTCTAGTAGACAGTTTAATGTGAGTGTTCTCCTGTAGACAGTTTATTATGAGTGTTCTCCTGTAGACAGTTTAATGTGAGTGTTCTCTAGTAGACAGTTTAATGTGAGTGTTCTCCAGTAGACAGTTTAATGTGAGTGTTCTCTAGTAGACAGTTTAATGTGAGTGTTCTCCTGTAGACAGTTTATTATGAGTGTTCTCCAGTAGACAGTTTAATGTGAGTGTTCTCTAGTAGACAGTTTAATGTGAGTGTTCTCCTGTAGACAGTTTATTATGAGTGTTCTCCTGTAGACAGTTTATTATGAGCGTTCTCCTGTAGACAGTTTAATGTGAGTGTTCTCCAGTAGACAGTTTAATATGAGTGTTCTCCTTTAGACAGTTTAACGTGAGTGTTCTCCTGTAGACAGTTTAATGTGAGTGTTCTCCTGTAGACAGTTTAATGTGAGTGTTCTCCTGTAGACAGTTTAATGTGAGTCTTCTCCTGTAGACAGTTTATTATGAGTGTTCTCCTGTAGACAGTTTAATGTGAGTGTTCTCCTGTAGACAGTTTAATGTGAGTGTTCTCCAGTAGACAGTTTAATGTGAGTGTTCTCCAGTAGACAGTTTAATATGAGTGTTCTCCTGTAGACAGTTTATTATGAGTGTTCTCCAGTAGACAGTTTAATATGAGTGTTCTCCTGTAGACAGTTTAACGTGAGTGTTCTCCTGTAGACAGTTTAATATGAGTGTTCTCCTGTAGACAGTTTAACGTGAGTGTTCTCCTGTAGACAGTTTAATGTGAGTGTTCTCCTGTAGACAGTTTATTATGAGTGTTCTCCTGTAGACAGTTTAATGTGAGTGTTCTCCTGCAGACAGTTTATTGTGAGTGTTCTCCTGTAGACAGTTTAATGTGAGTGTTCTCCAGTAGACAGTTTAATGTGAGTGTTCTCCTGTAGACAGTTTAATGTGAGTGTTCTCCTGTAGACAGTTTATTGTGAGTGTTCTCCAGTAGACAGTTTAATGTGAGTGTTCTCCTGTAGACAGTTTAATGTGAGTGTTCTCCTGTAGACAGTTTAATGTGAGTGTTCTCCAGTAGACAGTTTAATGTGAGTGTTCTCCTGTAGACAGTTTAATGTGAGTGTTCTCCTGTAGACAGTTTATTATGAGTGTTCTCCTGTAGACAGTTTAATGTGAGTGTTCTCCAGTAGACAGTTTAATGTGAGTGTTCTCCTGTAGACAGTTTAATGTGAGTGTTCTCCTGTAGACAGTTTAATGTGAATGTTCTCCAGTAGACAGTTTAATGTGAGTGATCTCCTGTAGACAGTTTATTATGAGTGTTCTCCTGTATACAGTTTAATGTGAGTGTTCTCCTGTAGACAGTTTAATGTGAGTGTTCTCCTGTAGACAGTTTAATGTGAGTGTTCTCTAGTAGACAGTTTAATGTGAGTGTTCTCCTGTAGACAGTTTAACGTGAGTGTTCTCCAGTAGACAGTTTAATGTGAGTGTTCTCCAGTAGACAGTTTAATGTGAGTGTTCTCTAGTAGACAGTTTAATGTGAGTGTTCTCCTGTAGACAGTTTAACGTGAGTGTTCTCCAGTAGACAGTTTAATGTGAGTGTTCTCCTGTAGACAGTTTAATGTGAGTGTTCTCCAGTAGACAGTTTAATGTGAGTGTTCTCCTGTAGACAGTTTAATGTGAGTGTTCTCCTGTAGACAGTTTAATAGGAGTGTTCTCCTGTAGACAGTTTAATATGAGTGTTCTCCAGTAGACAGTTTAATATGAGTGTTCTCCTGTAGACAGTTTAATGTGAGTGTTCTCCTGTAGACAGTTTAATGTGAGTGTTCTCCTGTAGACAGTTTAACGTGAGTGTTCTCCTGTAGACAGTTTAATGTGAGTGTTCTCCTGTAGACAGTTTAATGTGAGTGTTCTCCTGTAGACAGTTTAATGTGAGTGTTCTCCTGTAGACAGTTTAATGTGAGTGTTCTCCTGTAGACAGTTTAATGTGAGTGTTCTCCAGTAGACAGTTTAATGTGAGTGTTCTCCAGTAGACAGTTTAATATGAGTGTTCTCCTGTAGACAGTTTATTATGAGTGTTCTCCAGTAGACAGTTTAATATGAGTGTTCTCCTGTAGACAGTTTAACGTGAGTGTTCTCCTGTAGACAGTTTAATGTGAGTGTTCTCCTGTAGACAGTTTAATGTGAGTGTTCTCCTGTAGACAGTTTAATATGAGTGTTCTCCTGTAGACAGTTTAATATGAGTTTTCTCCTGTAGACAGTTTAATGTGAGTGTTCTCCAGTAGACAGTTTAATGTAAGTGTTCTCCTGTAGACAGTTTAACGTGAGTGTTCTCCTGTAGACAGTTTAATGTGAGTGTTCTCCTGTAGACAGTTTAATATGAGTGTTCTCCTGTAGACAGTTTAATATGAGTTTTCTCCTGTAGACAGTTTAATGTGAGTGTTCTCCAGTAGACAGTTTAATGTGAGTGTTCTCCTGTAGACAGTTTAACGTGAGTGTTCTCCAGTAGACAGTTTAATGTAAGTGTTCTCCTGTAGACAGTTTAATGTGAGTGTTCTCCTGTAGACAGTTTAATGTGAGTGTTCTCCAGTAGACAGTTTAATGTGAGTGTTCTCCAGTAGACAGTTTATTATGAGTGTTCTCCTGTAGACAGTTTAATGTGAGTGTTCTCCAGTAGACAGTTTAATGTAAGTGTTCTCCTGTAGACAGTTTATTATGAGTGTTCTCCTGTAGACAGTTTAATGTGAGTGTTCTCCAGTAGACAGTTTAATGTGAGTGTTCTCCTGTAGACAGTTTAATGTGAGTGTTCTCCAGTAGACAGTTTAATATGAGTGTTCTCCAGTAGACAGTTTAATGTGAGTGTTCTCCTGTAGACAGTTTAATGTGAGTGTTCTCCAGTAGACAGTTTAATGTGAGTGTTCTCCTGTAGACCGTTTAATGTGAGTGTTCTCCTGTAGACAGTTTAATATGAGTGTTCTCCTGTAGACAGTTTAATGTGAGTGTTCTCCAGTAGACAGTTTAATGTGAGTGTTCTCCTGTAGACAGTTTAATGTAAGTGTTCTCCTGTAGACAGTTTAATGTGAGTGTTCTCCAGTAGACAGTTTAATGTGAGTGTTCTCCTGTAGACAGTTTAATATGAGTGTTCTCCTGTAGACAGTTTAATGTGAGTGTTCTCCAGTAGACAGTTTAATGTAAGTGTTCTCCTGTAGACAGTTTAACGTGAGTGTTCTCCAGTAGACAGTTTAACGTGAGTGTTCTCCTGTAGACAGTTTAACGTGAGTGTTCTCCAGTAGACAGTTTAATGTTAGTGTTCTCCTGTAGACAGTTTAATGTGAGTGTTCTCCAGTAGACAGTTTAATGTGAGTGTTCTCCTGTAGACAGTTTAATGTGAGTGTTCTCCTGTAGACAGTTTAATGTAAGTGTTCTCCTGTAGACAGTTTAATGTGAGTGTTCTCCTGTAGACAGTTTAACGTGAGTGTTCTCCTGTAGACAGTTTAATGTGAGTGTTCTCCTGTAGACAGTTTAATGTGAGTGTTCTCCTGTAGACAGTTTAATGTGAGTGTTCTCCTGTAGACAGTTTAATGTGAGTGTTCTCCAGTAGACAGTTTAACGTGAGTGTTCTCCAGTAGACAGTTTAATATGAGTGTTCTCCTGTAGACAGTTTAATGTAAGTGTTCTCCTGTAGACAGTTTAATGTGAGTGTTCTCCTGTAGACAGTTTAATGTGAGTGTTCTCCAGTAGACAGTTTAACGTGAGTGTTCTCCTGTAGACAGTTTAATGTGAGTGTTCTCCTGTAGACAGTTTAATGTGAGTGTTCTCCAGTAGAAAGTTTAATGTAAGTGTTCTCCTGTAGACAGTTTAATGTGAGTGTTCTCCTGTAGACAGTTTAATGTGAGTGTTCTCCAGTAGACAGTTTAATGTGAGTGTTCTCCTGTAGACAGTTTAATGTGAATGTTCTCCTGTAGACAGTTTAATGTGAGTGTTCTCCTGTAGACAGTTTAATGTGAGTGTTCTCCTGTAGACAGTTTAACGTGAGTGTTCTCCAGCAGCTACAGCAGGATTTACTTTGGTGACACTTTGGTTGTAAGTCCATAGACCTGCATTTGGTATGTTGCTCTATGTAGAACATCAATAGAGGGGACATCTAAATAAAGTTTGTTTATTTTTATTCGATAACTATTTGAGCTGTCATTGAAAACATATTTTTGACCTTATCGCCCATATTTTCTAAGTAGTCTGATGATTGTGATCTTTCCTCTCTCGTCTCTCTGAACAGTGGCTCCCCTGACAAAGATGGAGTAAGTACGAGAAAGGTAGACTATGGGGTAAAGCATCGATCTGATGTCATTGATACTCTTATCCTCGCTCTTCTTTGTTTGTTTACTTCACTGTAGTTGAATGTATCCCATTCGTGAATAGTGCTGTTCTTGTTGTTGATTCAAGCTGTGGATATACTGTTGAAGTCGGAAGTTTACATACACCTTAGACAAATACATTTAAACTCAGTTTTTTCACAATTCCTGACATTTAATCCTAGTAAAAATTCCCTGTCTTAGGTCAGTTAGGATCACCACTTTATTGTAAGAATGTGAAATGTCAGAATAATAGTAGAGAGAATTATTTATTTCAGCACATTCCCGGTGGGTCGGAAGTTTACATAAACTCAATTAGTATTTGGTAGCATTGCCTTTAAATTGTTTAACTTGGATTAAACGTTTCGGGTAGCCTTCCACAAGCTTCCCACAATAAATTGGATGAATTTTGGCCCATTCCTCCTGACAGAGCCGTGTAACTGAATCAGGTTTGTAGGCCTCCTTGCTCGCACACGCTTTTTCAGTTCTGCCCACACATTTTTCTATAGGATTGAGGTCAGGGCTTTGTGATGGCCACTCCAATACCTTGACTTTGTTGTCCTTAAGCCATTTTGCCACAACTTTGGAAGTATGCCTGGGGTCATTGTCCATTTGGAAGACCCATTTGCGACCAAGCTTTAACTTCCTGACTGATGTCTTGATGCTGCCACTCCCGTGCTTCACGGTTGGGATGGTGTTCTTCGGCTTGCAAGCGTCCCCCTTTTTCCTCCAAACATAATGATGGTCATTATGGCCAAACAGTTCTGTTTTTGTTTCATCAGACCAGAGGACATTTCTCCAAAAAGTACGATCTTTGTCCCCATGTGCAGTTGCAAACCGTAGTCTGGCTTTTTTTATGGCGGTTTTGGAGCAGTGGCTTCTTCCTTGCTGAGCGGCCTTTCAGGTTATGTCGATATAGTACTCGTTTTACTGTGGATATAGATACTGTGGATATAGATACTAGATACTAAAATTATGTCAATTAGCCTATCAGAAGCTTCTAAAGCCATGACATAATTTTCTGGAATTTTCCAAGCTATTTAAAGGCGCTGTCAACTTAGTGTATGTTAACTTCTGACCCAGAGTGAATTATAAGTGAAATAATCTGTCTGTTAACAATTGTTGGAAAAATTACTTGTGTCATGCACAAAGTAGATGTCCTAACCGACTTGCCTAAACTATAGTTTGTTAACAAGAAATTTGTGGAGTGGTTGAAAAACAAGTTTTAATGACTCCAACCTAAGTGTATGTAAACTTCTGACTTCAACTGTATAAAATGCTTGATGGTATGAGAGTTTCTCACTGACACGTTCCATTATCACAGAAAAAGACCAACGGGGCTCCAAATGGCTATTATGGGGAGATTGATTGGGAGCGATATGTAAGTAGATATGTACAGCACAGTGCGGTACGTGATCCCTCTATAGTGTCAGTGATTAGTAGTAATACAATGGGTTAGGGAATAAGCAATAACAGCTATAGGGATAAAAGAGGAAGTGCCGCCCTGGTTGTCAAAACTCAAACTCATGACGTGACTAGTGACTAATGTCTAGTGACTAATAACTAATGAATAGTGACTAATGTCTAGTGACTAATAACTAATGAATAGTGACTAATGTCTAGTGACTAATAACTAATGAATAGTGACTAATGTCTAGTGACTAATAACTAATGAATAGTGACTAATAACTAGTGACTAATAACTAATATATAGTGACTAATGTCTAGTGACTAATAACTAACATCTTGTGACTAATAACTAATGAATAGTGACTAGTGACTAATAACTAATGAATAGTGACTAATGACTAGTGACTAATAACTAATGAATAATGACTAATATCTAGTGACTAATAACTAATGAATAGTGACTAATGTCTAGTGACTAATAACTAATATCTAGTGACTAATAACTAATGAATAGTGACTAATGTCTAGTGACTAATTACTAATGAATAGTGACTAATATCTAGTGACTAATAACTAATGAATAGTGACTGTCTATTGACTAATAACTAATGAATAGTGACTAATGTTTAGTGACAAAAACGAATGACTAATGACTAATGTCTAGTGACTAATATCTAGTGACTAATAACTAATGAATAGTGACTAATGTCTAGTGACTAATTACTAATGAATAGTGACTAATGTCTAGTGACTAATAACTAATGAAGAGTGACTAATAACTAATGAATAGTGACTAGTGACTAATAACTAATGAATAATGACTAATGTCTAGTGACTAATAACTAATGAATAGTGACTAATAACTAATGAATAGTGACTAGTGACTAATAACTAATGAATAGTGACTAATATCTAGTGACTAATAACTAATGAATAGTGACTAATGTCTAGTGACTAATAACTAATGAATAGTGACTAATAACTAATGAATAGTGACTAATGTCTAGTGACTAATAACTAATGAATAGTGACTAATTACTAATGACTAGTGACTAATAACTAATGAATAGTGACTAATGACTAGTGACTAATAACTAATAAATAATGACTAATGTCTAGTGACTAATAACGAATGAATAGTGACTAATGTCTAGTGACTAATAACTAATGAATAATGACTAATATCTAGTGACTAATAACTAATGAATAGTGACTAATGTCTAGTGACTAATAACTCATGAATAATGACTAATATCTAGTGACTAATAACTAATGAATAGTGACTAATGTCTAGTGACTAATAACTAATATCTTGTGACTAATAACTAATATCTTGTGACTAATAACTAATGAATAGTGACTAATGTCTAGTGACTAATAACTAATGAATAGTGACTAATGACTAGTGACTAATAACTCATGAATAATGACTAATGTCTAGTGACTAATAACTAATATCTTGTGACTAATAACTAATGAATAGTGACTAATGTCTAGTGACTAATAACTAATGAATAGTGACTAATATCTAGTGACTAATAACTAATGAATAGTGACTAATAACTAATGAATAGTGACTAGTGACTAATAACTAATGAATAGTGACTAATATCAAGTGACTAATAACTAATGAATAGTGACTAATAACTAATGAATAGTGACTAATATCTAGTGACTAATAACTAATGAATAGTGACTAATAACTAATGAATAGTGACTAATAACTCATGAATAGTGACTAGTGACTAATAACTAATGAATAGTGACTAATGTCTAGTGACTAATAACTAATGAATAGTGACTAATGTCTAGTGACTAATAACTAATATCTTGTGACTAATAACTAATATCTTGTGACTAATAACTAATGAATAGTGACTAATGTCTAGTGACTAATAACTAATGAATAGTGACTAATGACCAATAACTAATGAATAATGACTAATGTCTAGTGACTAATAACTAATGAATAGTGACTAATGTCTAGTGACTAATAACTAATGAATAGTGACTAGTGACTAATAACTAATGAATAATGACTAATGTCTAGTGACTAATAACTAATGAATAATGACTAATGTCTAGTGACTAATAACTAATGAATAGTGACTAATAACTAATGAATAGTGACTAGTGACTAATAACTAATGAATAGTGACTAATATCTAGTGACTAATAACTAATGAATAGTGACTAATGTCTAGTGACTAATAACTAATGAATAGTGACTAATAACTAATGACTAGTGACTAATAACTAATGAATAGTGACTAATGACTAGTGACTAATAACTAATAAATAATGACTAATGTCTAGTGACTAATAACGAATGAATAGTGACTAATGTCTAGTGACTAATAACTAATGAATAATGACTAATATCTAGTGACTAATAACTAATGAATAGTGACTAATGTCTAGTGACTAATAACTAATGAATAATGACTAATATCTAGTGACTAATAACTAATGAATAGTGACTAATGTCTAGTGACTAATAACTAATGAATAGTGACTAATGTCTAGTGACTAATAACTAATGAAGAGTGACTAATAACTAATGAATAGTGACTGGTGACTAATAACTAATGAATAATGACTAATGTCTAGTGACTAATAACTAATGAATAGTGACTAATGTCTAGTGACTAATAACTAATGAATAGTTACTAATAACTAATGAATAGTGACTAGTTACTAATAACTAATGAATAGTGACTAATATCTAGTGACTAATAACTAATGAATAGTGACTAATGTTTAGTGACAAAAAACGAATGAATAATGACTAATGTCTAGTGACTAATAACTAATATCTTGTGACTAATAACTAATGAATAGTGACTAATATCTAGTGACTAATAACTAATGAATAGTGACTAATAACTAATGAATAGTGACTAATGTCTAGTGACTAATAACTAATGAATAGTGACTAATAACTAATGACTAGTGACTAATAACTAATGAATAGTGACTAATGACTAGTGACTAATAACTAATAAATAATGACTAATGTCTAGTGACTAATAACTAATGAATAGTGACTAATGTCTAGTGACTAATAACTAATGAATAATTTTATTTATTTATTTATTTCACCTTTATTTAACCAGGTAGGCAAGTTGAGAACAAGTTCTCATTTACAATTGCGACCTGGCCAAGATAAAGCAAAGCAGTTCGACAACATACAAAAACACAGAGTTACACATGGAGTAAAACAACATACAATCAATGATGCAGTAGAAAAAAAAATAAGACTATATACAATGTGAGCAAATTATGTGAGATAAGGGAGGTAAAGGCAAAAAAATGCCATGGTGGCAAAGTAAATAAAGTATAGCAGGAAAAACACTGGAATGGTAGATTTGTAGTTTGAAGAAAGTTCAGAGATAAAATATAAATAACATGGTGCAAAGGAGCAAAATAAATAAAATAAATAAATACAGTAGGGGAAGAGGTAGTAGTTTGGGCTAAATTATAGATGGGCTATGTACAGGTGCAGTGATCTGTGAGCTGCTCTGACAGCTGGTGCTTAAAGCTAGTGAGGGAGATAAGTGTTTCCAGTTTCAGAGATTTTTGTAGTTCGTTCCAGTCATTGGCAGCAGAGAACTGGAAGGAGAGACGACCAAAGGAGGAGTTGGCTTTAGGGGTGACCAGAGAGATATACCTGCTGGAGCGCGTGCTACAGGTGGGTGCTGCTATGGTGACCAGTGAGCGGAGATAAGGGGGGACTTTACCTAGCAGGGTCTTGTAGATGACCTGGAGCCAATGTGTTTGGCGACGATTATGAAGCGAAGGCCAGCCAACGAGAGCGTACAGGTCGCAGTGGTGGGTAGTATATGGGGCTTTGGTGACAAAACGGATGGCACTGTGATAGACTGCATCCAGCTTGTTGAGTAGGGTATTGGAAGCTATTTTGTAAATGACATCGCCGAAGTCGAGGATTGGTAGGATGGTCAGTTTTACGAGGGTATGTTTGGCAGCATGAGTGAAGGATGCTTTGTTGCGAAATAGGAAGCCAATTCGAGATTTCACTTTGGATTGGAGATGATTGATGTAAGTCTGGAAGGAGAGTTTACAGTCTAACCAGACACCTAGGTATTTGTAGTTGTCCACAAATTCTAAGTTAGAACCGTCCAGAGAAGTGATGCTGGACAGGCGGGCAGGTGCAGGCAGCGATCGGTTGAAGAGCATGCATTTAGTTTTACTTGTGTTTAGG
Organism: Salmo salar; assembly: GCF_965601325.2. NCBI lineage: Eukaryota > Metazoa > Chordata > Actinopteri > Salmoniformes > Salmonidae > Salmo > Salmo salar. Next base: position 12,388,185 of record NC_138293.1, read on the forward strand.
AGCAGTTGGAGACCACGGAAGGAGAGTTGAATGGCATTGAAGCTCGTCTGGAGGGTTGTTAACACAGTGTCCAAAGAAGGGCCAGAAGTGTACAGAATGGTGTCGTCTGCGTAGAGGTGGATCAGAGATTCACCAGCAGCAAGAGCGACATCATTTATGTATACAGAGAAAAGAGTTAGCCCAAGAATTGAACCCTGTGGTACCCCCATAGAGACTGCCAGAGGTCCAGACAGTAGGCCCTCCGATTTGACACACTGAACTCTGTCAGAGAAGTAGTTGGTGAACCAGGCGACGCAATCGTTTGAGAAACCAAGGCTACTGAGTCTGCCGATGAGGATGTGGTGATTAACAGAGTCAAAAGCTTTGGCCAGGTCAATGAATACGGCAGCACAGTATTGTTTCTTATCGATGGCGGTTACGATGTCGTTTAGGACCTTGAGCGTGGCTGAGGTGCACCCACCAGCTCTGAAACCAGATTGCATAGCGGAGAGGGTGCGGTGGGATTCGAAATGGTCGGTAATCTGTTTGTTGACTTGGCTTTCGAAGACCTTAGAAAGGCAGGGTAGGATGGATATAGGTCTGTAGCAATTTGGGTCAAGAGTGTCACCTCCTTTGAAGAGGGGGATGACAGCAGCTGCTTTCCAATCTATGGGAATCTCAGACGACACGAAAGAGAGGTTGAACAGGCTAGTAATAGGGGTTGCAATAATTTCGGCAGATAATTTTAGAAAGAAAGGGTCCAGATAGTCAAGCCCAGCTGATTTGTAGGGGTCCAGATTTTGCAGCTCTTTCAGAACATCAGCTGAATGGATTTGGGAGAAGGAGAAATGGGGGAGGCTTGGGCGAGTAGCTGTGGGGGGTGCAGTGCTGTTGAATGCAGTAGGGGTAGTTAGGTGGAAAGCATGGCCAGCCGTAGAAAAATGCTTATTGAAATTCTCAATTATAGTGGGCTTATCGGTGGTGACAGAGTTTCCTATCCTCAGTGCAGTGGGCAGTTGGGAGGAGGTGTTCTTATTCTCCATGGACTTTACAATGTCCCAGAACTTTTTAGAGTTGGAGTTGCACGAAGCGAATTTCTGTTTGAAAAAGCTAGCCTTGGCGTTTCTAACTGCCTGTGTGTATTGGTTTCTAACTTCCCTAAAAAGTTGCATATCGCGGGGGCAGTTCGATGCTAATGCAGAACGCCACAGGATATTTTTGTGTTGGTTAAGGGCAGTCAGGTCTGGGGAGAACCAAGGGCTATATCTGTTCCTGGTTCTAAATTTCTTGAAAGGGGCATGCTTATTTAAGATGGAGAGGAAGGCATTTAAAAAAAATAACCAGGCATCCTCTACTGACGGGATGAGGTCAATATCCTTCCAGGATACCAGGGCCAGGTCGATTAGAAAGGCTTGCTCGTTGAAATGTTTCAGGGAGCGTTTGACAGTGATGAGTGGAGGTCGTTTGACCGCTGACCCATTACGGGTGCAGGCAATGAGGCAGTGATCGCTGAGATCTTGGTTGAAAACAGCAGAGGTGTATTTAGAGGGCACGTTGGTTAGGATGATATGTATGAGGGTGCCAGTGTTTGCGGCTTTGGGGTTGTACCTGGTGGGTTCATTAATAATTTGTGTGAGATTGAGGGCATCAAGCTTGGATTGTAGGATGGCTGGGGTGTTAAGTATGTCCCAGTTTAGGTCACCTAGTAGCACGAGCTCTGAAGATAGATGGGGGGCAATCAGTTCACATATGGTGTCCAGAGCACAACTAGGGGCCGAGGGGGGTCTATAGCAGGCGGCAACGGTGAGAGACTTGTTTTTGGAGAGGTGGATTTTTAAAAGTAGAAGTTCAAATTGTTTGGGTACAGACCTGGATAGCAGGACAGAACTCTGCAGGCTATCTCTGCAGTAGATTGCAACACCGCCCCCTTTGGTCGTTCTATCTTGTCTGAAAACGTTGTAGTTAGGGATGAAGATTTCAGAGTTTTTGGTGGACTTCCTAAGCCAAGATTCAGACACAGCTAGGACATCCGGGTTGGCAGAGTGTGCTAAAGCAGTGAATAAAACAAACTTAGGGAGGAGGCTTCTAATGTTAACATGCATGAAACCAAGGTTATTACGGTTACAGAAGTCATCAAAAGAGAGCGCCTGGGGAGTAGGAGTGGAGCCAGGCACTGCAGGGCCTGGATTCACCTCTACATCCCCAGAGGAGCAGAGAAGAATAAGTATGAGGGTACGGCTAAAAGCTATAAGAATTGGTCGTCTGTGACGTCCAGAATAGAGAGAAAAAGGAGCAGGTTTCTGGGGGCGATAAAATAGCTTCAAGGTATAATGTACAGACAAAGGTATGGTGGGATGTGAGTACAGAGGAGGTAAACCTAGGCATTTCGTGATTATGAGAGAGATATTGTCTCTAGAAACATCATTGAAACCAGAAGATGTCATAGCATGTGTGGGTGGAGGAACTGAGAGGTTGGATAAGGTATAATGAGCAGGGCTAGATAATAATGACTAATATCTAGTGACTAATAACTAATGAATAGTGACAAATGTCTAGTGACTAATAACTAATATCTTGTGACTAATAACTAATGAATAGTGACTAATAACTAATGAATAGTGACTAGTGACTAATAACTAATGAATAGTGACTAATGACTAGTGACTAATAACTAATGAATAGTGACTAATATCTAGTGACTAATAACTAATGAATAGTGACTAATAACTAATGAATAGTGACTAGTGACTAATAACTAATGAATAGTGACTAATGTCTAGTGACTAATAACTAATGAATAGTGACTAATGTCTAGTGACTAATAACTATTATCTTGTGACTAATAACTCATGAATAGTGACTAATGTCTAGTGACTAATAACTAATGAATAGTGACTAATGACTAGTGACTAATAACTAATGAATAATGACTAATGTCTAGTGACTAATAACTAATGAATAGTGACTAATGTCTAGTGACTAATAACTAATGAATAGTGACTAGTGACTAATAACTAATGAATAATGACTAATGTCTAGTGACTAATAACTAATGAATAGTGACTAATGTTTAGTGACTAATAACTAATGAATACTGACTAATGTCTAGTGACTAATAACTAATGAATAGTGACTAATATCTAGTGGCTAATAACTAATGAATAGTGACTAATATCTAGTGACTAATAACTAATGAATGTGACTAGTGACTAGTGACTAATGAATAGTGACTAGTGACTAATAACTAATGAATAGTGACTAGTGACTAGTGACTAATGAATAGTGACTAATATCTGACGTGACTAATAAAAATTAAGAAAATATATTACAATTTCAGAACCGCTTATGCAATACTTTGCTTATGAAGATGTTTCAACCACAATGGGGAAACCACATTCTAAACTTTACTTCCCACAACCAGACGTCACTTCCACTTCTGCTCCCAACAACTGTCCTGATTATGGCAATCAATCATCCTCGTGTAACATTGATTTTGGAATCAAAACGTGATGTCTCTTTTCAGAATCGTACATTAAGTTTGTGTGAGTCTTAACAAACAAGCATCTTCAAACCTCTCCAGCTATAAAAACACAGGACTGCAGTTTTTTTATGTGTGCGTTTCTTTCCCCACTAGCAATGAGAGAAGTGAATGTATTTGTTGTTACACGATGTCACAAACAGTCATTTTACCACTTACATATTTACTTCCTGTTACAGGCCGCTCCAGACGTGGACGCTGAGGGCTTCAGTCTCAGACCCGGAGAGGAGAGAGAAAATATCCTTTTAGATGATCAGATGTAGTCCATGTGGAATGGCTAGCTAGTTAGCAGTGAGCTAGTAGCGGGCATAGTGCAAGTGACGTCACCTGCCCTGGGACCTAGAGAGGTACTGTTGTCCTGCCCTGAGACGTAGAGAGGTACTGTTGTCCTGCCCTGAGACCTAGAGAGGTACTGTTGTCCTGCCCTGAGACCTAGAGAGGTACTGTTGTCCTGCCCTGAGACCTAGAGAGGTACTGTTGTCCTGCCCTGAGACCTAGAGAGGTACTGTTGTCCTGCCCTGAGACCTAGAGAGGTACTGTTGTCCTGCCCTGAGACCTAGAGAGGTACTGTTGTCCTGCCCTGAGACCTAGAGAGGTACTGTTGTCCTGCCCTGAGACCTAGAGAGGTCCTGTTATCCTGCCCTGAGACCTAGAGAGGTACTGTTGTCCTGCCCTGAGACCTAGAGAGGTACTGTTGTCCTGCCCTGAGACCTAGAGAGGTACTGTTGTCCTGCCCTGAGACCTAGAGAGGTACTGTTGTCCTGCCCTGAGACCTAGAGAGGTACTGTTGTCCTGCCCTGAGACCTAGAAAGGTACTGTTGTCCTGCCCTGAGACCTAGAGAGGTACTGTTGTCCTGCCCTGAGACCTAGAGAGGTACTGTTGTCCTGCCCTGAGACCTAGAGAGGTACTGTTGTCCTGCCCTGAGACCTAGAGAGGTCCTGTTGTCCTGCCCTGAGACCTAGAGAGGTACTGTTGTCCTGCCCTGAGACCTAGAGAGGTACTGTTGTCCTGCCCTGAGACCTAGAGCGGTACTGTTGTCCTGCCCTGAGACCTAGAGAGGTACTGTTGTCCTGCCCTGAGACCTAGAGAGGTACTGTTGTCCTGCCCTGAGATCTAGAGAGGTACTGTTGTCCTGCCCTGAGACCTAGAGAGGTACTGTTGTCCTACCCTGAGACCTAGAGAGGTACTGTTGTCCTGCCCTGAGACCTACAGAGGTACTGTTGTCCTGCCCTGAGACTTAGAGAGGTACTGTTGTCCTGCCCTGAGACTTAGAGAGGTACTGTTGTCCTGCCCTGAGACTTAGAGAGGTACTGTTGTCCTGCCCTGAGACCTAGAGAGGTACTGTTGTCCTGCCCTGAGACTTAGAGAGGTACTGTTATCCTGCCCTGAGACCTAGAGAGGTACTGTTGTCCTGCCCTGAGACTTAGAGAGGTACTGTTATCCTGCCCTGAGACCTAGAGAGGTACTGTTATCCTGCCCTGAGATCTAGAGAGATACTGTTGTCCTGGTCGGCGTTATTATGCTTCTTTTGGTGATCAGTGTTAATGTGTGCAGAGGGTCCCTGGTTCACGCCCAACTCAGGGCAGACAGGGGTGGAAGCTAAGCTGTTACACAGGCAACCGTCTTGGGACACTGACTGCTAAGCTATCGACCTGTTTAGCTAGCTGAGTGACATATTGGCCCAGTGGATCTCTATGTTAAATAGGCCAAATCACTCAGACACCCTCTCTATCTTTATGCTCTACATTTGAGTGAACCTGACCTGCAGGACCAAAAGAGTGAAAACAGTCTAGAGTCACATAAGAGTGTTTCCCCTCGCTATCTCTGTTGCATCCTGCCTAGAACGTTTTTAATACCATTGGTTTCAATTGAACATGTAGGTTTGTGTAACCCCTAATCACTGGCCTAGGATCAAATCAGCAATTGAGCCTCATGATGATGTGAGATATTCTAGTTTTCAGCAGTGAGATACACTACCGGTCAAAAGTTTTAGAATACCTTTCTTTATTTTTACTATTTTCTACATTGTAGAATAATAGTGAAGACATCAAAACTATGAAATAACACATATGGAATCATGTAGTAACCAAAAAAGTGTTAAACAAATCTAAATATATTTTATATTTGAGATCCTTCAAATAGCCACCATTTGCCTTGATGACAGCTTTGCACCCTCTTGGCATTCTCTCAACCATCTTCACCTGGAATATTTTTCCAACAGTCTTGAAGGAGTTTCCACATATGATGAGCACCTGTTGGCTGCTTTTACTTTACTATGCGGCCCAACTCATCCCAAATCATCTTAATTTGGTTGAGGTCGAGGGAGTGTGGAGGCCAGGTCATCTGATGTAGCACTCCGTCACTCTCCTTCTTGGTCAATTATCTCTTACACAGCCTGGAGGTGTGTTGGGTCATTGTCCTGTTGAGAAACAAATGATAGTCCCACTAAGCCCAAACCAGATGGGATGGCGTATCGCTGCAGAATGCTGTGGTAGCCATGCTGGTTAAGTGTGCCTTGAATTCTAAATAAATCACAGGCAGTGTCACCAGCAAAGCACCCCCACACCATAACACCTCCTCCTCCATGCTTTACGGTGGGAAATACACATGCGAAGATCATCCTTTCACCCACACCGCATCTCACAAAGACACAGCGGTTGGAACCAAAAATCTCAAATTTGGACTCATCAGACCAAAGGACAAATTTCCACCGGAAATGCAAACTTGTAATGTATTCAAGATTGAAAAAGGCTTCTAAAGTTTGTAATTTCCACTTTAAAATGACAGACTTGATTTTCCCTAACGAAAAATGTACGAACCCCTACAAAAAAATATACATTTATTATAATCCACATAATAATTCACATTTCCTTTTGCTGCAGGATTATTTTCCTTCTGTAGCAAACTGGCTCAAATTAAGATCCTACATCTGTATGTAAAAGATCTTCTTACTTAATGAGTGTTCACCAGCTCCCAAAGGCAAGCAGCACTTCTCCTCCAGCGACACTGAGGATGAGGACGACAACAGGAAGTTCAAGATCAAGATCAAGCCGTTGCCCTCCGACACTGCCAAGTGTGCCGTCCCCTCCATGGATGAACTGAAAGCTTCCGTTGGGGGTTTGGCTCTATCTCCCTCTTTGGTGAGTCCTTGCTGTTCTAACTGTATGTAACTGGAGTAGGGTGAAGTTGTCCCTAGACGGTGATTTTGGGTCAGTTTAGCATTTTCCCCACTAATTGTTAAGGGAATGCTGACCCTAGATCTGTACCTAGTGAAGTAGGATAAAGTGCAATGTCCCTGACTGAACTTGAACTTAAACTTGGGTCATTGTAACTGCTACTCCAAGAAAGCTAGCTCTCTCTGGTGTTATATTAAGTATTATATGAATCGGTTTGTTGAAACTGGAGACAGCTACAGCTAATTCTAGCCAGTGATATGATCTGGAATGTACTAAACATCTGAATATCTGTTCCTCCTCTCACTTCCTCCCCCTCTTCATCTCCCCCTCTTCCCTTTCTCTCTCCATCTTCCCTTTCTCTCTCCATCTTCCCTTTCTCTCTCCATCTTCCCTTTCTCTCCATCTTCCCTTTATCTCCCTCTCTCTCCATCTTCCCTTTCTCTCTCCATCTTCCCTTTCTCTCTCCATCTTCCCTTTCTCTCTCCATCTTCCCTTTCTCTCCATCTTCCCTTTATCTCCCTCTCTCTCCATCTTCCCTTTCTCTCTCCATCTTCCCTTTCTCTCTCCATCTTCCCTTTCTCTCTCCATCTTCCCTTTCTCTCTCCATCTTCCCTTTCTCTCTCCATCTTCCCTTTCTCTCCATCTTCCCTTTATCTCCCTCTCTCTCCATCTTCCCTTTCTCTCTCCATCTTCCCTTTCTCTCTCAATCTTCCCTTTCTCTCTCCATCTTCCCTTTCTCTCCATCTTCCCTTTATCTCCCTCTCTCTCCATCTTCCCTTTCTCTCTCCATCTTCCCTTTCTCTCTCAATCTTCCCTTTCTCTCTCCATCTTCCCTTTCTCTCCATCTTCCCTTTATCTCCCTCTCTCTCCATCTTCCCTTTCTCTCTCCATCTTCCCTTTCTCTCTCAATCTTCCCTTTCTCTCTCCATCTTCCCTTTCTCTCTCAATCTTCCCTTTCTCTCTCCATCTTCCCTTTCTCTCCATCTTCCCTTTATCTCCCTCTCTCCATCTTCCCTTTCTCTCTCCATCTTCCCTTTCTCTCTCCATCTTCCCTTTCTCTCTCAATCTTTCCTTTCTCTCTCCTCCCTTTCTCTCTCCATCTCCCTCTCTCTCCTACATCTGTTACTCTTGTAGAGGAGAAGTCCGGTAAGCCAGTCTTTTTTAAATGTAATTTCTTTATCTGTTTCAGTATAAAGAAAAGGCATGGCATGGATTCACTTGGCTGTGGATTCTTTTCTCACTTGGATTCTCTTTCCCCTGCTGTAGCTAAAAAATCCCCAACGGGCAAAATGTTGCATGTGATGTGACGTCACATTTTTGTTGTTGTTATAAACAGATTCTCTGTCATATCACCAGATTAGAACTAAACAATCATTGTTTTCACGACGACATAAAGAAAGACATCGTATTTTGGTTGTTATCTGGTCAGCTATAACCCGTATTACAACCAGATGAAGATGTATTTTTCTGGTTGCTAAAAAGATATTTACGAAATGTTTTTTTACAAACCATAATGATGTCAGTGATGTCATTACAACCAGTTTGGCTGCTGGGATAGGCTCTTCTATTTGAGATGTTTAGCTATTCCTCCCTCTGCATGTCATGTATGCTTTATGGTACTAACTCATTCACACTGCATGCCTTTAACACATTTTATTTTGCTTAATAACTTTAGTTGAATCTCCCTTGCAAAAGCTTGCATCGTATATAATGCACAATCCTTCGCATAACACCTGTTCATAGCCTATTGATTCTGTTTGACCAAAGCTAATTGGCGCTGGCGTAATGCAGCATCTCTGGACCCCCCCCCCCCCCGCAAGGTCGGAATACCCCCCCATTTAAAAAAAGACAAACGAATGCGTCAGCCAGATAGCCACTCAAAAAGTATAGACTACCGATCTCTGCCCTTGGTGCTGAAATTGCAACAAGTTGATGTGAATCGATTATAGAGTTTCTGTGGTGCCAGGGCATGTAGCCTATAGCTTTGCTTTAGCTAATGGATAAATGTTTATTAGGCCTAATTGATTGTAATTTTCTCATGTTAAGTCAAACATTTCACAAAGCTATCCACAGTGTCACAAGGCTGCCATTTAGACTGCTGGCTGGCAGCAATAATGTCATTATTTGTTCAGTAATTCAAGTTGGAAATTCAAACATTGCAGATTTATGAAATACATGTTCGATACAACAGAATACTAATAACAAACCAATTGCTAAAAAAAATACAACTGTCCTGTATAGCCTACCTGAACCTGCATGACATGAGCCGTCCTCGCACTCTCCCAGCTTGGATAGAAAGTTGTGCGTAAAACCAGTCTATTAATGCCAAATAATAGTCAGCACACCCTCAAAACACCAGCTTACGTTGTTTCATTATGCAGTGTAGCCTACTATCTATAGCTATATACAGTATTTAGCTACTATTTAGTTGCTATTTAGAAACTCTTCATAAAAATTACACATCAAATAGCCTAAACATTTTGGAAAAAGGTAGTCGGCTTTGGTAGCTACAGTATGAGCCTGGCCTCTAGCAGCTACAGTATGAGCCTGGCCTCTAGCAGCTACAGTATGAGCCTGGCCTCTAGTAGCTACAGTATGAGCCTGGCCTCTACTAGCTACAGTATGAGCCTGGCCTCTAGTAGCTACAGTATGAGCCTGTCCTCTACTAGCTACAGTATGAGCCTGGCCTCTAGTAGCTACAGTATGAGCCTTTTCTCTAGTAGCTACAGTATGAGCCTGGCCTCTAGCAGCTACAGTATGAGCCTGGCCTCTAGCAGCTACAGTATGAGGCTGGTCTCTAGTAGCTACAGTATGAGCCTGGCCTCTAGTAGCTACAGTATGAGCCTGGCCTCTACTAGCTACAGTATGAGCCTGGCCTCTAGCAGCTACAGTATGAGCCTGTCCTCTAGTAGCTACAGTATGAGGCTGGCCTCTAGTAGCTACAGTATGAGCCTGGCCTCTACTAGCTACAGTATGAGCCTGGCCTCTAGTAGCTACAGTATGAGCCTGGCCTCTAGTAGCTACAGTATGAGCCTGGCCTCTAGCAGCTACAGTATGAGCCTGGCCTCTACTAGCTACAGTATGAGCCTGGCCTCTAGCAGCTACAGTATGAGTCTGGCCTCTAGTAGCTACAGTATGAGCCTGGCCTCTAGCAGCTACAGTATGAGCCTGTCCTCTACTAGCTACAGTATGAGCCTGGCCTCTAGTAGCTACAGTATGAGCCTGGCCTCTAGTAGCTACAGTATGAGCCTGCCCTCTACTAGCTACAGTATGAGCCTGGCCTCTAGTAGCTACAGTATGAGCCTGGCCTCTAGCAGCTACAGTATGAGGCTGGCCTCTAGTAGCTACAGTATGAGCCTGGCCTCTACTAGCTACAGTATGAGCCTGGTCTCTAGTAGCTACAGTATGAGCCTGGCCTCTACTAGCTACAGTATGAGCCTGGCCTCTAGTAGCTACAGTATGAGCCTGCCCTCTAGTAGCTACAGTATGAGCCTGGCCTCTAGCAGCTACAGTATGAGCCTGGCCTCTAGCAGCTACAGTATGAGACTGGCCTCTAGTAGCTACAGTATGAGCCTGGCCTCTACTAGCTACAGTATGAGCCTGGCCTCTAGTAGCTACAGTATGAGCCTGGCCTCTAGTAGCTACAGTATGAGCCTGGCCTCTAGCAGCTACAGTATGAGCCTGGCCTCTACTAGCTACAGTATGAGCCTGGCCTCTAGCAGCTACAGTATGAGCCTGGCCTCTAGTAGCTACAGTATGAGCCTGGCCTCTAGCAGCTACAGTATGAGTCTGGCCTCTAGCAGCTACAGTATGAGCCTGGCCTATAGTAGCTACAGTATGTGACTGTGTCGCCTTGCATGTTTGTGTGCTAATGTTTTCACCACGGCCTGTAGATCCAATTTGCGGATCCGACTGTTTTCTATACCGAGTATTGACAACCCAGTCTTTCCTGAGACATTGTACATTATATGTCCATTGGGCTGGACACAATATAAACTCAGTCTTGAATGATGTATGCCAAGTTATACCAGAGATAAGACTTGATATTGTTACCACACAACTCAAACGCCGGTTCACCGGTATGAACAAAATCACAAATCGTTTTTTTTGTTGAGCCCCCAAGAACTGTTAATCTGCTAAAGATAATGAGTTTGAGTTTATTTATTCTTGCTCACAGATGAAACTTCAAGAAATGCAGACTTTACATTACTAATAATAAAACACTCATTTAAAATACATAACACATAATACGTGACATAAATAGAATATTGAACAATTGTAAACATTACAGTACATTTTTCATGATGGAAAGAAATGTAAATATTGAAATGTGATTAAAAAAAATAGAATTTTTGGGAGAACCATTTAAGGGTAGAGTTATTATAGAGTGATAGTAGTGGGTAGAGTAGCGTTTCACAGGTGGTTCGTACGGGCAGTTATACAGGACAGTTTGTGGCTGTTTCTCAGGAGCCTGGTGGTACCTCTTGTTGGAGGGAGCAGGTCATTCAGTGGATGGTCAAAAGTGTGCATGTCCTTCACCAGATGCACTGCAGCCTGCTCTCGCCTGCTCTGCAGTGAGGGGAGCTGTGGTTGGACTGCTCCACCTCTGGAGATGTTCCTCAAGGACCTCCTCTGCACCCTGCATAGTTGGACCTGCTGCTTTTTACTGCATCCAACTTCACTTCACCGTATTCCAGACAAGGCTTTACCAGTGTAGTATAGATTGTGACCAGATTTTCAGTGGGTATGCCTTTTCTGGCAAGAACTGTCAAAAAGTGAAGGTGTTTTGAGGCCTTTCTCACTGACTGCTCCACATGTGTGTCACCACTGAGGTTAGAGTCTAGATGAAAACCAAGATACTTAGTTGTTGTTACCACTCCAAAAAAACAACAATGGTGAGGGTGTTACTGGCTGATATGTCAAAGCCTTTGATTGAGTAGATCACGCAAAGCTCCTGCAACATCTATCTGACATTGTGTCCAAGGTTACTAGCCTGGCTCCACAGCTACACCACAGGAAGAAGACAGAGGGTGATGGTTACTAGCCTGGCTCCACAGCTACACCACAGGAAGAAGAAGACAGAGGGTGATGGTTACTAGCCTGGCTCCACAGCTACACCACAGGAAGAAGACAGAGGGTGATGGTTACTAGCCTGGCTCCACAGCTACACCACAGGAAGAAGACAGAGGGTGATGGTTACTAGCCTGGCTCCACAGCTACACCACAGGAAGAAGACAGAGGGTGATGGTTACTAGCCTGGCTCCACAGCTACACCACAGGAAGAAGGCAGAGGGTGATGGTTACTAGCCTGGCTCCACAGCTACACCACAGGAAGAAGACAGAGGGTGATGGTTACTAGCCTGGCTCCACAGCTACACCACAGGAAGAAGACAGAGGGTGATGGTTACTAGCCTGGCTCCACAGCTACACCACAGGAAGAAGACAGAGGGTGATGGTTACTAGCCTGGCTCCACAGCTACACCACAGGAAGAAGGCAGAGGGTGATGGTTACTAGCCTGGCTCCACAGCTACACCACAGGAAGAAGACAGAGGGTGATGGTTACTAGCCTGGCTCCACAGCTACACCACAGGAAGAAGAAGACAGAGGGTGATGGTTACTAGCCTGGCTCCACAGCTACACCACAGGAAGAAGAAGACAGAGGGTGATGGTTACTAGCCTGGCTCCACAGCTACACCACAGGAAGAAGACAGAGGGTGATGGTTACTAGCCTGGCTCCACAGCTACACCACAGGAAGAAGACAGAGGGTGATGGTTACTAGCCTGGCTCCACAGCTACACCACAGGAAGAAGACAGAGGGTGATGGTTACTAGCCTGGCTCCACAGCTACACCACAGGAAGAAGACAGAGGGTGATGGTTACTAGCCTGGCTCCACAGCTACACCACAGGAAGAAGGCAGAGGGTGATGGTTACTACCCTGGCTCCACAGCTACACCACAGGAAGAAGACAGAGGGTGATGGTTACTAGCCTGGCTCCACAGCTACACCACAGGAAGAAGACAGAGGGTGATGGTTACTAGCCTGGCTCCACAGCTACACCACAGGAAGAAGAAGACAGAGGGTGATGGTTTCTAGCCTGGCTCCACAGCTACACCACAGGAAGAAGACAGAGGGTGATGGTTACTAGCCTGGCTCCACAGCTACACCACAGGAAGAAGACAGAGGGTGATGGTTACTAGCCTGGCTCCACAGCTACACCACAGGAAGAAGACAGAGGGTGATGGTTACTAGCCTGGCTCCACAGCTACACCACAGGAAGAAGACAGAGGGTGATGGTTACTAGCCTGGCTCCACAGCTACACCACAGGAAGAAGACAGAGGGTGATGGTTACTAGCCTGGCTCCACAGCTACACCACAGGAAGAAGAAGACAGAGGGTGATGGTTACTAGCCTGGCTCCACAGCTACACCACAGGAAGAAGACAGAGGGTGATGGTTACTAGCCTGGCTCCACAGCTACACCACAGGAAGAAGACAGAGGGTGATGGTTACTAGCCTGGCTCCACAGCTACACCACAGGAAGAAGACAGAGGGTGATGGTTACTACCCTGGCTCCACAGCTACACCACAGGAAGAAGGCAGAGGGTGATGGTTACTAGCCTGGCTCCACAGCTACACCACAGGAAGAAGGCAGAGGGTGATGGTTACTAGCCTGGCTCCACAGCTACACCACAGGAAGAAGACAGAGGGTGATGGTTACTAGCCTGGCTCCACAGCTACACCACAGGAAGAAGGCAGAGGGTGATGGTTACTAGCCTGGCTCCACAGCTACACCACAGGAAGAAGACAGAGGGTGATGGTTACTAGCCTGGCTCCACAGCTACACCACAGGAAGAAGGCAGAGGGTGATGGTTACTAGCCTGGCTCTACAGCTACACCACAGGAAGAAGACAGAAAGTGATGGTTACTAGCCTGGCTCCACAGCTACACCACAGGAAGAAGACAGAAAGTGATGGTTACTAGCCTGTGGCTTTCACAAGGGTGGTAGTAGTGCTGGACTTTGGTAGGTAGGCATACTGATTTGTGCACTGTTGGCATGAGTTTTTTTGTTGTTGATGAAGTTCTCCTGGATTTTTCCAAGGCATGAAGTTAGAGAGATGGGCCTCCAGTCGACCGTTGTACATGGGTTTGACACTTTAGGTATGGGGACACACATTGTCAGTGTTCCAGGCAGCAGGAACAGTCTCCTGCCAGTAGGTGGTGTTAACTATGTGTGTGATGACAGGGGCTAGATCTTCTGCATGCTCTTTTAGTACTGTTGGGTTCAGGGTAAACTTTGAACATTGAGATACTAAAGGCATGATAGATCAGAAGCATAGTATATAAAGGAGTGAAAGATACAGGCTTTTACGTCAGAAGTGAATGGTTCTCTGTAGAAAGACAGATGGCTGTGGAATGTGTTGGGTGGACAGGAGGAAGTCACAGGATTGCTATAGGGGAAGCAGATGGACATCTGTGGATTCGGCGAAGGAGGGGTTGAGGTCAGGAGTTCAGGTCAGATCCCCTGAAGGGAGTAATAAGGGTTTAGTATCCTGTTACCCTCTTCCTGTGGAACCATAAGATGTAAGGATTGGAGAGAAGGAGGAGTGCCTAAAGTGGAGTATATACAGTCGTGGCCAAAAGTTTTGAGAATGACACAAATATTATTTTCACAAAGTCTGCTGCCTCAGTTTGTATGATGGCAATTTGCATGTACTCCAGAATGTTATGAAGAGTGACCAGATGAATTGCAATTAATTGCAAAGTCCCTCTTTGCCATGCAAATGAACTGAATCCCCAAAAAACATTTCCACTGCATTTCAGCCCTGCCACAAAAGTACCAGCTGACATCATGTCAGTGATTCTCTCGTTAACACAGGTGTGAGTGTTGACGAGGACAAGGCTGGAGATCACTCTGTCATGCTGATTGAGTTTGAATAACAGACTGGAAGCTTCAAAAGGAGGGTGGTACTTGGAATCATTGTTCTTCCTCTGTCAAACATGGTTACCTGCAAGGAAACACGTGCCGTCATCATTGCTTTGCACAAAAAGGGCTTCACAGGCAAGGATATAGCTGCCAGTAAGACTGCACCTAAATCAACCATTTATCGGATCATCAAGAAATTCAAGGAGAGCGGTTCAATTGTTGTGAAGAAGGCTTCAGGGCACCCAAGAAAGTCCAGCAAGCGCCAGGACCGTCTCCTAAAGTTGATTCAGCTGCGGGATCGGGGCACCACCAGTACAGTGCTTGCTCAGGAATGGCAGCAGGCAGGTGTGAGTGCATCTGCACGCACAGTGAGGTGAAGACTTTTGGGGGATGGCCTGGTGTCAAGAAGGGCAGCAAAGAAGCCACTTCTCTCCAGGAAAACATCAGGGACAGACTGATATTCTGCAAAAGGTACAGGGATTGGACTGCTGAAGACTGGGGTAAAAAAAGCTTGTCCGGAGAAGACAAGGTGAGCGCTACCATCAGTCCTGTGTCATGCCAACAGTAAAGCATCCTGAGACCATTCATGTGTGGGGTTGCTTCTCAGCCAAGGGAGTGGGCTCACTCACAATTTTGCCTAAGAACACAGCCATGAATAAAGAATGGTACCAACACATCCTCCGAGTGCAACTTCTCCCAACCATCCAGGAACAGTTTGGTGACAAACAATACCTTTTCCAGCATGATGGAGCACCTTGCCATAAGACAAAAGTGATAACTTAGTGGCTCGGGGAACAAAACATCAATATTTTGGGTCCATGGCCAATAAACTCCCCAGACCTTAATCCCATTGAGAACTTGTGGTCAATCCTCAAGAGGCGGGTGGACAAACAAAAACCCACATATTCTGACAAACTCCAAGCATTGATTATGCAAGAATGGGCTGCCATCAGTCAGGATGTGGACCAGAAGTTAATTGACAGCATGCCAGGGCAGATTGCAGAGGTCTTGAAAAAGAAGGGTCAACACTTCATGTAATTGTCAATAAAAGCCTTTGACACTTATGAAATGCTTGTAATTATACTTCAGTATTCCATAGTAACATCTGACAAAAATATCTAAAGACACTGAAGCAGCAAACTTTGTGGAAATTAATATTTGTGTCATTCTCAAAACGTTTGGCCACGACTGTATACTTGTAGTGGTGGAAACATGTCTTTGTCTGAATTACAGCTGTGTCGACCCTTTGGGAAGAATTCAACTTGGTTAAGCTTCTCTAGTGTCCGTGTGTTATTTACTCGGAAAAAGAAGAACCTAACAGTACCCAGGCTGGAATGACATCAGGCCCACACGCTTTACGTGGGCTCAGTCTGGTCAGAGCTTGCTTTATCTGGCCAATGCTGCACAGCTCAACCTGCCTTGTAGGCACGGGCAGGGGGAAGATGGCAAGAGGTGTGTTGCTTGTCCATGCTTCAGCAAAAAATACATTAAAAACATCAGCCACATCGTTGTCTTCAATTCCCTCCACCTGTATTCTCCCTCCTGATGTTTTCTTTCGTCCCAGTCCTTAGTTAATGAAGTCCCGTCATTCCTTAGGGCTTTTCTTCTTTAGGTCCTGGATTTCAGTTTTGTAGTAGTTTGTCTTTGTGTAAGGCTCGGGCGTAGTGGCGGAGGAAACAGACGCAGGAAGCAGCGAGAAGGGTTATAGCTTTTAATGCTCGAAAAGCAAAACACCTGCCAACCCAACATGCGAACTTAGCGCACACAAAATGAAAGTGCCCCAAACACAGGGGACAAAATACAGTGAGCGCAACACGATGCACTAGCGCAAAATACAGACAGCGCTTACCCAAGCAACACACAGAGGAAACAATCCCGCACAAAGAGCAGGTGGGCCAGCTAGCTCATATAGCCCCGCTAATCAACCCAACTACGGACAGGTGCAAACAATAACAGAAAGGGGGAAAACAAAAAAGGAATCAGTGGCAGCTAGTAGGCCGGTGACGACGACCGCCGAGCGCCACCCGAGCAGGAGGGGGCGCCACCTTCGGTGGGAGCCGTGACACTTTGCTTCTTTGATAAACGTTTGCAAATACTTTCTGTATTTCCTCCATTTCAATGTTTTCTGTTGAAAATCATCTGTCTTTTCCTGATGGTGGTCTTTATTCGTTCAGTCATCCAGGGCTTGTCCAGTGTTGCTGTTTTCTTATTTCTTATTGGCATGTATACATCAAGTGCAGTTTGAATGCAGGAGTTGAACATCTCCACCTTTGCATCAATGCTCTGAGCCTCATATTTGGCAGACCAGTCAGTGCTGGCCATACATCGTGCCAAGGCCTCCTTTCTGTTCAGACGTTCTTTTTTCCGCTGCACCTCGCTCCTCCCTCCTGATGTTGTGTTTGGGGAGAACAGCAGACATTTGTGATCACTGGATCCAAGAGGAGCAAGTACAGTGGGGGTGTTGTAGTGATTCTTCATATTTGTAAGGATCAGATCTAGGATGGAGTCCCCTCTGGTCTTGTCTTTGACCACTTGTTTCATGTCTGGATGGGAGTTTGTCAGCATCTTGATGGGCAGGTGATTAAAGTCTCCACACAGGATGAGCCCCATTTGGGGATAGGACACCCTGATCACATGGACAGTGTTGATGAGATAATTCACAGTATTCTGCTGAAGTGTTTTCTCATTTGTCCATAGTGGATGGTAGAGTTCTCCCACTAACAGAGTTGAAACTGAGCTGGGGAGTCGTTTAGGACGGAGCTACATACACTCAAACTCCTCTTTCTCTAGGTCAGTTCTTCTCTTTGCCTGCATACTGTGGTTCACATACATAGCCACGTCCCCACCTCTCATCCCCTCTGGACCTGTCATTTCTGAACAGCAGATAGTTATATATGAAAAGAGATTCATCTGGGATATTTTCATTGCGTCCAAAGTTTCAGTGACACATCCAATGTCTGCATTTACTAATTGAAGAAGCAGTTCAAATTCATCCACTTTGTTTATCAATGATCTTGAATTACAAACAAGCACATTTGGAGTCTCTGGGGAATTTTTGGACAAATTTGCGACATCACAAAATTCAGTTAAAACTCTGCATTCACGTGAGCAATTGTGTTTTTGATGTATTTTAGGTCTGTTACCTTCTATTGTCAGTATTTTCCTCCGTCTGCCCTTACCAGCTGTAGTCCCTGTCACCCGATTTCTTGCACGCATTATCCCGAAGCACTGAAGTTTGTCTCGGATATGCGGTGCCAGTGAAGGTGCATGTTTTTGTATATCTGTTAGAAAATGTGATGAGTATTCCACAACGGTTGTACAATTCATCATTGTCAAAGCCATGCTTGATCCATTAAAAGAGCAGGGAAAAGTATGCAGTGTGACACAACAACAAAAACAACACCAACAAACATTTCAAACGTTGTAACACATGTTACTCTCCAGAGGCTGCCTGTCAATGACAACAGCTCCGAATCGTAAGTATAATCTGTTTGCATCTACCAATTTATTGGCTGTCCGGTATGCAGACGACCTGTCTCCAGAGCTTCCTATACAGTTAATCTCTTTCCGGAACATCTTGAGGCCGGCAATTAAGGATAATGAGAGGCTCAATTAAAGATGTTGCAGAACTGCTGTATTTGAAGCACCACTCCCTTCTGCACAGTTTCCCTGATGTTACTACGGCAATCAAGCTGTTTTTAACCATCCCTGTAACTTTTGCTTCTACCAATTTATTGGCTGTCCGGTATGCAGACGACCTGTCTCCAGAGCTTCCTATACAGTTAATCTCTTTCCGGAACATCTTGAGGCCGGCAATTAAGGATAATGAGAGGCTCAATTAAAGATGTTGCAGAACTGCTGTATTTGAAGCACCACTCCCTTCTGCACAGTTTCCCTGATGTTACTACGGCAATCAAGCTGTTTTTAACCATCCCTGTAACTTTTGCTTCTACCAATTTATTGGCTGTCCGGTATGCAGACGACCTGTCTCCAGAGCTTCCTATACAGTTAATCTCTTTCCGGAACATCTTGAGGCCGGCAACTAAGGATAATGAGAGGCTCAATTAAAGATGTTGCAGAACTGCTGTATTTGAAGCACCACTCCCTTCTGCACAGTTTCCCTGATGTTACTACGGCAATCAAGCTGTTTTTAACCATCCCTGTAACTTTTGCTTCTACAGATAGTTTGTTTTCTGAACTAAAACTCATAAAGAACTTCCTAAGAAGCATTAGGCTCTCGGTCTGATTTGAGCTTTAAAACATCTGAGTAAGCTCCACTCATTGTACTGGCACCATCGTAGCCTTGACCACTGCATTTATTCACCGATATCTCTTTACTTTACAATCAGTTCAATTCTTATTTTTCAAGGCCTGAGGCACTTTGATCAGTCACATTCTTGAAACCCAAGACACAAATACTTAGCTTCCTAGTACATATGGAAATTAAAAAGGTTTATGAATTACGTTTTGGAGATTTACTGTCAAAATGCTTAATTAAATGTTTAAAAAAATTATAAAAAGTCTGATTAAAAGGTGCATGGGCCCCCATAGCTGTGTTGACAAGCTGAGGTAATGTAACCTACCAGGTGCTATGTTGTGTTGACAAGCTGAGGTAATGTAACCTACCAGGTGCTATGTTGTATTGACAAGCTGAGGTAATGTAACCTACCAGGTGCTATGTTGTATTGACAAGCTGAGGTAATGTAACCTACCAGGTGCTATGTTGTATTGACAAGCTGAGGTAATGTAACCTACCAGGTGCTATGTTGTATTGCCAAGCTGAGGTAATGTAACCTACCAGGTGCTATGTTGTGTTGACAAGCTGAGGTAATGTAACCTACCAGGTGCTATGTTGTATTGACAAGCTGAGGTAATGTAACCTACCAGGTGCTATGTTGTGTTGACAAGCTGAGGTAATGTAACCTACCAGGTGCTATGTTGTGTTGACAAGCTGAGGTAATGTAACCTACCAGGTGCTATGTTGTATTGCCAAGCTGAGGTAATGTAACCTACCAGGTGCTATGTTGTATTGCCAAGCTGAGGTAATGTAACCAACCAGGTGCTATGTTGTATTGACAAGCTGAGGTAATGTAAACTACCAGGTGCTATGTTGTATTGCCAAGCTGAGGTAATGTAACCTACCAGGTGCTATGTTGTATTGCTGCATTACTATATGTAGGCTTTATTGCACAGTGTTGAAGTAGAGGGGTGTTACATTCTTTTCGGTTCTATTTGCCTGATTTGTCACTCACTCTCTGACCAGGTCTGTTCTCTCTTCCTTTTTGTTGGTCTCAGAGACGCAGCCCGGTAAGTCGCCACCTGGTGGCTCATTTTAAAAGTGTCTGCACCCAAAGCACTTGCAAGGAAATAAATGAATTATGAATATTATTGTTTGGAGTGCTGTTCATTTCATTCTTTATACACCCAAACACTCTATTTTATTTCAATGCCTATGACATTTACTGATGGCCTCACAAAATATTGTAATTTTCCAGTTTCTATATATACTTCCAGTTTCACTCTTCTTTCACATTAGCAATTGTACAGGGAGACTAATCTAGGACCTATACTGTAATTATTGGTTGAACTGTTTATATTCATGTTTTGTATGTTAGGTTACGAATCCTTTTTACTGGTATACTGAAAAGCACTTTGTTTTTGTTGCAGGGCTCGATAAAGAGACACCTGTCTTGTAAGTACATTGTTTGTGGATGTAGTGTGATGCTATTTGTAATTTCTTTTAAAGTCTGTCAGTGTAAACTGCATACATGTACAGTACAGTATCTTGTCATAGTTCTACACCATCAGTTAAGCTAATTGTTTGAGGTTGGGATGCATACTATAGTTTCAATAGTTTGAGTTAAGATGCACATTCAGTGGCTGTCAGTATATATAAATATTATATTATGATATATAATCTAATATCACTGGTTGTTCTTTCCAGGTGAGGAGATCGCCAGACCCAGACGCTCCACCCCTACGCCAAGCCCCGCACCCGAGACACAAAGGTCAAAACTCTGCTAAGGCTAACATTGCTAACAGGCTAGCATATTTTCTATGTACAGTATTGATATAATTTGTGTTGGGTCTGCTAAATGTTCTGTTTGGGGAAAGAATAAAGCTTTTATATTCAATTCAATTACAAAGTATAAGTACATTGCTGAAATCTTGATTATCAGAGTTGTAAAATCATATTTACATATCTTGACTTTACTATCTCTTGCAGTGAGAGAGTATCCCAGAATCGTAGGGCATCCCCAGCTTTCTTCGGGCTTCCTCCTGAGACGACCTATGAGACACACAGATACGATAGTAACAGAAATGATGGTAACTCTCACAAGATTAGTCTTTCTGACAGAATGTGTGTGTTGCATGGGTCTTAGCTATGTGTTAGTACAGTCAGGGGTATGTTGGTTGGTTGCTCCTAATCACAATAATACTATCTGTAGCTGTATTATCACTATACTATCTGTAGCTGTATTATCACTATACTATCTGTAGCTGTATTATCACTATACTATCTGTAGCTGTATTATCACCAGTTCTTGACTTGGACTGAAATAGGTGTCGGTGCTCATTTTGAGTGCTGGTACTGTTTAAATACCCCATTAATGACAAAGTTGAAAACATGTTTTTAAATGTATTGAAAAAGAAATACAAAAATATCTAAATTACATAAGTATTCACACACCTGAGTCAATACATGTTAGAATCACCTTTGGCAGTGTTTACAGCTGTGAGTCTTTCTGGGTAAATCTCTAAGAGCTTTGCACACCTGGATTGTACAATATTTGCACATTATTATTTTCAAAATTCTTCCAGCTCTGTTAAATTGGTTGTTGGTCGTTGCTAGACAACCATTTTCAAGTCTTGCCATAGATTTTCAAGCAGATTTAAGTCAAAACGGTAACTCGCCCACTCAGGAACATTGTGAAAATTCTATGCAACTTCTGGCGCGCATTTACTGTGAAGACTGAGGCTGTACCCGCTTTAAGTTAGTTTTAACAGTGGTCAAGTAGGCTACTGTGGGTATTTGATCATAATGCAGGCCTACCTCCTGCAGCAAAGCACCCCCACAACATGATGCTACCATCCCCGTGCTTCACGGTTGGAATGGTGTTCTTCAGCTGGCAAGCCTCCCCCTTTTTCCTCCAAACATAACGATGGTCATTATGGCCAAACAGTTATATTTTTGTTTCATCAGACCAGAGGACATTTCTCCAAAAGTACGATCTTTGTCCCCATGTGCAGTTGCAAACAGTAGTCTGGCTTTTTTATGGCGATTTTGGAGCAGTGGCTTCTTCGTTGCTGAGCGGCCTTTCAGGTTATGTCGATATAGGACTCATTTTACTGTGGATATAGATACTTTTGTACCTGTTTCCTCCAGCATCTTCACAAGGTCCTTTGCTGTTGTTTTGGGATTGATTTGCACTTTTCGCACCAAAGTACGTTCGTCACTAGGAGACAGAACGCGTCTCCTTCCTGAGCGGTTTGACGGCTGCGTGGTCCCATTGCAACGTTCGTCGTAAGGATTAGACCAAAATGCAGCGGGAATGTGTATGCTCATCTTCTTTATTGTGAAGAAAACCAAAATAAATACTTCAACAAAAACAACGATGAGAAACAGTCCTGAAAGGCACACAGCTACACAAGGAACAACTACCCACAAAAACCCATGGAAAAACACCCCTACTAAATAGGACCTTCAATTAGAGGCAACGAGAAACAGCTGCCTCCAATTGAAGGTCAACCCAAATAAACTAAACATAGAAATAGAAAAATTAGAACGAACATAGAAATATACTAACATAGAACATTAACAAAAAAAAAAAGAAACACATAAAACAAACACCCCCTGCCACGTCCTGACCAAACTACAATTACAAATAACCCCTTTACTGGTCAGGACGTGACAGTACCCCCCCCCCCCCCCCCCCCCAAAGGTGCAGACCCCGGATGCACCTCAAACAAAAAACACAAAAATAAACCCCAAAACCAAAATAATCCCAAACTAAAGGGAGGGAAGGGAGGGTGGCCACTGTCACCGATGGTTCTTGTGCTACACCCCCTCCCCAATCCTCCACAATGGAGGTGGCTCAGGCTCCGGCCTTAGTCCCCAACCTAACCTGTCCACCCCCGCAGAAGGCTCAGGGCTAAGGCGCGTCGCTGGAGACCTCGGGCTGATGCGCATTGCTGGAGACCTCGGGCTGATGGGCGACTCTGGGAGCTCTGGACTGAAGGGCGACTCTGGGAGCTCCGGACTGAAGGGCGACTCTGGCTGCGCCGGTTCCGGACTGTCGGGAAACTCTGGCTGCGCCGGTTCCGGACTGTAGGTCGACTCTGGCTGCGCTGGTTCCGGACTGTAGGGCGCCTCTGGCTGCGCCGGTTCCGGACTGTCGGGAAACTCTGGCTGCGCCTCTGGCTGCGCCGGTTCCGGACTGTAGGGCGACTCTGGCTGCGCCGGTTCCGGACTGTAGGGCGACTCTGGCTGTGCCGGTTCCGGACTGTAGGGCGACTCTGCAGGCTCCGGACTGTGGGCCGTCTCTGCAGGCTCCGGACTGTGGGCCGTCTCTGCAGGCTCCGGACTGTGGGCCGTCTCTGCAGGCTCCGGACTGTGGGCCGTCTCTGCAGGCTCCGGACTGTGGGCCGTCTCAGTCGGTTCCGGACTGTGGGCCTTCTCAGTCGGTTCCGGACTGTGGGCCATCTCTGTCGGTTCCGGACTGTAGGACGTCGCCGGAAGCACTGGACGGGGCACTGTCGCCAGAAGCTCTAGACGGGGCACTGTCGCCGGAAGCTCTAGACGGGGCACTGTCGCCGGAAGCTCTAGACGGGGAACTGTCGTCGGAAGCTCTGGACGGGGTACTGTCGTCGGAAGCTCTGGACGGGGACTGCGCACTGCAGGCCTGGTGCGTGGAGCTGGCTTTGGAGGCGCCAGACTGGTAACACGCACCTCAAGGCCAGTGCGAGGAGCAGGAGCAGGACGAACTGGACTGGGCTGAAGCACTGGAGGCGTGGTGCTGGTACTGGAGGTACCAGACTGGAGACACGCACCCCAAGGCTAGTGCGAGGAGCGGGAACAGGACATACTGGACTGGGCTGACGCACTGGAGGTCTGGTGCGTGGTGCTGGCTTTGGAGGCGCCAGACTGGAGAGACGCACCTCAAGGCTAGTGCGAGGAGCAGGAACTGGATACACCGGGCCATGAACAAGCACTGGAGGTCTGGAGCGCACAGCCTGCACAACCCGTCCTGGCTGGGTGGTAACAGTAGCCCTGCACGGGCGGAGTGCTGGCACAGGGCGAACTGGGCTGTGCAGAGGCCTGATGGCTGCCGTGCGTAGAGCAGGCGTAGGGTAGCCTGGGACCAGGAGACGCACTGGTGGCCAGATGTGCTGCACAGGCATACTCCTACCTGGCTGGATGCCCACTCTAGCACGGCACTTGCGAGGGCTGGGATCGCTCGCACCGGACTGTGCGTGCGCATGGGCGAGATCGTGCACACTTCCGCATAGACCGGCGCTCTCATGATCCGCTGCTCCCCATAATAAGCACGGGGAGTTGGCTTAGGGCTCACCCTTGGCCCAGCCAAACTACCTGTGTGCCCCCCCCCCCCCCCCCCAAGAAATTATTATTGGGGGTGCCTCTCGTGCTTCTGTCGTTGGGCACGCTCTTCGTAATGTCGCCGTTCCTCCCTCGCTGTCTCCACCTGTTTCCATGGCAGGGTCTTGTCCCCTGCCATACACTCCTCCCATGTCCATGACGTCCTCCACTCCCTTCTTTCCCTGGCCCAGGATCCTTGCTCCTCCTGGGCCTGCTGCTTGGTCCGTTGGTGGTGGGTAGTTCTGTAACGTTCGTCGTAAGGATTAGACCAAAATGCAGCGGGAATGTGTATGCTCATCTTCTTTATTGTGAACAAAACCAAAATAAATACTTAAACAAAAACAACGACGAGAAACAGTCCTGCAAGGCACACAGCTACACAAGGAACAACTACCCACAAAATCCCATGGAAAAACACCCCTACTAAATAGGACCTTCAATTAGAGGCAACGAGGAACAGCTGCCTCCAATTGAAGGTCAACCCAAATAAACTAAACATAGAAATAGAAAAACTAGAACGAACATAGAAATATAGTAACATAGAACATTAACCAAAAAAACCCGAAACACATAAAACAAACACCCCCTGACACGTCCTGACCGAACTACAATAACAAATAACCCCTTTACTGGTCAGGACGTGACACCCATGGTGTTTATACTTGCGTACTATTGTTTGTACAGATGAACGTGGTACCTTCAGGTGTTTGGAAATTGCTCCCAAGGATGAACCAAACTTGTGGAGGGCTACAATTTTTTTCTGAGGTCTTGGCTATTTTTCCATGATGTCAATCAAAGAGGCACTGAGTTTGAAGGTAGGCCTTGAAATACATCCACAGGTACACCTCCAATTGACTCAAATTATGTTCAATTAGCATATCAAAAGCTTCTAAAACCATGACATCATTTTCTGGAATTTTCCAAGCTGTTAAGGCACAGTCAACTTAGTGTATGTAAACTTCTGACCCACTGGAATTGTGATACAGTGAATTATAAGTGAAATAATCGGTCTGTAAACAATTGTTGGAACAATCACTTGTGTCATGCACAAAGTAGATGTCCTAATCAACTTGCCAAAACTATAGTTTGTTAACAAGAAATTTGTGAAGTGGTTGAATAACGAGTTTTAATGACTCCAACTTAAGTGTATGTAAACTTCCGACTTCAACTGTATGTATTAATATGAAGCACATATTCAGATTAACTTCACAGTACAGAACAAGTTTGTAAAGGAAAAAGATGTTCCTACCTTAGTTTTTCAAAACTTCCCACAACACAGCCATTTCCTGTTGCGTCTTTTCCTCCCCATTTCTGGTTTTGTTCCTGTTGTCTGTGACACATCTGCGTCCTTTAGCAATCCATGACCTCACATAGGGGACTTGGTTGAATTTGGTCAGAGAGGCGCGGGTTGAGGTGCAAATCAGATTAATTTGAGAAAGTCCCCGCTCGCATTCTGCACTGTAGATGGGGATGGTGCTGAGCGCCATCAACAGCTCTTTACGTCCATCTGTAAGGTTCTTTCATCATTACCATCAGTGTCCCTGTACTGCCTGTAGGTCCGTATAACCTTACGTGGACTGTCAATGCCAAACCGCTGCCAGAGAGATTCTATTCTACACCTTAAGCTCCTCTATGAACTGGCTGTTTCCTGTATTGTCCACCGCTCGTCCTCCTTGAGAGAACATTCCAGCCTCCATGTTCCTCGCCAAGCTCTCGAAAAAACTCCCTCTGATTAAGGACTCTGGGTCACTGGGTCTTCCACCATTCAGTTTGACACCTTGGAAAGAGTTTACGGACAATTCCAGCAGATAAATTCTCCAGTTCCACAAGATCAAGAAAAATGTTTGCTGGTACATCCATATCTGCCAGCTGAAGTCTGGTGTATACAATCAAGGCACTCTTTTTATTCAAACTAGTAGCCTCATTAAGCATTAGGCTGATTTTGGGAGATCACTGTACTATTCTTTCAAATAGTTTTTGCTTCATTTCGGATTAAATATGTTGCTGTATGTTGGAGCAAGCAACATTGGAAATCGAGAATTCTCCCCATGTCAAGTCCATTTAACTCCTGACAGTCAATTTGTTGCTCAAAACTGTGAGCGGGCCTGTGACGTTTAGTCTCCTTCTGAAGACTCTGGCTGTAGTGTCTATGTTTTTATTTGAAGTGTTAACTACAACCTGTGTTAAGGTGTCCTCTTTAACCTTGTCTACAATGCGTGCTGCTGCTAAATGGGCCTTGGATTGGGCATGTTCAGAAACCTTTTTTCTGAGGGCTCTTTGTTGCTTTTTTTACGGCAGAGGATGTTACTGTACATTTGCTAGTTTCATCCCTCCAGTCTTTTCTGGGACCCAAACTCTCTACCTTTTTGAATGTTGTACAACCCAGCTTTGAATTTTGCTTGACAAGCCAGGGGTTATAAATTTGCTTGGTCTTGAACTGAGCCTCCGTCCAAATTGAACCTGCTCTGGGCACTTTGTCGGTGGATGCTCTGTCCCCCTGCTCCCTGACCGCCTCTCCCAGCAAGTCTGACTCGCTAGTAGGCCTACTAGCTAGTGGAGGTCCCGGTTGTGATGCTGAACTGGCGGGATAAGCAGCCCTGCTAGCTAAGACAACGCCATCAGGAGCAGTTTGCTTCTCAATCCTCTCATCCGGCACTGACAGTTCTCTGGCTTGTTTCGGGTTCGATTCATCATATTTGTAAGGATTTTTGGACATGAAAAACTTTATCAAAGTTGATTCCCTTTTCTTATTCATTTCTGATTTGGCTTTCCCTCAGTTTACCTACAGACCTCTTCACTAGCTGACCACCACTGCCAAGACCTGTTTCAAGATCAGTTACTTACCCCGCCGGCCCGCCCCAAACCTATATGTACAAATAAGAGAGCAGGTCTGAAATCAGTGTGGAAGGATTAGGATGATTGCACACAAGGATCACCGCGCATTTACATGATGGTTTTTCTGGAAGGCAGGAGAAATAACCAGGAGGCAACTTGATTTAACTCTGGTTGGTGACCACTGCTCTAGAAAGTTGAGTGTTCAATCTCGTGCTTCTCTCTGTGGGCTGATATTTCTGTGAGGCAGTTCTGGGGTGTAAGGACCAACGCTGGAGACGAGAAGCAAGTACAGGGAGTGAACATTTAATGGAAAACGGACATCAAACAAAACACGGACAGCATCTGGACAGGGGGATTAAAACGACATTACGACAATAATGCTGACACAGGGAACAAAACAGAGGAACAGACAGATATAGAGGGGGCAATCAACAACATGAAGGAGTCCAGGTGAGTCCAATGAGCGCAGATGCTCGTAATGATGGTGACAGGTGTGCGTAATGAAGGGCAGCCTGGCCCCCTCGAACGCCAGAGAGGGGAAGCGGGAGCAGGCGTGACATGGGGAGCTGCACAGCAGCCTCGGGGATACTGAGCTTAAGCGCAGCTTGGAGGGAACATTGGTACTCAGTAATGTGTTGTATTGGATTTTCCGCGAACATAACACTTTGTATTCAGGACAAAAAGTTAATTGCTTTGCCTAATTTTTTTGCAGTATTTCTTTAGTGCCTTGTTGCACACAGGATGCATGCTTTGGGAAAAAAAAGTGTTCTGTACAGGCTTCCTTCTTTTCACTCTGTCAATTAGGTTAGTATTGTGGAGTATCTTCAATGTTGTTGATCCGTCATCAGTTTTCTCCGATCACAGCCATTAAACTCTATAACTGTTAAAGTCCCCATTGGCCTCATGCTGAAATCCCTGAGGGGTTTCCATCCTTTTGTTTTACCCAATGGGTGGCCTTCTTTGCGTGGCATTGGAAAACTTCCCTGGTCTTTGTGGTTTAATCTGCACTATTATTCCACGCAGAGTGAGTCCATGCAACTTATTATGTGACTTGTTTAGCACATTTTTCGTCCTGAACTTATTTAGTCTTGCCATAACAAAGGGGTTGAATACTTATTGACTCAAGACATTTCAGATAAAAAAAATTTATGACTTTGTAAAAATTCTGAAAAACATTATTATTCCACTTTGACATTATGGGGTATTGTGTGTAGTAGTTCAGTGACCAAAAAAATCTAAATTGAATCCATTATAATTTCAGGATGTAACACAACAAAATGTGGAAAAAGTCAAGGGGTGTGATTACTTTCAGGCATTGTACTTAGGTGCAGAAACTCCACAATACTTTTGAGATATTCTATAAGAGATGAAGAACTCAAGCAGTGAAGACCTCAGTATAAGGATATTAATATAGGATACAGTATAATATGATGATATACTGTATATAATTTAATATCACTGGTTGTTCTTTCCAGGAGAGGAGATTGCCAGACCCAGACGCTCCACCCCTACGCCAAGACCCGCCCCTGAGACACAAAGGTCAGAGTTCAAAACTGTGCCAACGCTGACACAACAAACAGGCTACCATATTTGCTATGTACTCTATTGATAGAATTTGTGTTGGGTCTGATAAATGTTTTGTTTGGGAAAACAATTAGGCTATTAAATTCAATTAAGTAACAAAATACAAGTACATCGCTGAAATCTTGAATATCACAGTTTTAAAATCACATTTACTTACCATCTCTTCCAGTGAGAGAGTATCCCAGAATCACAGAGCATCCCCAGCTTTCTTCGGGCCTCCTCATGAGACGACCTATGAGACACACAGATACGATAGTAACAGAAATGATGGTAACTCTCATAAGATTAGTCTTTCTGACTGGATGTGTGTGTTGTGTGTCTTTGTGTTTTTACATAAGGGTATCTGAATGTGTGTGTGTTGTGTGTCTTTGTGTTTTTACATAAGGGTATCTGAATGTGTGTCAGTTGTTTGTTACCACTGAGGTGTGATTAACCATGTTTATATCCTTTCTTTGTGTATCATAGTAGTCTATATAGAGGCTGATGCATGGTGTGACTCCAGACCAGACTCTGACTCCCCTTTGATCAGAAACTTTCCAACAGGAGGTAAGCCCCCACTATATCATTTATATCAGTCATGATTGTGGTATTATATGACATTTGCTAACACAACGGCGTGCCGCATTTAAATCAGCTTGTTGTCCGCATATGGCCCACAGGCCACCAGTTTGAGACCAATGTTATAGTCAATAGTGTGTTACTAAGTGTTAACACCCTTTAGTGCCGTAGTACTGTAGACTAACTGTTGTACAAAATGCAAGTCGTTTGACCAAGTCAAATCAAATCAAATTGTATTTGTCACATGCGCCGAATACAACAGGTGTAGACTTTACCGTGAAATGCTTACTTACAAGCCCTTAATCAACAATGCCGTTCAAGAAATAGAGTTAAGAAAATATTTACTAAATAAACCAAAAAAATCTAAAAGTAACACAAGAAAATTCCATAACGGAGGCTATATACAGGGAGTACCGGCACCGAGTCAATGTGCGGGGGTACAGGTTAGTCGAGGTTAATTTGTAAAGTGACTATGCATAGGTAATAAACAGTTAGTAGCAGCAGTGTAAAAACAAAGGGGGGGGGGTCAATGTAAATTGTGGGGGGGGGCATTTTATTAATTGTTCAGCAGTCTTATGGCTTGGGGGTAGAAGCTGTTAATTAAGGAGCCTTTTGGTCCTAGACTTGGCACTCCTGTACTGCTTGCCATGCGGTAGCAGGGAGAACAATCTATGACTTGGGTGACGGGAGTCTTTGACAATTTTTTGGGCCTTCCTCTGACACTGCCTAGTATATAGGTCCTGGATGTCAGGAAGCTTGGCCCCAGTGATGTACTGGGCGTACGCACTACCCTCTGTAGCGCCTTACGGTCGGATGCAAAGCAGTTGCCATACCAGGCGGTGATGCAACCGGTCAGGATGCTCTTAATGGTGCAGCTGTAGATCTTTTTGAGGATCTGGGGACCCATGCCAAATCTTGTCAGTCTCCTGAGGGGGAAAAGCTGTTGTCTTGCCCTCTTCACAACTGTTTTGGTGTGTTTGGACCATGATAGTTTGTTGGTGATGTGGACACCAAGGAACTTGAAACTCTCGACCCGCTCCACTTAAGCCCCGTCGATGTTAATGGGGGCCTGTTCGGCCCTCCTTTTCCTATAGTCCACGATCAGCACCTTTGTCTTGCTCACATTGAGGGAGAGGTTGTTGTCCTGGCACCACACTGCCAGGTCTCTGACTTCTTCCGTATAGACTGTCTCATCGTTGTGTCATCAGCAAACTTAATGATGGTGTTGGAGTCGTGCTTGGCCACGCAGTCGTGGGTGAACAGGGAGTACAGGAGGGGACTGAGCACGCACCCCTGAGGGGCCCCAGTGTTGAGGATCAGCGTGGCAGATGAGTTGTTGCCTACCACCTGGGGGAGGGAGTCCAGGATCCAGTTGCAGAGGGTGGTGTTTAGTCCCAGGATCCTTAGCTTAGTGATGAGCTTTGAGGGCACTATGGTGTTGAACGCTGAGCTGTAGTCAATGAATAGCATTCTCACATAAGTGTTCCTTTTGTCCAGGTGGGAAAGGGCAGTGTGGAGTGCAATATAGATTGCATCATCTGTGGATCTGTTGGGGAGGTATGCGAATTGGAGTGGGTCTAGGGTTTCCGGCATGATGGTGTTGATGTGAGCCAGGGGGTGTTAATCATTTAAGCAGGTTACATTTGCTTTCTTGGGTACAGGGACTATGGTGGTCTGTTTGAAACATGTTGTTATTACAGACTTGGTCAGGGAGAGGTTGAAAATATCAGTGAAGACACTTGCCAGTTGGTCCGCACATGCTTTGAGTACACATCCTGGTAATCCGTTAGGCCCCGCGGCTTTGTGAATGTTGACCTGTTTAAAGGTCTTGCTCACATTGTCTACGGAGAGCGTGATCACACAGTCGTCCGGAACAGCTGATGCTCTCATACATGCTTAAGTGTTGCTTGCCTCGAACTAATTATAAAAGGCATTTAGTTTGTCTGGTAAGCTCGTGTCACTGGGCAGCTCGCGGATGGGTTTCCCTTTGTAGTCCGTAATATTTTTCAAGCCCTGCTACATCTGACGAGCGTCAGAGCCGATGTAGTAGGATTCAATCTTAGTCCTGTATTGACGCTTTGCCAGTTTGAAGGTTTGTCTGAGGGCATAGCGGGATTTCTTAATAGCGTCCGGATAGTGTCCCACTCCTTGAAAGCGGCAGCTCTAGCCTTTAGCTCTGTGCGGATGTTGCCTGTAATCCATGGCTTCTGGTTGGGAAATGTACATACGGTCACTTTGGGGACGACGTCGTCGATGCACTTATTGATGAAGCCGGTGACTGAGGTGGTATACTCCTCAATGCATTGGATGAATCCCGGAACATATTCTGTGGTAGTGCAATCTGTGATAGTCCTGTCTGTGACAATCCAGACAGTCCTGTAGCGTAGCATCCGCGTCATCTGATCACTTCTGTATTGAGCGAGTCACTGGTACTGCCTGCTTTAAAATTTGGCTTGTAAGCAGGAGTCAGGAGGATAGAATTATGGTCAAATTTGCCAAATGGAGCGCAAGGGAGAGCTTTGTATGCGTCTCTGTCTGTGGAGTAAAGGTGGTCTAGAGTTTTTTTTCCTCTGGTTGCACATGTGACAGGCTGGTAGAAATTAAGTAAAG
Source organism: Salmo salar (assembly GCF_965601325.2). Taxonomy (NCBI): domain Eukaryota; kingdom Metazoa; phylum Chordata; class Actinopteri; order Salmoniformes; family Salmonidae; genus Salmo; species Salmo salar. The sequence continues at coordinate 12,419,990 of NC_138293.1, forward strand.
TTTTCCTGCATTAAAGTCACGGGCCACTAGGAGCGCCACTTCTGGATGAGCATTTTCTTGTTTGCTTATGGCCTTATACAGCTCGTTGAGTGCGGTCTTAGTTCCAGCATCAGTTTGTGGTGGTAAATAGACGGCTATGAATAATATAGATGAGAACTCTAGGTAGATCGTGTGATCTACAGCTTATCATGAGGTATTCTACCTCATGCGAGCAATTCGTCAAGACTTCTTTAATGTTAGACATCGCGCACCAGCAGTTATTGACAAATAGACACACACCCCACCCTCGTCTTACCAGACGTAGCTGCTCTGTCCTGCCGATGCACGTAGAAGCCAGCTAGCTCTATATTATCCGTGTCGTCGATCAGCCACGTCTCGGTTAAACATAAGATATTTCCGTTTTTAATTTCCCGTTGGTAGGATTGTCTTAATTGTACATTTTCCGGTTTGTTTTCCAAGGATTGCACGTTGGCCAATAATACAGAGAGAACTAATGGTTTACCTATTCGTCTGCAAAATCTTATAAGGCACCCCATCTTCCTCCCCCTTTTCCTCCGTCTTTTCTTCATGCTGATGACGGGGATTTGGGCCTTGTCTTTGCAAAGCAATAAATCCTTCGCATCGGACTCATTAAATAAAAAATATTTGTCCAGTTCAAAGTGTGTAATCGCTATTCTGATATCCAGAAGCTCTTTTCGGTCACAAGAGACAGTAGCAGCAACATTATGTACCAAATGAGTTACAAACAATGCGAAAAAGCATCAAAATAGCACAGTTGGTTAGGAGCCCGTATAACGGCAGCAATCCCCTCCGGCAACATTATATAACAGTGTCACTCTCTTTGTAGCTCCTCCTCCACTTCCTCCCAAGAACGTCCAAGCAGCTAGTCAAGGCTATTCTTCGTCTGATTCTTCCGGTAATATTATTTTTTCTAGTAACCATAATTCCCATATGGAAGCAGATTCATGCCAAAACCTCAATGGTTTTATTTGTATTTGTTTTGGCATGAATCAGCTTCCATATTCCCATGCCTCGTGCACACTTGCCATTGTTCTTTGGACAGCATTGATAGAAGTGAACTCAGGAAGATCTCTGAACTTTTATTTTCCCACAGCTGATTTACACAATGGGAGAATAGTCTCAAGCCCCGCCCCCATCTACCTGAACGTCCAATCGCCAGCCTCATACAGAGGTTCCCCCTTGCCTGACCTGGAAGATGTGTTCGGCCCCATGGAATCCTCCCGGATCAATGAGGGCAGGGCCTCGCCCCGATGGGTCAGCTTCAACAATGAGAGACCACCCCCACCGGACGAACCGGCCCCGCCTCCGCCCCCTGCCTATCCTCCTCCTGACTCGCCCAACTCCCTCTCCTCCACCCCAGACTCCCCCTGCCTCTCCCCGGGCCCTCCTCCGGATGAGCCTCCCCCCTCCCCGCCGCCCTTTTCCTCTCCCCCCGACTCGCCCATCTCCATCATCTCCATTCCCCCTCCAAATGAACCCGTTCCTCCCCTGCCTCCCGACTTCTTGCCCCCAGACTCACCGCCATGCATCGCCATCAATCCTAGTCTGTTTTTGGATGATGATGAGATACTGGAGTACTCCCCTGCTCCCTCTGCCCCTGCTGCCCCATTGGAGTACTCCCCTGCCCCTACCAGTCCCATCCCTCCCCCCCTGCCTGCGGAGCGCTCCCTTCGGGCAGGCATCCCTTCCCCTCTGGTGTTCCTTAGGGAGGAGCAGCCTGACTTTATGTCCTGGCCCGTGGTGCTGAACCCGGGCTTCAGGGGCATGCCGTCCCCCCTCCTCCCGCCCACCTACAGGCCCATGGTGTCTTCCCCCGGACCATGCCCAGGCAGTGGTGAGTACATAGAAATAGAATGGGTAGATTACCACTGTAGGAAAACATAGAAATAAAATGGGTAGATTACCACCATAGGAAAACATAGAAATACAAGGGGTAGATTACCACTCTAGGAAACCATAGAAATGCAATACAAGTAGAATGGGTAATGCCATCATTGTGAAAATGGAATTTGTTGACATCGCTCTATTACAATTGCTATTGGATCTAGAGGTCATAGCTGGTCATAATCTTAATAGGGGTCATAGGTCCTCCCTTTTCCTTTTACAGGCCCCTCCTCTCCACCTCGCCCTGCCACGCCCCTGTCAGGAGGTAGTCCAATCCCTCCCCCTCTTCCTACAAGGCCCTCCTCTCGACCCAAACTGCCCCCTGGGAAACCAATGGGAGACCTGGTATGGCACACTTTTACATGTGTTAGACTTGTGATAGATACTATTAGAATGTTAGTAATGTGATAGATACTATTAGAATGTTAGTAATGTGATAGATACTATTAGAATGTTAGTAATGTGATAGATACTATTAGAATGTTAGTAATGTGATAGATACTATTAGAATGTTAGACTTGTGATAGATACTATTAGAATGTTAGTAATGTGATAGATACTATTAGAATGTTAGTAATGTGATAGATACTATTAGAATGTTAGTAATGTGATAGATACTATTAGAATGTTAGTAATGTGATAGATACTATTAGAATGTTAGTAATGTCATAGATACTATTAGAATGTTAGTAATGTCATAGATACTATTAGAATGTTAGTAATGTCATAGATACTATTAGAATGTTAGTAATGTGATAGATACTATTAGAATGTTAGTAATGTCATAGATACTATTAGAATGTTAGTAATGTCATAGATAGTATTAGAATGTTAGACTTGTGATAGATACTATTAGAATGTTAGTAATGTGATAGATAGTATTAGAATGTTAGTAATGTGATAGATACTATTAGAATGTTAGTAATGTCATAGATACTATTAGAATGTTAGTAATGTCATAGATAGTATTAGAATGTTAGACTTGTGATAGATACTATTAGAATGTTAGTAATGTGATAGATAGTATTAGAATGTTAGACTTGTGATAGATACTATTAGAATGTTAGTAATGTCATAGATACTATTAGAATGTTAGTAATGTGATAGATACTGTTAGAATGTTAGTAATGTGATAGATACTATTAGAATGTTAGACTTGTGATAGATACTATTAGAATGTTAGTAATGTGATAGATACTGTTAGAATGTTAGTAATGTGATAGATACTATTAGAATGTTAGTAATGTGATAGATAGTATTAGAATGTTAGACTTGTGATAGATACTATTAGAATGTTAGTAATGTCATAGATACTATTAGAATGTTAGTAATGTGATAGATACTATTAGAATGTTAGTAATGTGATAGATACTATTAGAATGTTAGTAATGTCATAGATACTATTAGAATGTTAGTAATGTCATAGATAGTATTAGAATGTTAGACTTGTGATAGATACTATTAGAATGTTAGTAATGTGATAGATAGTATTAGAATGTTAGACTTGTGATAGATACTATTAGAATGTTAGTAATGTCATAGATACTATTAGAATGTTAGTAATGTGATAGATACTGTTAGAATGTTAGTAATGTGATAGATACTATTAGAATGTTAGACTTGTGATAGATACTATTAGAATGTTAGTAATGTGATAGATACTGTTAGAATGTTAGTAATGTGATAGATACTATTAGAATGTTAGTAATGTGATAGATAGTATTAGAATGTTAGACTTGTGATAGATACTATTAGAATGTTAGTAATGTCATAGATACTATTAGAATGTTAGTAATGTGATAGATACTGTTAGAATGTTAGTAATGTGATAGATACTATTACAATGTTAGTAATGTCATAGATACTATTAGAATGTTAGTAATGTCATAGATACTATTAGAATGTTAGTAATGTGATAGATACTGTTAGAATGTTAGTAATGTGATAGATACTATTAGAATGTTAGTAATGTGATAGATACTATTAGAATGTTAGACTTGTGATAGATACTATTAGAATGTTAGTAATGTGATAGATACTATTAGAATGTTAGTAATGTGATAGATACTATTAGAATGTTAGTAATGTGATAGATACTATTAGAATGTTAGACTTGTGATAGATACTATTAGAATGTTAGTAATGTCATAGATACTATTAGAATGTTAGTAATGTCATAGATACTATTAGAATGTTAGTAATGTCATAGATACTATTAGAATGTCAGTAATGTGATAGATACTATTAGAATGTTAGTAATGTCATAGATACTATTAGAATGTCAGTTATGTGATAGATACTATTAGAATGTTAGTAATGTCATAGATACTATTAGAATGTTAGTAATGTCATAGATACTATTAGAATGTTAGTAATGTGATAGATACTATTAGAATGTTAGTAATGTGATAGATACTATTAGAATGTTAGTAATGTCATAGATACTATTAGAATGTTAGTAATGTCATAGATAGTATTAGAATGTTAGTAATGTGATAGATACTATTAGAATGTCAGTAAGTGTGACGGGGGTAGATACGGGGGGCTATTAGAATGTCAGTAATGTGATAGCATGAGCGGTGTGCATTAGAATGTTAGTAATGTCATAGATACTATTAGAATGTTAGTAATGTCATAGATACTATTAGAATGTCAGTAATGTGATAGATACTATTAGAATGTTAGTAATGTCATAGATACTATTAGAATGTTAGTAATGTCATAGATACTATTAGAATGTCAGTAATGTGATAGATACTATTAGAATGTTAGTAATGTGATAGATACTATTAGAATGTTAGACTTGTGACTCTTATTAGTTTTCTTCAACTGATTTACACAAAGTTAGAGATACTACTAAACCTAACTGTGACTGCTTTGCTAACATTACATTGTGTTGGGAAAATGTGTGGTACAGCAACAGGCTACTGATATTCTCCTCCCCCCCAGGCTCGGCCCTTCAGCCCCCCAGTCTCCGGCAGCCCCCCTCCCTTCGCCCCCCTGGCCCGAGCCGAGAGCTCCTCCTCCATCACCTTGCTGAGCGCAGCCTCCACCCCCACCCTGGGGAGAGAGCTCACCGTATCCACTACAGGTACTACCATCCTCCATAACACCTGATTCACCTGTGTATGCCTCTGGGGTTAACACATTCAATGGTAGTATGCACACATTTGAAGCCTGTAATAGGACTTTTGTGAAACAGGTTTTTTCACCATCAAATCAAATCAAATTGTATTAGTCACATGCGCCGAATATGCGCCGGTGTAAACCTTACAGTGAAATGCTTACTTACAAGCCCCTAACCAACAATGCCGTTTCAAAAAAATATGGCTAAGAATAAGAGATAAAAGTAATTAAAGAGCAGCAGTATTGGGACAAACTGGTTAGTATGATGAATACACACACCTCTCTCGTCATTTTTTAAATTGTTTTTATTTAACATTTATTTAACTAGGCAAGTCAGTTAAGAACAAATTCTTATTTTCAATGACGGCCTAGGAACAGTGGGTTAACTACCTTGTTCAGGGGCAGAACAACAGATTTTTACCTTGTCAGCTTGGGATTCGATCCAGCAACCTTCCGGTTACTGGCCCAATGATCTAACTACTAGGCTACCTGCCGCCCCGTCATCTTCACTCTGCTAAACACACAGTCATCTACACTTCCCATGTTCCAATCAGACACTACAAGGCTGCTTTCTTTCTATCCATCCATCATGCTCCCTCTGGCCTTGCCCTCTGTCTTGTGATGGGGTTATACCTCCATTAACTATCCACCTCTCCTCTTCTCCTCTTCCTCTGCTCCTGCCTGCCTCTCATCCCCCTCTCCCTCCCTCCCTCCCCCTCTCCCTCCCTCCATGTCCTCTACCCCTCTCCACATGAACAGAGGAAAAACTGACAACCATGGTATGGTTTTACCATGGCCGGTTTTATTTGTCTTTTGAAGGTGAGTCGTACCAGGGTCGTATTCATTAGGACACAATGCGGGAAAAAAACGTTCTGCAGTGGAAACGGAAAATTAGCATTTCTTATTGGACAAGTTCAGGTAGTCCCTTTCAGTCCGTTTGGTGCCTAACGAACATGACCTAGTACCAGTGCATGGAGGCTATCGTACTGTACTGCACTACCCTGGCTGTCCATGTTTCTCTGGTCTCACTATCTATGATCTCTCCAATCTTCTATCTTGTCATTTCTATGCTCTTCCCCACTCCCTCCCTTACGCATGTCTGCTCATCTGACCACGTCTGTAGGCCGTTACAGACACAGGAAGGGATGTTGCTACTGAGATAGTGCCTTTTATGTGGTGATCAACCTGTGTGTGTGTGTGTGTGTGTGTGTGTGTGTGTGTGTGTGTGTGTGTGTGTGTGTGTGTGTGTGTGTGTGTGTGTGTGTGTGTGTGTGTGTGTGTGTGTGTGTGTGTGTGTGTGTGTGTGTGTGTGTGTGTGTGTGTGTCAGGATGTTCCAGAGGACCCAGCCCACTGACCATGGGAGCCCAGGACACTCTGCCCGTGGCGGCTGCCTTCACCGAGACCATCAACGCCTATTTCAAAGGAGCCGACCCCAGCAAGTAAGGCTAGCTATTCCTATCGATGCTAGGCTATTCCTCTCAATGCTAGGCTAATGCTAACACAAGTAGAAATGTTGATATTGATATGAATAACAACATTGATGTCAAATTTATATCAAAGTTAATACTGATGTGAATGCAAATTCATGACAACATGATGTTTCAGCCGGCAAAGCGACCCTCATCAGAATAAATGCAACAAGTAAGATGGCTATGATATTGTTGATATATATCATATTGCAACTACTGTATGACTATTTCATTTCAATTTCAAACTGTATTGTCTCCTTTTGTTGTCCCCACAGGGAAATACAATGTGCCTAGGCTATATATTGTTCTGTGGATATTTCTGTGGGAAATGTAGTTTGTTTGTGGCACCCCTATGGATTCTGGGTACTGTAGTTTTTCATTTCTGAAAAACTGAGCTGGCTCTGTTCTCCATGATCCAGGTGTGTGGTGAAGATCACTGGGGAGATGGTGCTGTCTTTCCCAGCAGGCATCACCAGGCACTTTGCCAGCCACCCGTCTGCCCCCGTGCTCACCTTCAGCATCAGCAACTACTACCGGCTAGAGCAGGTCCTCCCCAACCCACACCTACTGTGCTGGTAAGGCTGATTATACAGTACACTGACTCAATATTGTGTTTTTGGGCATGTTCCAAACGATGTCCCATAGTGGCCAGGATTGGAGCTACACATTGACTCTTGGTGGATTCCCCTAAACATAGTAGACATTCACAGGACCAATAGCAACATGTTTTAATAATTACATTTAAGCAATAAGGTCTGTGCTTTATCATGAATGTAGTCACAGGTAAATGTGTTGTTCAGCCTGACACGCTGGCTCAGATTGGTTAGGGAGAGACACCCCTGGGATTGGTTAGAGAGAGACACCTCTGTTATTGGTTATGGAGAGACACCTCTGTTATTGGTTAGAGAGAGACACCTCTGTGATTCATTAGGGAGAGACACCTCTGTGATTGGTTAGGGAGAGACACCCCTGTGATTGGTTAGGGAGAGACACCCCTGTGATTGGTAAGGGAGAGACATCCCTGTGATTGGTTAGGGAGAGACACCCCTGTGATTGGTTAGGGAGAGACATCCCTGTGATTGGTTAGGGAGAGACACCCCTGTGATTGGTTAGGGAGAGACATCCCTGTGATTGGTTAGGGAGAGACATCCCTGTGATTTGAAAACCTGGTTAAACCACTTACCAGGATCACCAAACAAATTCTTGGAAAACATGCACGATAATGTGAAAATATACCTGAATCAGATAAAGTCATTGTAATATTGCACCATCAGCAAACCCAAAATGCCCATGTCATGTATTTGTTTTTAGTGACACCACCATGTCCAATGTGGACACCAAGGAATTCTGGGTAAATATGCCAAACCTGATGAGCCACCTGAGGAGAGTGGCTGACCAGAAGCCTCAAGCAACCTACTACAATGTGGACATGATCAAATATCAGGTGAGACTGTCTGCATAGTACACATTATTACATGTAATTCCATACAGTGTATACTGTATAGTCACAATGGCATGTAATTCCATACAGTGTATACTGTATAGTCACAATGGAATGGAATTCCATACAGTGTATACTGTATAGTCACAATGGAATGTAATTCCATACAGTGTATACTGTATAGTCACAATGGAATGTAATTCCATACGGTGTATACTGTATAGTCACAATGGAATGTAATTCCATACGGTGTATACTGTATAGTCACAATGGAATGTAATTCCATACGGTGTATACTGTATAGTCACAATGGAATGTAATTCCATACAGTGTATACTGTATAGTCACAATGGCATGTAATTCCATACGGTGTATACTGTATAGTCACAATGGAATGGAATTCCATACAGTGTATACTGTATAGTCACAATGGCATGTAATTGTTAAACAAATGCAATGAAGTGCGTGCTTACGTATGTGTGTGTGTGTGTATGCTTATGCGTGTTTACATGTGTGTGTGCTTATGTGTGCTTGTGTGTGTGTCTTAGGTGGCAGCTGAGGGGATCCAGTCTACTCCCCTGAACCTGGCGGTGAGTTGGCGTGGCGACACCACCAGCACGGACCTCAGAATAGACTACAAATACAACATGGAGGCCATGGCCGCCACCCCCTCCCCCCTCCACAACATCCACTTCCTGGTCCCTGTGGACGGGGGCGTGGCCAAACTCCAAGCCATGATCCCCACTGCCACCTGGTGAGGATAATTAATTGCTGACTTAGATTGTTTTTAAATGTATTTAATCTTAGTGTCACTGAAATAATAAAGGCAACTATAACTTTATTTTATTTTCTCTGTAAGGAACCCAGAACAGCAGAACATTCTATGGAAGATATCAAGCCTTTCCCAAAGGTCTGAAAATGGAGGTAGGTGATCTTCCTCTTTCACTTTTCCTGTGACTTCTTCCTCCTCTTTCTCCTCTCCTTCCTCATCTGTATCCTCCTCCTCTTGTCTTCCTCCTATTTCTCCTCTCCTCCCTCCTCTTTCTCCTCTCATTCTTCCTCTTTCTCCTTATCTTCCTCCTCTCCTGTCTTCCTCCTCTTTCTCCTGTCCTTCTTCCTCTTTCTCCTCATCTTCCTCCTCTCCTGTCTTCCTCCTCTTTCTCCTCATCTTCCTCCTCTCCTGTCTCCCTCCTCTTCCTCCTCTCCTGTCTCCCTCCTTTCTCCTCTCCTGTCTTCCTCCTCTTTCTCCTCTCCTCTCTCCTCTTTCTCCTCTCATTCTTCCTTTTTCTCCATATCTTTCTCCTCTCCTGTCTCCCTCCTCTTTCTCCTCTCCTGTCTTCCTCCTCTTTCTCCTAATCTTCCTCCTCTCCTGTCTCCCTCCTTTCTCCTCTCCTGTCTTCCTCCTCTTTCTCCTCTCCTCTCTCCTCTTTCTCCTCTCATTCTTCCCTCCCTCTCCTGTCCGTCTCCCTCATCTTTCTCCTCTCCTGTCTTCCTCCTCTTTCTCCTTCTCCTCCTCTCCGCTCCTCCTTCTCCTCTCATGTCTTCCTCCTCTTCTCCTCTCGTCCTCTCCGCTCCATCCTTTCTCCTCTCCTGTCTTCCTCCTCTTTCTCCTTCTCTTCCTCCTTTTTCTCCTCTCCTGTCTTCCTCCTCTTTCTCCTCTTCCTCCTCATCGTCTTTGTTATCATCTGCCTCAACTTTGTCATCATCTTCATCACCATCATCATTATTCTCTCTCCTATAGGAGTGGGGGCTCTACTGGGTAGGTTCCAGTTGACAGAGGGTCCCAGTAAGCCGTCCCAGTTGGCGGTGCAGTTCACCAGCGAGGGCAGCACTCTGTCAGGCTGTGACATCCAGCTGGTGGGGACTGGCTACAGGCTCTCGCTGGTCAAAAAGAGATTTGCAGCAGGTCAGTGTCTGTGTGTGAGGGAAGCATGAAAATACTAGCCTGGTCCCAGATCGGTTTGTGCTGTCTTGCCAACTTCCATGGTCATTGTCACACGTTCTGGGATCATGGGCCCCGTTTGAAACTGAACTGAAATTGTATTGATTCTAGCCCTGACAACAACACTTTGCAAGACAACAACACTTTAGCAATAGCAAACAGTTGGAATTCCCCTGACTGAATACTCTGCTTGTGTTTCCGTTACAGGGAAATATCTGGCGGACAACTAGTCACCACTGTTGTAAAATGGAACCCTTTCAACCATATGATGGCTTTTGACTGTGAGGATGATGATAGACTTTTTATGGATTGTTCATTCGATACAAGTTACCAACTGAGAAACGTCTGAAACCTAACGCTTAAGCAGGGAGGGGTAACTGATGACATAGCAGCAACAACAGGATGTGATGTAATACGCACTGTCCACAAGGGTTCACCAGGGTATTGCTTTATGTTTTAACACACTCAAATACAGTAGTCGCACTGTTGGAGTTTATGCAAGTAGTCACCGCTTTTTTTTCTCGTTTTGTGCACCTTGAGGGTTGTTGAGGTCAATTGTAAAATCTTTTGTCTGTAATGTTTTCGTTATGTGTCGGACCCCAGTAAGACTAGCTGTCGCCATTGGCGTCGGCTATTGGACGTCCTAATCAATAAAACATTTAGAAATCATAATGAAAGATAATGGATTCAACACATTTACTCCCGTTTAGCAAAGTCAATTATCATTGGCAGCACATACAGTAATCCAGCCTTATTTGTGAGAAGAATTCTATGTGAATGGGTGATGGATGGAAGATGCACTGGACAGATTTATGTGAATAGATAGACACTGTTATCATTCATTGATAATTCAATTGATTATGACAAGAACAATTGATTATGACATAACAATTGATTATGACAAGAACAATTGATTATGACATAACAATTGATTATGACAAAAACAATTGATTATGACATAACAATTGATTATGACAAAAACAATTGATTATGACATAACAATTGATTATGACAAGGACAATTGATTATGACAAAAACAATTGATTATGACATAACAATTGATTATGACAAAAACAATTGATTATGACATAACAATTGATTATGACAAGAACAATTGATTATGACATAACAATTGATTATGACAAGAACAATTGATTATGACATAACAATTGATTATGACAAGAACTCCACGTGCAGGGTTAGGATGACATTTTGATGTTTTTCTTTTATTTATTGGGTTGATTCAACTGATATGGTACCAGCTGGTACTGCACCAGCATGTTGAGGCCCACAACTTGGAGTTAACGTACAGACAACGTTATTATGTATGTGGTGGTTGTGTGTTTTGCTGGGAGGTCAAGTGGTTCATGTAATGTAATTGTTCATATTGTTTTCCTGATTTGTGGATGACAAAAACAAAGCAGTTGACCTTACAGGCTGAATAGCAGAGTTGCCTTGGACCAGATTACATTTCTTTCTGGATTCTGTTTGTCCCTTAGAGTTGTTGTGTCCAGGAGTCCTAATCAAGAATAACTGGTTGAAATGACATCATTACAACTGGTTAGGGTGGCAGGTAGCTTAGCGGTTAAGAGTGTTGGGCCAGTAACCGAAAGGTCACTGGTTTGAATCCCTAGTCAACTAGGTGAAAAATCTGCAGATGTGCCCTTGAGCAAGGCACTTAACCCTAATTGCTCCTGTAAGTCGCTCTGGATAAGAGCGTCAGCTAAATGTAAATGCTAGAATTACATCAATTACTGGTTAGAAGTAGGTCTTTATGAGGTCATTTCAACCAGTTTTGCCCGCTGGGAAGTATAACCGGGGGACATCAAAGAAGATGGAAAAGTGCTTGAAGAATGATTTATCTAAAATAGAATAATAATGAATATTTATCGATGGCCCCTAATGTTATGTTTCTTGTTTTTCCACCATGTGGAGTTAATAGATGTTTTATCATTTTCTAATAGCAGTATATTGAAAATCAATTTGTAAAAAAGTGTAAATATGAAAGAAGCGTCTTCATATATCCCTTTGGACATATGGGTGATTCTGTGTACTGTCAAATCAGATTTATGTTATACGGTTGGTGATAGCCTTTACAATACATTACAGAACACATTTTTGTTTTGCTTTTATTTCTAATGTGGATTTCTTGTAAAATACTGACTGTCCAAATCTGCGTTACTCAAAAGTATTATTTTTTTTGGTTACCTTTTTTTACTCTACAATGCTAGTTCATTTATTTCAAGACATTTAGGATGTCCAGCAGCACACAAAAGAGTCCCCCCTCCCCTCCTAATCCAATGCTATTCTGACCAAGACTGGGTAAAGAAAACAGTAGTGAGTGTAGAGTTCAGTCTAATGTAACCAGGTTCATTCAGACCTACGTCTGTTATAGTACGTGTGCTATGTGATTGTTTTTACTGTAACTTCTAGTCATGTCATCGTGTTTGACCTTTCACCTGAAGATTTAACCTTTAAACCTTTGACCTTTGGCATGAATCCACAACAACATTATCACACTTCCATGATACTATTGCGGTAACGTCCTCCTATGTTTCCTCCCGACTTGCACACCAACAACAAATAGTTTTGTGTAACTGTAATTGTTTTGCTCCTGCCCATCTCTCAAGGAGAAAAATGTTTGTGTATTATTTTCACTTTATGACAATGGTAATAGAATTACCTCACGTTTTGTTACTTATTTCCAAATCAGTATATTCAAAATGAGTCACGACCAATGACAAAAGAGCCTTTTTATCCTTGATATTATCAATAACTATGGTAAATGTATTTCAACTTTACTTTTTTAGTCCTGGTTGCAATATTTAATTTATTTGTTTGAGCCTTACTGGTCCTTTAAAAATATTCACAAATACAAATGAACGTTTTTTCTGTCAGTATTTTATTCACTGCATAGGACACTGAATATGCAAACATACCATGTACATTTCCCATCCAAAGATTTTAAGAGTAAATATATAAAAAGTTAATATAATGTAATACCTGTTTTACTTGGTAATAAAGAATGGGAGAATATTGGAAATGAAAATGGATGTCTTTATTATTATTTTATACATTTTCCAATGTTACAGGCGCAGATGAATATACACTACTCTTTTGGATAGTCTATTGAATGTGCATTGCGTTGTTGTTGTTGTTGTTGTTGTCAGTTGTATTGCGCGCGCCAAACTGTACAGGGTCCTTTTAAAACCCGATGAATGCAGTTGGTGCAGGATAGGAAACCCCTCCTCCAAAACGGACGGTTGTCAGGACAACACAATGCGCTGGATCGCTACAATGTTTCTGCTTTGACTCGTGAATTCTGAATAGGTAAGAGTGTTATTTTGAGTGTTGTTATTTTCAGCTGAACAAAAAGGTTTCAATGTTTCTGCTTGTCGAACTTTGGAATACACAGGTTGTAACATTCTGCTGCTGTCGTGTAGCTGGGCTAAAGGGTGAAATGTTGCACTTGGGGGTGTATTCATTACGCCGATTATGTTGCAAAAATATATATATGTTCAAAACGTTTTGTAGCAAAAACCGTTTACGCCAAACGGAAAACGTTTTGCAACGAAAACGAGAGTTTATATTGGACAAATTCGGGTAGGTCCCTCACCGTTTCGGTTCGTTTGTTCTCCTTGCTTCCATTTGGTTTATAACGGTGTGTTCGGAAATTCACTCTGGCTATCTACTCCGATTTCAGAGCACTCTCGTCTGAGTGTGCCAGAGCGCAGACTAATTTACGAGTTGACGAACCCCTGTTGAATATGGCCGGTGTTAGTAAACGTCGGCAAAAAAAGCGTAATGAATCATTGCTGCAAGCAGCACAGTTAGTCACCGACGCTCTGGATAACATGAAAACAGCCTAAACAGCTCTGCTTAGGGCGAGTAGAGTAAAATGGTCAGAGTGAGATGTTCTCTCATTCCTGTCTGGAAGTAGCTCGGATCAAGCGTCCAGTGTGCGCTCTGAACACTCCGAGAGAGAAACGCTCTGAAATTACAAACGGACAATATGACAACACTCTGAATTTTCAAACGCCCAGAGCACACTCTGAGAGCTCTCTGGTACTCCAGATTGAATTTACGAACACACCCTTAATGGTTAGACAGTAAACGGTTTCCGTTGCAAGTCATAATGAATACACTCCTGATCAGTTGTCGTACAACTGAGCAAGTTTGCCCATTTTGGGAGAAACCATTTTCCAAGTAGGCACAACAGTAGGTCTGTATTGCCCTGTTCAGTGCATTCTGCATTACATACATTCTATCAGGAGACTGAATTCTCCTAATGTCTCATTTAAGCCTATAGCTACTATACTATTTACTTAGTTGGAACTGATAAATGTCTTGTATGTGTTATTATTTATCTGTTTGTGTTGACATGGTTACCATCAACCACACTATAAGATACACAAATCTTTTTAGCCTTGAATGTGCTTAGGTGCTTAATACAAATCTTCTCCCTTATAATGATTAGCTAGACAACAGGCAGAGCCATGTCTGATTTAGCTAAAGAAAAGGCAGCTCGTCTTCTGAAGAAGAGAGGTAGTGTGTCATCCCTTGGCAGCCATGATGTCAGAGCCAAGGAAACAGGGGGCAAGATCAAGGAGTGAGTACTCTTTTGAAGTTGAGCATTTAGCACAAATTATTGAAGAATTTTCGACTTCTTTTATTTATCCAGATCAATTAGTTATTCAATTTTTTTCTGATGGGAGATTTTTCCTCATGATATTAAAGTTGCATTGAAATTCTTGAGGTAGAAGTTGCCGTAGCCAAATATCTAGGATCAGATCAGTAGATGCCCTACTCCCAGTCCTAACCTAATTCAACCTTCAGGGAGATGGAAAACTATCTGACCCTCTATCAGTGGTTGAGGACAACTTCTCAAACACAGACCTTTTGATGTTCTTCCACTGTATCTGAATACATATCGATCTTGACTCGCAGTTCTATAAGCACCGTATCCTATATCGATGAGCCTGGTCACCATGACGATAACCCTCGACCCGCAGTACAGATGGAGAACACCTTCCAATTGGGTGAGGCCTTTATTTTCACCACATGTTAACCAGTGCTAGCCTGGTCCCAGATCTGTCTCTGTTCGGCATGACAATGACCATAGGAGTTGGCAAGACAGACTTGGGATCAGGCTAATAATGACATTCCTATTTGAAGGAGTTGTTAGCCTTACATTACCATAATTCCAAGTCTCGTTCATCACTCGGTGAGGAAGCCTGGAAGCTACTTGGATTATAATTGAGTAATTCCATTGTGGTTACTCAGTAACTACATGGCATTAGTGTAACAGTGTATGAAACGTTATGCCCCCCCTCTTGAATAGCACCACATAGACGCTTCCCTGTTCTCACGGTCAATGACATCCTGAAGGATGTGCTCGCCAGTTACCTGCAAGAGGAGAAGTATGAAGCTGAGCTCTGTCGGCAGATGACAAAGACCATATCCGAGGTAATATTGATTGTCATTAAATAATGCCTTTGCTTATGCAGAGGAATACATTAAATTATTCATGAGTTTTTATTTTGTTATTATTTCAGACACGAGTGGTATCGGTACAATTTGGTGGTAACTGGTAGCCTAAATGCCAGACTGCTTCTACATTCACCAACCCCTATATCATTGCCCTAGCCAGATCTGCTATCTTGCCAACTCCTATGGTCATATCGTAGCAAAAGCTAAAACCGTTGCCCTACCGTTGCCCTAGTGGTTGGAGCGTTGGGCCAGTAACCGAAAGGTTGCTAGATCGAATCCCCGAGCTGACAAGGTCTGTCGTTCTGCCCCTGGACAAGGCAGTTAACCCACTGTTCCTAGGACGTCATTGTAAATAAGAATTTGTTGTTAACTGACTTGCCTAGTTAAATAAAACAATTATGACAAATTGTCAGGCACCAGTCTTGCATCTTTTGGCTTCAATTTTCATGCAGTTTCTTTATTGTCATGTATGGTTGATCTTAACATAGAAATAGAAATAGCTTAATCAACAGCTCTCTGATAGTGTATATGGCCACAGTCATGCCACAAAAAAACACCCGCTTATGGCCACAGTCATGCCACATAAAAACACCCGCTTGCCAAAAAGTGTCCGGCTGAGATTTAAATAGCTGCTAGAGTTCCTTTTTCCCTTTCAGTCTGTGACTCTTCCTTGTCCTGTAGGTGATCAAAGCCAGGGTGAAGGATCTGATGGTTCCCCGTTATAAGATCATTGTTCTGATCAGCATCGGACAGCTCAGTGACCAGAACATGCGCATCGGGAGCCGCTGCCTGTGGGACTCCTCCAACGATACCTTCTCCTCACACTCCTTCAAGAACAGCTCTCTCTTCGCCGTGGCCAACGTCTACGCTGTTTACTTTGAGTGAGTCATCACCCATGGTCACAGATGACTGTCTTGGACTGTGGGTACTCAAGTCCTATATAGTCTTATGTAGTCCGTCATAAGGGCTACATAACAGTGTTATAAGTATGACATAATAGATTTGATAAAAAATCACGACTGTTGGTGTCAGTTTATGACAACTGTGATGACACAAATAATGTTTCGATCAGCTAATTGGGCAGGCTTAAAGCTAGCCAACTGGCTTGTGTCGTGACAGTGTTAAGTCAATTGCCATAAAGTGACACCGGCTGTAATGTCATTGTCACGACAGTCTTATGTAACCCCTATGGCCGAGCTTTCAAATAAAGCGTAACCAAATGGCCTATGTTCTATTTCTGTATTTGTACCATAGACTGTGGGTATTCTAAATGGTCTATCATGTGTATGAAGTTAATTTGCATATCATGGAGAATGGTTGTGTGGAAGTGCTGGGAAACCTTCAAATGAAGGTCATGCCTAGAGCATTGTGATAAAACATCAAACATACTGTACGAATCAAGGAAGTATCAGAGGCAATAAGAATATAATCTCAGGTAAAAGGAAATAAGTTCATACCATAGTCTGAATATCTTTCTGGGAATTATTCATTTTGGTTACATATGTTCTTGTCTGTGTAATAATGTACAAATACTGTATAATACAGCATTTCCTGATCATTTAAATCTCAAATAGATTTTGCAATCACTGTGGCACATCGTCACACACTGTCTTGTCTTCTAGCATATTTTGAATATTGTTCTCAGATTTTGTAGAGCATGTTTTATATTTTTAAGAAACTTAGACTAAAGAAATAGTCTAAGTTTCATCCTGAGAGGTAAAGTCTGTTCAATTCTCATATAGACCTAATTTAGTGGAAATGTTATTGAACTGATGACCCATATGGGTTTTCAGTGTCATAAATTGTTGAAATAATTTGCTGGTCTTGTCATAACTTGCTGAATAGTTTATTGATTTTGTACAGTTGTCCAGTCAAATGTCTACTTCCTGAATGTAACCCATTCGCTTTGGTTAGCTAAAATGCCCCATTTGTACAACATGTATTGCCTCTTGTTGAATGAATAAAAGTCAGGTCAACCGTAATAAAGAAATCTGAGGAGATGTCACAATGGTTACAAGTCCAGTGTTTATTGCTAATAAGATCAATAAGGGAATTTAATTGAAAGTAATGATAAAAGTAAATGAAAGTAATGATATCTTTAGCTGACATCCATTGAAGCCAACCAACTATATTGAATAAGGACTATTTTCCAACAAACATTAATGCCAAGTCGCCAATGCCTGCACATTGGCCCCTAGCACATGATTGTAAGGTCACTCTTCCGACAGCCCAGTTGACAGCACACGGTGGTCAGGGCTTCGTTCAAGTCTCGTCGTCTCCGGTCCATCACAGGCTCGGCCCCCCATGGTTTCAGACCATTCTGGTCCACCCTTCCTGGACAACCAGAACACCAACTGTTATCAATGTTTCAGAATATTTTCTAAACTGTTAATGTACATATTGCAATGGGCAACCAGTGTCTGTTCTTGCTTCATTCTATGGCAAACTATTATAAAACTTCACAAACATCTACAAGCACACATCATAGCTGCAGGTTGTATGATGATTTATCATTCAAGTTTACATTATGGCATATAGCAAAAGACTTGAGATATATTTCTAATCTTGTAACAGATCCTACTACTATACCACTGATTTTCAAATAATGAGTACAACCATAGAGATACAATATCATGCAGTTCTATGTAATTCTGTGATACTGACCATTTATGTCCTCTACTGGAAGCCTTCTCCACCTTGACCCACCACAGGTGTACACTACGGCCCTCAGGAACTCCCGTCCACAGAGCCGCACAGCTCTCACAGTCGCAGCGTCCTCCATTTGAACCTCCCCTACACACAGCACACACAGCAGCAGCAGAGAGAACAACTGGGACTTCATGGTGGCTCCGTGGATCAAGATGCTGTAGATTGTCGATTCACTACACACCGTTTCTGTCTCTCTGACGACACCTGTGTGGTCTCCCTTTTTATATAGGCTCTCTAGTCATGCTTTCCTACAGTCTTTTCAGATGTGTCATACGTACTGTGATGGTGACATGCCTCCTATCTGGTAATCATTATCTGCAGATGAGATTTTGTTTTTTGATAGTGGGAGACAGTTTATTGCCATGCTCTGGTAAAGTGTTCCTTAATGAGGGTATCTTGATATAGATACAGATATAGATATCCGGCCATCGTAAAAACAGATTCAGGCAATGTCCTTCCACATAGCAACATAGTGGTATTTGTGGCAATTTTCTCATCACAATGTCAACACTTCCAAGAAAGGACTTCACAGCATTTTTGGATCTCACAATATTTGGTCTGTTTTCTGAGTTACTCATGTTTGCTCCTCAATTATGGTAAATTAAATGCAGGTAATTGTAGGCAATTACCTTTTCCTAGCAATAAGAAACATAGGTAGAACTATAATGCCTTGAAATTATGACAACCACACTTCTGTGAAAGACGGTCCCCTTTACCACTATTTCACAGTTTTTTCAGTTTTAGTTAAATCAAGTTTCAATAAAAACAAAAGCAATAAACTTGTATTTCTCCTCCAAAAAGGTAACAGTCTACGTGAAACCCTATGAGTATAACATCAAATTATGGTCTGCTAATTTTGTTGATAGCTAAATTACACCAACATTTGTAGCTACATTATTTTTCTTATACTCTCTCGGGAAGAATATTGTAAATCAAGATAGTAACCCTAACTCCTACCCTTACACTAACCTTAACCATTTTAAATTCCAACTTCAATGGAGAATGGATTTGTGCGGCACAAGTCTATCCGGGAAATCGCTGACCCCCAGTGTGACCCTACAGGATTTCAAACATGGCGGAGGTAGGACGCAAAGTCCAATAAATATTCGGGAAAATAAGAATGTTTTTTTAGGTTTATAGAGTTGATTCTGTCGGGTGCACAGGCCCCAAACGAGAAGCGATAAATATGTACTAAAATACGTAGAAGCGATATACATTTAAAAATATTAAACTTGTCTCATTTCCATAAATTCTATTTTGCAAACTTCAGTTTTAGCAATGATGCCTGGCTAGTTAGCGCGATGGCTATGCTAAGCTAGCTACGTAGCTATTGTTGGGAAAGCTTGGCTGACTACGAGCGTTAACATTACCCGCTCGAAAAAGATTAAAGTTCATATTTTAGAATGCTATTGCATTTTTTGTTGTTGTTGACCTGGTGGTATTCTGCGTACTGAAAGCGACATTATGTAGCTAAGTAATTATGTGATTAGTTAACTGAGGCAGGGGGCTAGCAAATAGCTATCTATCATTCAAAGTGTTCACATTGTGAGAGAACAATCCATTTGATTATCGCTCACTTGAAATGTATGATTTGACTTGTTTCAATGCTGGTCTGATCATCAGAGGTCTCCTTGTTAGAACCACAAAAAAAAGCTACTGTCACTGATATCAATTTTTACGTCGGCGTTAGCCAACAAGGAGCCAGTCGTAAGTTTCAGGCGCGCTTTTACTTTGCCTTCCATCCACTACCCTACTAACGTTAGCAGACGGATGATCAGTTTACTGTATGGTACTTCCTATTTATGTTTTTGTTCAGGCCTTTTGTCTGTAGACGACGATTGGCCTCGTCCAGAAAAACCGCACAATTTACTAAAAGTATCTCTGAACCGAAAAGTTATAGCAAAGTTACAGCTACGTGTGTTGTACTTGTGTATGTGGTTCTGACTAATCTTGAGTGTTTTGTTTTAGCCCTCCGTTGGGAGTACGAGCCCAGGTAAATATTATTGTGTGTTTTCTAATGAATGTGCCATTTTTTTTTATCCCTCATTAGAACATTAACACATATGAAGTAAAATTGGTCAGAACAAATCCCACTGTCATAATAATATTTTCGTTATAAACCATGAAGCACTATATCATCGACTATCTCCTCTTAAAATTTCCTGGTGTGTTTTTCCTCAGGAGGTTCAGCAGAGGACCATGAGTTTGGTTTTTCAGCAGATATCCTCGTCCACGACTTTGACGACGAACGTACACTGGAAGAGGAGGAGAGGCTCGAGGGAGAGACCAACTTTAGCAATGAGATCGACGACCTTGCCCGGGTGCGTCTCAAAATCATTTCATTTAGTGGTTTGAAAGTTATCCTGGGTTGTATTCATGCACTGGAAGAAGATGAACTGAAACAGGGAGAGACTACCTGAATTTGTCCAAGATGAAACACTTTTTGTTTTACGTTGCAAACCTTTTTGCTACAGTATTCATGTTCTAATGAATATGGCTCTGTGAACAGTAACCTGTTAGTTATATACAGTACCAGTCAAAAGTTTCCACACACCTACTCATTCAAGGGTTTGTCTTTATTTGTACTATGTTTTACATTGTAAAATAATAGTGAAGACATCACAACTATGAGACAACACATGGAATCATGTAGTAACCAAATAAAGTGTTAAACAAATCAAAATATTTTAGATTCTTCAAAGTAGACACCCTTTGCCTTTGACAGTTTTGCACACTCTTTGCATTCTCTCAACCAGCTTCATGAGGTAGTCACTTGGAATGCTTTTCCAACAGTCTTGAAGGAGTTCTCACATACTATATGTTAAGCACTTGGAGGCTGCTTTTTCTTCACTCTGCGGTCCAACTCATCCCAAACCATCTCAATTGGGTTGAGATCGGGTAATTGTGGAGGCCAGGTCATCTGATGCAGCACTTCATCACTCTCCTTGGTCAAATAGCCCTTACACAGCCTGGAGGTGTGTTTTGGGTCATTGTCCTGTAGAAAAACAAATGATAGTCCCATTAAGCGCAAACCAGACGGGATGGTGTATCGAATTCTAAATGAATCACAGACAATGTCACCAGCAAAGCACTATCACACCACCTCTATGCTTCATGGTGGGAATCACATGTGGAGATCATCCATTCACCTACTCTCAGGCATGCAAACTAGTCACTATTCAGTGAAATTCGTGACCTACGTGATTCATGTAGATCCGATGAGAAGTTTTGGGGGGGGGGGGGGTTGGATCACTACTGGCTGTATGTGAACGAGTGATGGCGTTTGGAGCAATACTGGCTGTAAGCGAACGAGTGATGCACGCTTGTATCCAAGGCTCAGCCAGTTGTTCACATAACGAGAATGCAGCACGCGACTGAAGAGAGAAGAGACAACCAACTTGCTAGTTACAGCATCAGCGCGCGCTCTGGAAAGACAGCGGGAGAGTGGAATGGCAGTTTCCCAGCTACAGCAGCGCGTCCCCTGAACGATAATGAAGAGGTAGCGTAAGTGAGAAGCGTGACCACGGAGACGGGGGCTAGAAGGTGATGAAGCGTACCTCATGAGCTGTAACCGAAAAACAACTGGCTTTTGGAAAGTTTGAGGTGAGGGAGAAAGTGTGGTGGAACAAGTATTGTTAGCATTGTTAAGTATCTTGCTAGCTGGATCTAATTCTTCATTACCTAGCCAGAGAAATGTTGAGCAACATTATCAAATCAAAGTTTATTTGTCACGTGCGCCGAATACAACAGGTGTAGACCTTACAGTGAAATGCTTACTTACAGGCTCTAACCAATAGTGCAAAAAAGGTATTAGGTGAACAGTAGGTAGGTAAAGAAATAGGCTATATACAGTAGCGAGGCTATAAAGGTAGCGAGGCTACATACAGACACCGGTTAGTCAGGCTGATTGAGGTAGTATGTACATGTAGATATGGTTGAAGTGACTATGCATATATGATGAACAGAGTAGCAGTAGCGTAAAAGGGGTTGGCGGGTGGTGGGCGGGACACAATGCAGATAGCCCGGTTAGCCAATGTGCGGGAGCACTGGTTGGTCGGCCCAGTTGTGGTAGTATGTACATGAATGTATAGTTAAAGTGACTATGCATATATGATAAACAGTGAGTAGCAGCAGCGTAAAAAGAGGGGTTGGGGGGGGGGGGGGGGGCACTCAATGCAAATAGTCCAGGTAGCCATTTTATTACCTGTTTAGGACTCTTATGGCTTGGGGATAAAAACTGTTGAGAAGCCTTTTTGTCCTAGACTTGGCACTCCGGTACCGCTTGCCATGCGGTAGTAGAGGGAACAGTCTATGACTGGGGTGGCTGGGGTCTTTGACAATTTTTAGGGCCTTCCTCTGACACCGCCTGGTGATGTACTGGGCCGTACGCACTACCCTCTGTAGTGCCTAGCAGTCAGAGGCCGAGCAATTGCCCTACCAGGCAGTGATGCAACCAGTCAGGAAGCTCTCGATGTTGCAGCTGTAGAACCTTTTGAGGATCTCAGGACCCATGCCAAATCTTTTTAGTTTCCTGAGGTGGAACAGGCTTTGTCGTGCCCTCTTCACGACTGTCTTGATGTGTTTGGACCATTCTAGTTTGTTGTTGATGTGGACCCCGAGGAACTTGAAGCTCTTAACCTGCTCCACTACATCCCCGTCGATGAGAATGGGGGCGTGCTCAGTCCTCCTTTTCCTGTAGTCCACAATCATTTCCTTAGTCTTGGTTACGTTGAGGGAAAGGTTGTTGTCCTGGCACCACCCGGCCAGGTCTCTGACCTCCTCCCTATAGGCTGTCTCGTCGTTGTCAGTGATCAGGACTACCACTGTTGTGTCGTCTGCAAACTTAATGATGGTGTTGGAGTCGTGCCTGGCCATGCAGCCGTGGGTGAACAGGGAGTACAGGAGGGGGACTGAGCACGCACCCCTGGGTAGCTCCAGTGTTGAGGATCAGCGTTACAGATGTGTTGCTACCTAACCTCACCACCTGGGGGCGGCCCGTCAGGAAGTCCAGGATCCAGTTGCAGAGGGAGGTGTTTAGTCCCAGGATCCTTAGCTTAGTGATGAGCTTTGAGGGTACTATGGTGTTGAACGCTGAGCTGTAGTCAATGAATAGCATTCTCACATAAGTGTTCCTTTTGTCCAGGTGGGAAAGGGCAGTGTGGAGTGCAATATAGATTGCATCATCTGTGGATCTGTTTGGGCGCTATGCAAATTAGAGTGGGTCTAGGGTTTCTGGGATAATGGTGTTGATGTGAATCATTACCAACCTTTCAAAGCACTTCCTGGCTATGGACGTGAGTGCTACGGGTCTGTAGTAATTTAGGCAGGTTGCCTTTGTGTTCTTGTGCACATGGACTATGGTGGTCTGTTTGAAACATGTTGGTATTACAGACTCAATCAGGGACATGTTGAAAATGTCAGTGAAGACACCTGCCAGTTGGTCAGCGCATGCCCAGAGCACACGTCCTGGTTATCCGTCAGGCCCCGCAGCCTTGTGTATGTTGACCTGTTTAAAGGTCTCACTCACGTCGGCCAACTTAACTGATCAAATAATTTAGTTTAGGGTGTGAAAATTAGCTGGCTAATAAAGTCAGACAGCTAACGTGAGCTAGCTAACGTTACAACATCAGATGAGCTAACATTAGTAACCTAACCATTTCACTATAGTATTCACTGGTATACGACTCCTTGCCGTTCCTCAAGTTATAACGCGTTAGTAGCTTACTGGACCCTGGGAATCTGTGTGAAATGTTAACTAGCTAACGAACTAACTACTATCTGTGAACTAATGTTTTCCCTCTACAGTATGTGGTTAATATTCGTAATGAGAGAATTAGGTGAAAATCAGGTGTTGCTTGTTAAACAAGTGGATTCATGGATGAAGTGTAGCTGGAGCTGGGCCTGGTTTAAGCTGGATGCCACCATGTACTCTCTGCCCGAAAGAGATCAATTATGCCAACAAAGGGTATCATGCTCTGCTGGCACATTGTAGAACAGATGTCCACAGGTAGAAAGTGTAATAATGTGCCGTGTAGCCCAAAGATATTGCTTTTGTTGCATTGAACTTGACAGTAACACATGTGAGTAGGGATTATTACATGTTTTACTCATTGGAACGTTTTTGCACACGTGTAGCCTTGTGCACTTGATCGACGTCTACTTTAGTGGCCACTATAATAGAGCAAAAATAGAATGCCTGTTTGTTTCATTCTATTTGAATATGTTTTTTTCCCAAGTGCAATATTTAGATGTGTGTGTGTGGTCACAAGTATTCTATATTAAAGGCTGTCATGGCTAACTGCAATATTAGTGTATTGTTTTTTTTCTCAGGACTTAATTAAGTGTCATTTGCAGTAAAGTTTAGGCAACAAATAACATTGGATTGCTTTCTTTACAAAAAATTTTTTAGCTGTGAGTTTGGTTCACATGAACCACTTTTTATTTTTACGCACAGACTGATCATGTAGATCATATTTGTTGTTGTTTTAATTAGTTCAAACCTGCATTTTCCCTTAGCAGGGATTTTTTTTGCATGTTTCAGTGGGGGGAAAAAAGTCACCTTTTTGGGCCCTCAGCAGTTTGCATCCCTGCTACTCTGCGTCTCACAAAGACAGCAGCTGTTGTAACCAAAAATCTAAAATGTGGACTCATCAGGCCAAAGGACAGATTTCCACAGGTTTAATGTCCATTGCTCGTGTTTCTTGGCCCAAGCAAGTCTCTTATTCTTCATGGTGTCCTTTAGTAGTGGTTTCTTTGCAATGGATATCATAAGGTGAATGCACCAATTTGTAAGTCGCTCTGGATAAGAGCGTCTGCTAAATGACGTAAATGCAATTCGACCATGAAGGCCTGATTCACGCAGTCTCCTCTGAACAGTTGATGTTGATGTGTCTGTTACTTGAACTCCGTGAAGAATTTATTTGGGCTGCAATCTGAGGTGGAGTTATTTGCTAATTTCTGAGGCTGGTAACTCCATTAACTTATCCTCTGCAGCAGAGGTAACTCTGGGTCTTCCTTTCCTGTGGTGGTCCTCATGAGAGCCAGTTTCATCATAGCGCTTGATGGTTTTTGCGACTGCACTTGAAGATACTTTCAAAGTTCTTGTCATTTTCCGTATTGACTGACCTTCATGTCTTAAATCTTTTTGCTTATTTGAGCTGTTCTTGCCATAATAATATGGACTTGGTCTTTTACCAAATAGTGCTATCTTCTGTATACCACCCCTACCTTGTCACAACACAACAGATTGGCTCAAGGGCATTAAGAAGGAAATAAACTTTTAATAAGGCACACCTGTTAATTGAAATGCGTTCCAGGTGACTACCTCATGAAGCTGCAAAGCTGTCGAGGCAAAGGGTTGCTACTTTGAAGAATATAAAATACATTTTTATTTAACATTTTTTGGTTACTACATGATTCCATATGTGTTATTTCATAGTTTTGATGTTTTCACTATTATTCTACAATGTAGAAAATAGTAAAAATAAAGAAAAACCCTTGAATGAGTAGGTGTGTCCAAACTTTTGACTGGTACTGTATATATAGACTATTTGATCCCTATTATTGCAAAGTTTTACCGGTGATTTATGTTAGTCTATTTTTAAGTGAAATCCACTAAATTCAGTGTGTAACAAAAGGGATTTTTTTGTTGTTGTTCCATTTGTGCCATAGGAGGGAGAGATGCCCATTCATGAGTTGTTGAGTATGTACGGATGTGGCGGCGGTTCACCTGCAGATGGAGAGGATGAAGAAGAGGATGAGGAAGACTTTGAGGATGAAGAGGAGTTGGAGGATGAGGAAGAGGAGGAAGAGGAGGATCTGGACAATGATGAAAGCAGTAGAAACACTGGCGAGCTGAAGAGGAATAAGGTGGGTGCCATGAATCTCCTTAAATAACAGGATATTAACCAACACAGTCATAAAGAAGGAATGCTTGTTTGCACCTTACTGTTGTAATTTGATTGTTATAAAGCTACACTACATATTCTACAGCCAACATGGTTGACACATTCAGTCAGAAATGTATAGTTGTTTCAAATTTGCTGATGATAGATACATCTAGTCAGCGTTGATGCTGATGCCGCTATTTCATTCATGAGTAATGAATGTTGATTTTGTTGTTTCAAAGGTAGGATGTCCAATCAAAAATGCATCTTTTGACCAATGGGTAATATAATGTTAGTTATATACATAGTCTAAAAAAAACAATGGTCCAAAGCTCATGTCATAATCCGTTCAAAAGTGATTGGAGTTTTTAGCCTTGTAGGATGGCCAAAATTGGGGTGACTAAATCAATGGAGGCCAGAAAAACAAAATAGTCAAAAATCAGGAAAATAGCATTGTGTCAACTAGGCTGGATGCTGTGCTACAATTAAGGCCAACTGACAGGCTCACCGTTGAACTCCTCATTCTTCTCAAATCCAGAGGATATAAAAAATTATCGGATGTAAACTCAGCAAAAAAAGAAACGCCCTCACTGTCAACTGTGTTTATTTTCAGCAAACTTAACATGTTTAAATATTTGTATGAACATAACAACATTCAACAACTGAGACATAAACTGAGCAAGTTCCACAGACATGTGACTAACGGAAATGGAATAATGTGTCCCAGAACAAAGGGGGGGTCAAAATCAAAAATCACCCTCCACTCCAGCAGGTCCCAGACGTGCTCAATGGGATTGAGATCCGGGCTCTTCGCTGGCCATGGCAGAACACTGACATTCCTGTCTTGCAGGAAATCACGCACAGAACGAGCAGTATGGCTGGTGGCATTGTCATACTGGAGGGTCATGTCAGGATGAGCCTGCAGGAAGGGTACCACATGAGAGAGGAGGATGTCTTCCCTCTAACGCACAGCGTTGAG
Source organism: Salmo salar (assembly GCF_965601325.2). Classification (NCBI taxonomy): domain Eukaryota; kingdom Metazoa; phylum Chordata; class Actinopteri; order Salmoniformes; family Salmonidae; genus Salmo; species Salmo salar. The sequence goes on from NC_138293.1 coordinate 12,446,938, forward strand.
ATTGCCTTCAATGACAACAAGCTCAGTCCGATGATGCTGTGACACACCGCCCCAGACCATGACGGACCCTCCACCTCCAAATCGATCCCGCTCCAGAGTACAGGCCTCGGTGTAACGCTCATTCCTTCAACGATAAACGCGAATCTGACCATCACCCCTGGTGAGACAAAACCGTGACTCGTCAGTGAAGAGCACTTTTTGCCAGTCCTGTCTGGTCCAGCGACGGTGGGTTTGTGCCCATAGGCGACATTGTTGCCGGTGATGTCTGGTGAGGACCTGCCTTAGAACAGGCCTACAAGCCCTCAGTCCAGCCTCTCTCAGCTTATTTCGGACAGTCTGAGCACTGATGGAGGGATTGTCCGTTCCTGGTGCAACTCGGGCAGTTGTTGTTGCCATCCTGTACCTGTCCCACAGGTGTGATATTCGGATGTACCGATCCTGTGCAGGTGTTGTTACACGCGGTCTGCCACCGCAAGGACGATTAGCTATCCGTCCTGTCTCCCTGTAGCTCTGTCTTAGGCGTCTCACTGTACGGACATTGCAATTTATTGCCCTGGCCACATCTGTAGTCCTCATGCCTAAGGCACGTTCACGCAGATGAGCAGGGACCCTGGGCATCTTCCTTTTTGTGTTTTTCAGAATCAGTAGAAAGGCCTCTTTAGTGTCCTAAGTTTTCAAAACTGTGACCTTAATTGTCTACTGTCTGTAAGCTGTTAGTTTCTTAATGACCGTTCCACAGGTGCATGTTCATTAATTATGGTTCATTGAACAAGCATGGGAAACAGTGTTTAAACCCTTTACAATGAAGATCTGTGAAGTTATTTGGAGTTTTACGAATTATCTTTGAAAGACAGGGTCCTGAAAAAGGGATGTTTATTTTTTTGCTGAGTTTATTAGGTTATGAAATCAGACTTTTTGCATATACTATTAATGATATGTTAGAAATTCAGGTCATGAAGAATCATATTTGTCTTGGTAAAATTTATTTTATAATAGGATAAAAAAACAAGCTGGCGCCCACCCAGAATAATGACTTTGTGTGGAGGTGCTGACTAATGGCGAATAAACGATAAAAATAGTCGCACTCTCCATATATAAACTCCCAATCATTTGTAAATCACCAACGTTTCAGCATCACTGTGCCTTTTTATAGTTTATAACATAAGGAAGGGAAAGTGTGTTTTCTCCCACTCTGGGCAGAGTGGGTGGACACCCTGCAAAGGGGCTTCTTTCAATGTACCATTGGGGGAAAAATTATGTGTAATGCTTTGGGGTGTGTGTTCAGACTGAGAGGGTGAAGATCTCGTCAGGAATGGGGAACGAGAACCAGTTGTCCAGCGAGGGTCGCACGCGCTCAGTCAAATCCCACGGCACGGCAGAGCTGATACGCGGATCACAGACGCTCAAGTACTTTGAAAGTATGCACCTTTGCTTCCATCACCGAGACACGCTTTTTATTCAAAATGGACTAAATAGATTTTCACCCATCTACACACAATACCCGATAATGACAAAGTGAAAACATGTTAGTAAATGTATTGAAAATGAAATGCATAAAGTACCAGTCAAAAGTTTGGACACACCTACTCATTCAAGGGTCTTTATTTTTTTAAACTATTTTCTACATTGTACAATAATATTGAAGACATCAAAACTATGAAATAACACATATGGAATCATGTAGTAACCAAAAAAGTGTTAAACAAATCAAAATATATATATCTTTTTTTGAGATTCTTCAAAGTAGCCACCCTTTGCCTTGATGACAGCATTGCAGACTCTTCATTCTTTCAACCACCTTCATGAGGTAGTCACCTGGAATGCATTTCAATTAACAGGTGTGCATTAAAGTTAATTTGTGGGATTTCTTTCCTTAATGTGTTTGTGACATTTCAGTTGTGTTGTGACAAGGTAGGGTTGGTATACAGAAGATAGCCCTAGTTGGCAAAAGACCAAGTCCATATTATGGCAAGAACAGCTAAAATAAACAAAGAGAAATGACAGTCCATCATTACTTTAAGACATGAAGGTCAGTCAATCCGGAAAATGTCAAGAACTTTGAAAGTATCTTCAAGTGCAATTGCAAAAACCATCAAGCGCTATGATGAAACTGGCTCTCATGAGGACTGCCACAGGAAAGGAAGACCCAGAGTTACCTCTGCTGCAGAAGATAAGTTCTTTAGAGTTACCAGCCTCAGAAATCAGCAATTAACTGCACCTCAAATTGCACCTCAGAGTTCAAGTAAAACACATCTCAACATCAATTGTTCAGAGGAGACCGTGTGAATCAGGCCTTCTTGGTTGAATTGCTGCAAAGACACCACTACTAAAGGATACTAATAATAATAAGAGACTTGATGGGACGAAGACACATGAGCAATGGACATTAGACCGGTCAGTGGAAATCTGTCCTTTGGTCTGATGAGTCCAAATTTTTGGTTTCAACCGCTGTGTCTTTGTGAGATGCAGAGTAGGTGAACGGATGATCTCCGCATGTGTGGTTCCCACCGTGAAGCATGGAGGAGGAGGTGTGGGGGTACTTTGCTGATGACACTGGGCTTAGTGGGACTATCATTTTTTTTTCAACAGGACAATGACCCAAAACACACCTCCAGACTGTATAAGGGCTATTTGACCAAGAAGGAGAGTGATGGAGTGCTGCCACAGATAACATGGCCTCCATAATCACCCGACCTCAAACCAATTGAGACAGTTTGGGATGAGTTGGACCGCAGAGTGAAGGAAAAGCAGCCAACATGTGCTTAGCATATGTTGGAACTCCTTCAAGACTGTTGAAAATGCATTCCAGGTGAATGCAGCTGGTTGAGAGAATGCCAAAGTGTGCAAGGCTGTCATCAAATCAAATTTATTTGTCACATACACATGGTTAGCAGGTGTTAATGCAAGTGTAGCGAAATGCTTGTGCTTCTAGTTCTGACCATGCAGTAATATCTAACAAGTAATCTACCAATTCCACAACAACTACCTTATACACACAAGTGTAAAGGAATGAATACGAATATGTACATAAAAATATATAAATGAGTGATGGCCGAACGGCATAGGCAAGATGTAATAGATGGTATGGAGTACAGTATATACATATGAGATGAGTATTGTAGGGTATGAGAACATATATAAAGCAGCATTGTTTAAGGTGGCTAGTGATACATTACATCAGGATGGCAAGATGCAGTAGATGGTATAGAGTACAGTATATACATATGAGATGAATAATGTAGGTTATGTAAACATGATCTAATATAAAGTAGCAAGTGATAAATTGATTACATCAATTTTCCAATTATTAAAGTGGCTTGAGTTGAGTCAGTATGTTGGCAGCAGCCACTCAATGTTAGTGATGGCTGTTTAACAGTCTGATGGCCTTGAGATAGAAGCTGTTTTTCAGTCTCTCGGTTCCAGCTTTGATGCACCTGTACTGACCTCGCCTTCTGGATGGTAGCCGGGTGAACAGGCTGTGGCTCGGGTGGTTGCTGTCCTTGATGATCTTTTTGGCCTTCCTGTGACATCGGGTGGTGTAGGTGTCCTGGAGGGCAGGTAGTTTGCACCCGGTGATGCGTTGTGCAGACCTCACTACCCTCTGGAGAGCGTTCCGGTTATGGGCGGAGCAGCTGCCGTACCAGGCGGTGATGCAGCCCGACAGGATGCTCTCGATTGTGCATCTGTAAAAGTTTGAGTGTTTTTGGTGACAAGCCGAATTTCTTCAGCTTCCTGAGGTTGAAGAGGCGCTGCTTCGCCTTCTTCACCACGCTGTCTGTGTGGGTGGACCATTTCGGTTTGTCCGTGATGTGTACGCCGAGGAACTTAAAACTCTCCACCCTCTCCACTACTGTCCCGTCAATGTAGATAGGGGGCTGCTCCCTCTGCTGTTTCCTGAAGTCCACGATCATCTCTTTTGTTTTGTTGACATTGAGTGCGAGGTTATTTTCCTGAACACCACACTCCGAGGGCCCTCACCACCTCCCTGTAGGCCATCTCGTCGTTGTTGGTAATCAAGCCTACCACTGTAGTGTCGTCTGCAAACTTGATGATTGAGTTGGATGCGTGCATGGCCACGCAGTCGTGGGTGAACAGGGAGTACAAGGCAAAGGGTGGCTACTTTGAAGAATCTAAAATATATTTGGATTTGTTAAACTTTTTTTGGTTAATACATTATTCCATATGTGTTATTTCATAGTTTTGATGTCTTCACTATTATTCTACAATGTAGAAAATAATACAAATAAAGAAAAACCCTTGAATGAGTAGGTGTGTACAAACTTTTGACTGGTACTATAAGTATTCACACCCCTTACTCTGTACATGTTAGAATCACCTTTGTCAGCAATTGCAGCTAAGAGTCCTTTTGGATCTCTAAGAGCTTTGCACACATGGATTGTACAGTATTGGCACATTATTATTTTTCAAATTCTTCAAGCTCTGTCAAGTTGGTTGTTGATCATTGCTAGAAATCCATTTTCAAGATATTTTAAGTCAAAACTGTAACAATTAGGCCACTCGGGGAACATTCGATGTCATCTTGGTAAGCAACTCCGGTGAATATTTGGCCTTTGGTTTTAGGTTATTGACCTGCTGAAATGAGTCTTTCGGAAAGCAGACTGAAACAGGTTCTCCTCTAGGATTTTGCCTGTGCTTAGCTCTGTTCCGTTTCTTTTTATCCTAGAAAACTCCCTAGTCCTTGCCGATGACAAGCATACCTATAACATGATGCAGCCACCACTATGCTTGATAATATGGAGAATGGTACTCCGTGATGTTGTTTGATTTGCCCCAAACATTTGTATTCATGACATTAAGTACATTTTTGTGCCACATTTTTTTGCAGTTTTACTGTAGTGCCTTATTGCAAACAGGATGCATGTTTTGGAATATTTTTATTCTGTACAATATTCCTTTTCACTGTCAGTTAGGTTATTATTGTGGAGTTACTATAATGTTGCTGATCCATCCTCAGTTTTCTCCTATCACAGCCATTAAACTATGTAACATGTTTTAAAGTCACTATTGGCCTCATGGTGAAATCCCTGAGCGATTTCCTTCCTCTCCGGCAACTGAGTTAGGATGGACGTCTATCTTTGTAGTGACTGGGCGTATTGATACTCCATCCAAAGTGTAATCAATAACTTCACCATGCTCAAAGGGATATTCAATGTCTGCTTTATTTTTTTATTTTACTCATCTCCCTGGTTTTTGTAGTTGAATCTGTGTTTGAAATTCACTGCTTGACTGAGGGACCTTAGAGATGATTTGATGTGTGGGGTACGGAGATGAGGTCGTCATTCAAAAGTAATGTTCAACACTATTATTGCACACAGTGAGTCCATGCAACTTATGTGAATTGTTAAGCTGTTTTTTTTTCACTCCTGAACTTATTTAAGATTGCTGTAACAAAGGGCTTGAATACTTATTGACTCCAGACATTTCAGCTTTTCATTTGTTATTAATTTGTAAAAAAAAATCTAAACATAATTCCACTTTGACATTATGGGGTATTGTGTGTAGGCCAGTGTCACAATTTCAATTTAATCCATTTAAAATTCAGGCTGTAACACAACAAAATTTGGAAAGTCAAGTGGTTCAAAATGAGAACTGACGTGTGGAAAAAGTGACAGTCAAGCTGCCAAATGTTGTTTCAGATAAGGATGCAGAGGAAGAGTCAGAAGAAGATGAAAATTATGTCCCTTCTGAGGATTGGAAAAAGGTAAATATATTGTTTAATCATTCGTTAGATATGGTAGTTCCAGTGGCGATTTTAGCATGTAAATCTCGATGTGGCGAACTCAACTTTTTGTTTTTAGATGCATGCCAGCAAAGCCAATACACCAATGTTCCCACCTAAAAAAAAAATTGGGCACTGAGCAAATTTCAGATCTGCTGAAGACAAACTTAAACGTTGTGAAAATCCTGTGGAACTTCCAGTGCGCGTTTACTGTGAACACTGAGGCTGTAACTGCTTTTAACAGTGGCCAAGTAGGCTACTGTGGTTATTTGCTCATAGTGTAGGTCTACCAGAGTGGCCTACCATAAAAAAACAATGTCTGGATGCCTTATATGGAATACAGTATGACGAAAGGAGTCTGAATTGAAAACATGCCGACGGCAATCCCTAGCTGCTTGGCTGCTCAGTCCTGGCCCTGGGGGTCTGCTGTACTGTTGTTACTCTGGCCTTGGCCTAACACACCTGAAACCAATAATGAATGTTTCTCTAAGATCCTAAAGCTGAGTGGGGCAATCCAGCTATATTGTGTGCAAGTAAAAATAGCTCTACAGTACCATTAGGTCTGAGATTTATTATATGTAGGGTTTACTGTGTCTGTGTGTTAATGTGTAGGTGTATGTGTGTTTTCATTTAACTTTTGTTAAAAAATACATTTAAATACATTTAAAAAAAGATGGGAAGGAAGTTGTATTGGGGGGAGAGTTTAATTATTGACTAGACTGGTGGGGGTTGGGCGTGTAGGCGGCTCGGGTTGGATGGGCAGTCTTTTTATTATTATATTTTTTTTGTACTTTTGTTTCCAAGCCTTAAAAAAAAAGCGGGGGGGGGGGGGTGTTGGAAGAGTTGAGTTATGTACTAGACTGGTGGGGGTCGGGCGTGCAGGCGGCTTGGGCTGGCTGGGTGTTCTGGCTGAAATTTGATATCGAGTAGGTCTTTAATAAAACCTATCAATTTTATTTTTAGAGTTCATTTGTTAGGCTATTCGTTAAAGGTGTAACACAATATTGATTATTGAATTACATTTGATCTAGTTCAGTCTTATCAATCACTTAAACATATTTAATAATGACCTCTTACTAAGCTTGATGACTGTGGGCATTTTTACTTACTTTTTGTTGTTCTAAATAGAGATGGCATAATGGATTGTGTGGAAATGCAAAAAATTTGCTTTAGCTGGCCAAAACAATTCTGGGGGTTGACCCCCAGACCCACCGCCAGGTTAAGAGCTAGGCTGAAACACCTGTATTTTGGTGCTGCTTTACTCAAGAGACCATGTTTGTATGCGGCTTTATTAACTCAAGGGATTATTTCATTTTAGCTAAACAGGTGGGGCTCTGCCCTGAATGATGGGTCGCCACAACCTTAAAGACATGCTATTCATTTGAAGCACACTTTTGATTTTTGAAACTAAGTGAAGTGTGTGTTTTGATCTGGACAGGAAATCATGGTTGGGTCCATGTATCAGGCTGAAACACCGCCTGGCCTTTGTAAATATAAAGACTATGAGAAAGGTAAGGTGTTCTATTTGCAATTGCGATGCACTAATGAAGTTGAAGTGAAATATCTTACAATCACAGAGGTAAATAGGAAATAAAATGACTTTCTCTCTCTGCTTCCCCCCTCTCGCTCCTTTTTCCTCTCTCTCCTTCCAGTATATGAAAACGATGACCAGCTTTTATGGGACCCCGAGTTCCTTCCCGAGGGCAAGGTTGTGGAGTTTTTGTCTCAGGCGTCAAAACGAACAGGAGAGGAGAAAGGAGTGGATGCCATCCCTGAGGGATCCCATATCAAAGACAATGAACAGGTATGAAGACCACCACAGTCGAGCAGATCAGTGTTCAAACAGACTGGCGTTCAGGGTTGTGTTCAGTTAGCCGAGAGGCAGTTTAATGCAATATTTGCTCAGAAATTGTGCGACGGGTTTGATTGGTTCTCTTGTTTTTTCCTTGGGGGTTGAGAACTCGTTGTTTTGGATTTGAAAATCCAACCATTGTATAATGGAAGAGGGTGGCGCTCGGGGGCTTTGTGTGGCTGTAGGTGTTCGAGTGAGAAAGACAGGAGAGTCAACCAGTAAAAGCACAGCCCCCTTCATTGTGCCGCATTATCAAAGAGCCATTCCAGACTCTGAAGTCAGAATGACTTTGAGAGTTAGGTATTACTTGTTTTCATATGCTCAAGTAGTACCTCCACATTTCACTGTTTCAAAACGCATGCCACCTACTGAACACAAGCCATTACCATAAAGACTGTAGTATGCACTTATGTCTGTAACCGTCTTCTTTACAATCTCACCGTTGTCTTTCCACAGGCACTTTATGAGTTGGTCAGGTGTGAATTTGACACAGAGGAAGCTTTAAGAAGACTGAAGTTTAATGTGAAGGCAGCTAGAGGTAACACCTGCAGTGAACTAGTGTTGACTTTCGCTCTTGATTTCACTCATATATCTGGCATATTTTCTCTCAATATCTAACCAGTCATGTTTGGTGTATTTGAAATATTTTGATGATAAAAGCTGTCCTTGACTTATATGGGTCCTGGTTTGTGTCTGTGTGTTGTTGATGGCGTCTGAGACCTGTAACATGGTCATAGTTGAATTATATTTTATTTGAACGGAGCAGTGGTTGTGGTACTTAATAACCCTTTGCCCTCTGTCACAGAAGAGCTGTCTGTGTGGACAGAAGACGAATGTAGATATTTTGAACAAGGACTAAAAGGTTATGGGAAAGACTTTCATTCAATACAAGCCAACAAGGTAAGCAATGTCTATCTTATACAGTGCTTCCCCTATATTAATGTAGCAGCGGCAGGCCTCGGGCTGCGAAATCATTGCCGCCACTCCAAAATATATGTAAAACATACAGTGCCTTCGGAAAGTATTCAGACCCCTTGACTTTTTCTAAATTTTGTTACGTTACAGCCTTATTCTAAAATGAATTAAATCAATGTTTTTCCTCATCAATCTACACACAATACCCCATAATGATGAATAAAAAACAGAAATACCTTATTTACATAAGTATTCAGACCTTTTCTATGAGACTCGAAATTGAGCTCAGGTGCATCCTGTTTCCATTGATCATCCTTGATGTTTCTACATTTTCATTGTAGTCCACCTGTGGTAAATTCAATTGATTGTAAATTATTTGGAAAGGCACACACCTGTTTATATAAGGTGTAAGGAATTGAGCTCTGAGACAGGATTGGGTCGAGGCACAGATCTGGGGAAGGGTGCCAAAGCATTTCTGCAGCATTGAAGGTCTCCAAGAACACAGTGGCCTCCATCATTCGTAAATGGAAGAAGTTTGGAACCACCAAGACTCTTCATAGAGCTGCCCGCCTGCCAAACTGAGCTATCGGGGGAGAAGAGCCTTGGTTAGGGAGGTGACCAAGAACCCGATGGCCACCTTGACAGAGCTCTAGAGTTCCTCTGTGGAGATGGGAGAACCTTCCAGAAGGACAACCATCTCTGCAGCCCTCCACCATTCAGGCCTTTATGGCAGAGTGGCCAGACAGAAGACAGTCAGTAAAAGGCACATGACAGCCCGCTCGGAGTTTGCTAAAAGGCACCTAAAGGATTCTGACTATGAGAAACAAGATTCTCTGGTCTGATGAAACCAAGTTTGAACTCTTTGGCTTGAAAGCCAAGCGTCACGTCTGGAGGAAACCTGACACCATCTCTACAGTGAAGCATAGTGGTGGCAGCATCATGCTGTGGGGATGTTTCTCAGTGGCAGGGACTGGGAGACTAGTCTGGCTCGAGGGAAAGATGAATGGAGCAAAGTACAGATAGATCCTTGATGAAAACCTGCTCCAGAGTGCTCAGGACCTCAGACTGGAGCAAATATTCACTTTCCAACAGGACAACAACCCTAAGCACACAGCCAAGACAACACAGGAGTGGCTTCGGGACTCTAAATGTCCTTGAGTGGCACAGCCAGAGCTCAGACTTGAACCTGATCGAACATCTCTGGAGAGACCTGAAAATAGCTGTGCAGCGACGCTCCACATCCAACCTGACAGAGCTTGAGAGAATCTGCAGAGAAGAATGGGAGAAACTCCCCAAATACATGTATGGTTTTTCAACGCCGATACCGATTTTATTGGAGGACCCAAAAAAAAGCCGATACCGATTAATCGGCCAATTTTTTAACAATATATATTTGTAATAATGACAATTACAACAATACTGAATGAACAATGAACACTTTTATTTTAACTTAATATAATACAGAAATAAATGTAGTCTCAAATAAATAATGAAACATGTTCAATTTGGTTTAAATAATGCAAAAACATGTTGACTGTACCTACTTTTTGAAATGTGGTCACGGGATTTAGGGAATGTAATACATATGGAAAGATTCTATACAATACCGCCAATAGAAGTCCAATGTTTTACAAAATATGGCAGCCGATACTGGATAAATGGTCTAGTCCCGCTTCATAACTGGGTTGATGATCTGCTGCTACTCTGTACTCTACTCCACTCAATATTTATTTTTGGCTTAACTACACTGCTTGTAATGACTATATGCTGTCTTCTTATACATGTACCACCTAATAGGATTTAGTTTTATTTTGTGTATGTGTGTTTTGTTAAGTTTTGTTTTGTCCTCTAAATTGGCCATCCCATTCAACAGTGTAGTGAATGTCAATGTTTGTATCGCTGTCTTTTTAAATGTATTTTTTATTGGAAAATAATAAACATATTATAAACAAACAAATAAATAATGCAAAAACAGTGTTGGAGAAGTAAGTAAAAGCGCAATATGTGCCATGTAAAAAAGCTAAAGTTTAAGTTCCTTGCTCAAAACATGAACATATGAAAGCTGGTGGTTCCTTTTAACATGAGTCTTCAATATTCCCAGTTAAGAAGTTTTAGGTTGTAGTTATTATAGGAATTGTGACGCGTCGACTATTTATCTCTATGCCATTTGTATTTCATATACCTTTGACTATTGGATGTTCTTATAGGGACTTTAGTATTGCCAGCCTAATCTCGAGAGTTGATAGGCTTGAAGTCATAAACAGCGCTGCGCTTCAAGCATTGCTAAGAGCTGCTGGCAAACGCAGTAAAGTGCTGTTTGAATGAATACTTACGAGCCTGCTGGTGCCAACCACCGCTAAGTCAGACTGCTCTATCAAATCATAGACTTAATTATAATAAACACATAGAAATACGAGCCTTTGGTCATTAAATCCAGAAACTATCATTTCGAAAACAAAACATTCATTCTTTCAGTGAAATACGGAACCGTTCCGTATTTTATTGAACGGGTGGCAACCCTAAGTCTAAATATTGCTGTTACATTGCACAACCTTCAATGTTATGTCATAATTATTGAAAATTCTGGCAAATTAATTACGATCTTTGTTAAGAAGGAATGGTCTTCACACAGTTCGCAACGAGCCAGGCGGCCCAAACTGCTGCATATACCCTGACTCTGCTTGCACTGAACACAAGAGAAGTGACACAATTTCCCTAGTTAATATTACCTGCTAACATTAATTTATTTTAACTAAATATGCAGGTTTAAAAATATACTTCTGTGTATTGATTTTAAGAAAGGCTCATGGTTAGGTACATTTGTGCAACGATTGTGCTTTTTTCGCGAATGCGCCTTTGTTAAATCATCACCTATTTGGCGAAGCTGTGATTTGATGATAAATTAACAAGCACCGCATTGATTATATGCAACGCAGGATAAGCTAGTAATATCATCAACCATGTGTAGTTAACTAGTGATTATGTGAAGATTGATAGTTTTTTTATAAGATAAGTTTAATGCTAGCTAGCAACTTACCTTGGCTCCTTGCAGCCACAAGCTCCTTTTGATGCTGCACTCGCGTAACAGGAGGTCAGCCTGCCACGCAGTCTCCTCGTGTATTGCAATGTAATCGGCGTCCAAAAAGACCGATTATGAAAACTTGAAATCGGCCTTAGTTAATCGGCCATGCCGATTTAATCGGCCGACCTCTAGTGCCAAGCTTGTAGCGTCATACCCATGAAGACTCGAGGCTGTAATCACTGCCAAAGGTGCTTCAACAAAGTACTGAGTAAAGGGTCTGAATACTTATGTAAATGTGATATTTCAGGATTTTCTAAATTTGCAAAAAATTCTAAACCTGTTTTTGCTTTGGCATTATGGGGTATATTGTGTGTAGATTGAGGGGATTCTTTTTTTTAAATCCATTTTCGAATAAGGCTGTAGCGTAACAAAATGTGGAAGTCATGGTGTCTGGATACTTCCCGGATGCACTGTATATATTTTATATTTTGAAAATGTCTCTCTGCCCATGGCAAAATGTGTAGAATTGCAGGAAATTAGCTTTAAAACGGCAAGACCACGACATTGGCCATGCCCACTACCAAGTCCCTCCCCCACTAACTTTGCCACCGCTGCTGAAAATAATCCTAGGGGAAACACTGTATTATATATCAGATTGTATTAAATACTATGGTATCTTATTTAAAAAGTATGTTTATTTTCAGAATATTTATCTTCATGTTGATTTAGCATGTGTTTTGAAGTGGTCAGGGTTGGGGTCAGTTCCATTTTAACCTCCAACTCTCGTGAGGATTTGAAATTCAGTTCATGAATTGAAAAGCAAAAATAAAAAGGCTTGTATTTTCAATTCACAAATTGCATTTCGACTCATCCCTCGTAGACTTGACTGGGGAGTTCAAATTGAATTGAGTTCAACTCTGGAAGGCGATGGTAATAATGTCTCTCGTTGTCTGCTGATATTACATTTTTCAGGTGAGAACTAGGTCAGTAGGAGAATGTGTGGCCTTTTATTACATGTGGAAGAAGTCTGAGCGTTATGATTTCTTTGCACAGCAAACCAGGCTGGGGAAAAGGAAATACAGCCTTCACCCAGGGGTCACGTAAGTCTCTTTTCACCAGACCAAGCTAATTGTTTTGAATATTGAATTACGTCGACAAATGTGTTTATGTTATACAAATGTTTTTTTTATATATAGAAATTATATATATTCGAGATTTTTGTTTACCTGATTTTGAAATGTATTTTAAAACGCCAATCAGCAGTAGACAAAATGAAGAGTACTCCCCGCCCCGTTTCGGTAAAAGCTGAGGGATGGGGCTGAAGAAATGTAACCCCTCTCAAATTCATAGACCGAGCTATGCATGCAAACTGACCAGCCATGATACCAGATGTATAGTTCTAACCATGTTTTGAGGCTATACAGTGTTTGGTTACGTTGTTTACAAACATTGGCGTAAAACAAGCTTATATTTGGGGTTCTGGTGGGACTGTTGAACATCGGTTATATTCTTAAAAAATCAATGTGTACATATCATTAATTTATAAGTCCAAAAAACGATGTAGCAACTGCTGATTGCCCCTTTTTTAAACATATAACGGAAAATATTATTTGAAATGAAATGTAACTTGTCATGAACGGGTATTCCCTGTGACCAATACACACTCAGTATGTGTGATCACCTTAGTTTTGGGAACCATTGCTACTGTTGACACTATGTTCCAGGGGTGTGAATCTAATACCCTTTTATCACAATCTTGCCAAGCTCATCTGTACTATGTGGTCTTGGACGTTTCTTTTCACATGTTCCTGGACGCGTAACCAGGCCAGCCCAGTATGGCTTAGTAGTGTGAAAGGGGTATACAGTGGGGGGAAAAAGTATTTGATCCCCTGCTGATTTTGTACGTTTGCCCACTGATAAAGAAAGGATCAGTCTATAATTTTAATGGTAGGTTTATTTGAACAGTGAGTGACAGAATAACGCATGTCAAAAATGTTATAAATTGATTTGCATTTTAATGAGGGAAATAAGTATTTGACCCCCCTCTCAATCAGAAAGACTTCTGGCTCCCAGGTGTCTTTTATACAGGTAACGAGCTGAGATTAGGAGCACACTCTTAAAGGGAGTGCTCCTCATCTCAGTTTGTTACCTGTATAAAAGACACCTGTCCACAGAAGCAATCAATCAATCAGATTCCAAACTCTCCACCATGGCTAAGAATGGGCTACAAGACCATCTGGAATGGGCTACAAGACCATCGCTACAAGACCAATGGGCTACAAGACCATCGCCAAGCAGCTTGGTGAGAAGGTGACAACATTTGGTGCGATTATTCGCAAATGGAAGAAACACAAAATAACTGTCAATATCCCTCGGCCTGGGGCTCCATGCAAGATCTCACCTCGTGGGGTTGCAATGATCATGAGAACGGTGAGGAATCAGCCCAGAACTACATGGGAGGATCTTGTAAATGATCTCAAGGCAGCTGGGACCATAGTCACCAAGAAAACAATTGGTAACACACTATGCCGTGAAGGACTGAAATCCTGCAGCGCCCGCAAGGTCCCCCTGCTCAAGAATACATATACATGCCCGTCTGAAGTTTGCCAATGAACATCTGAATGATTCAGAGGACAACTGGGTGAAAGTGTTGTGGTCAGATGAGACCAAAATGGAGCTATTTGGCATCAACTCAACTCGCCGTGTTTGGAGGAGGAGGAATGCTGCCTATGACCCCAAGAACACCATCCCCACCGTCAAACATGGAGGTGGAAACATTATGCTTTGGGTGTGTTTTTCTGCTAAGGGGACAGGACAACTTCACCGCATCATTTGACGGGGCCATGTACTGTCAAATCTTGGGTGAGAACCTCCTTCCCTCAGCCAGGGCATTGAAAATGGGTCGTGGATGGGTATTCCAGCATGACAATGACCCAAAACACACGGCCAAGGCAACAAAGGAGTGGCTCAAGAAGAAGCACATTAAGGTCCTGGAGTGGCCTAGCCAGTCTCCAGACCTTAATCCCATAGAAAATCTGTTGAGGGAGCTCAAGGTTCGAGTTGCCAAACGTCAGCCTCGAAACCTTAATGACTTGGAGAAGATCTGCAAAGAGGAGTGGGACAAAATCCCTCCTGAGATGTGTGCAAACCTGGTGGCCAACTACAAGAAACGTCTGACCTCTGTGATTGCCAACAAGGGTTTTGCCACCAAGTACTAAGTCATGTTTTGCAGAGGGGTCAAATACTTATTTCCCTCATCAAAATGCTAATCAATTCATAACATTTTTGACATGCGTTTTTCTGGATCTTTTTGTTGTTATTCTGTCTCTCACTGTTCAAATAAACCTACCATTAAAATTATAGACTGATCATTTCTTTATAAGTGGGCAAACGTTCAAAATCAGCAGGGGATCAAATACTTTTTTCCCCCACTGTACATGTGGTGTGATTAGTGTAAGGGCTGAACTGGCAGGCTGTAGTTAGTGCTGACTGAATTGTTTAAAATAATGTTATTTATTTTATCCCTGTGTGTCTCAGGGACTACATGGACCGGCTGCTGGACGAGACGGAGAGCGCTACGTCCAGCCGGGCGGCCTCGCCCCCTCCCACCACCTCCAACAGCAGCACCAGCCACTCTGAGAGGGAGGATGGCAGTAGCAGCCACAATGGTAAGGGAACACACACAATCCCTGAGCGATTGTGGAAGGGAGAAATACACTCAGGGAACATCAATTCAAGTAGCTACATGAAATGCTGTTACAATGACTGAGAACATTTCTCATGTGAATTCTAGTGGAGACCCTTGTGTGCCTCTATATTGACAGACATGATTCATGATGTCTCAGCTCACTCGGTTTATCTTTCCTCCAACAGGTTTAGTGAGTCACAGCTCTTTATCTTTCCTCCAACAGGTTTAGTGAGTCACAACTTGGGCTCGGGAGAAGCTTCCCAATCATCCACAGGGGCGAACGAAGTCAAAGCAGAATCCGTCCAGTTCAACGGGCTCACCTCCCCCCACCCCTCTCTGGATGTTCTCCCTCCTCCCACTGACCCCCACCCCTCTCTGGATGTTCTCCCTCCTCCCACTGACCCCCACCCCTCTCTGGATGTTTTCCCTCCTCCCACTGACCCCCACCCCTCTCTGGATGTTTTCCCTCCTCCCACTGACCCCCACCCCTCTCTGGATGTTCTCCCTCCTCCCACTGCCCCCCACCCCTCTCTGGATGTTCTCCCTCCTCCCACTGACCCCCACCCCTCTCTGGATGTTCTCCCTCCTCCCACTGACCCCCACCCCTCTCTGGATGTTCTCCCTCCTCCCACTGACCCCCACCCCTCTCTGGATGTTCTCCCTCCTCCCACTGACCCCCACCCCTCTCTGGATGTTCTCCCTCCTCCCACTGACCCCCACCCCTCTCTGGATGTTCTCCCTCCTCCCACTGCCCCCCACCCATCTCTGGAGGCTCTCCCTCCTCCCACCACCTTGGACAATGAGTCCAACGGCTGCGAGGCAGTGGCCGCCACTCCAAGCCACGACAGGAACGGCTCCCTGGAGCCCCACTGTGGCAACGGTCACTACGATGACAGGCCGGCCAAAAGGTGCCGGACACAGGCGGAGCCACCGGAACCCTCCAGAACATTGACGACCCTCCAGCAAGAGGACAAATGATAATGATGACCTCTTCTCAGAGAGGTCAAAGTGCACAGAACCAAACCTAAAAAAAATAACATGGTTGTATTCATTAGTGCGCAGCAATATGTTTTGCAACAGAAAAATGAAACTAGATTTTCTTATTGGACAAGTTCAGGTAGTCCATCCCTGTTGGTCTGTTTTTTTTCTCGTTTCGGGCCTAGTGAATACAACCTATACCAACCAACCAAACACGGCTGGGCCACACCAGCAAACGGAGGGAAGGCAGCGGCCTGATTGTAACGGGGCACAACATACAGCCCTGCCTCATCCCCCATCCAACAAAACCTTGTCCCCCATCCAGCAAAACCTCCAACGCTCCACACATCCAAAGTACCACAGTTTCTGAACCCCTCCCTTCCCCCTACCTGCTACCACCTCATTATAATTCATACTGATTCTTGTACTCATTCACTTTTTTGGAGACCGATCTCGAAAATTTCTACGGAAATAATTTTTTCCCCCCCTATTTGTATTAGAATAAAAATCGGCTGTGGTATTTTTTTACTTGAAAAATATGTATATATTTTTTCAATAAATGTACTATGATTGATGGGTATTTTGCTTTCCAAGCCATTTGAAACAAAGAAATGAAAGGGCCGATGTTGAGGGTTCTTGGTCTTCGAAGGGACGATCGATATGCAGGCAGATTGGCGCTGTTGCAGGCACACTAATGCCTAGTTTTTACCTAGCGCTAACATACATTCTTTATTCTTATCTACACATAGTATTACAATGGGATAATGATTTAAATGTTTTCACTGTCCAGATCTGTCTACACTTTTTAAGATATACAAACACAATGGGTGCCTGACTATCTCCGGAGGTGGTCAGAAAGATCTGATCACAATCTGTCTTTTAATCATCTACAGCTGTCCAAAAATGTGGGCACAATCATAATGTGGACAAGAACACAGCATACCACCCTGCAGCCCACTGCTGGCTTACCTCTGAAGCTAAGCAGGGTTGTTCCTGGTTGGGAGACCAGGTGCTGCTGGAAGTGGTGTTGGCGGGCACTCTTTCCTCTGGTCTAAAATATATCAACGCCCCAGGGTAGTGATTGGGGACATTGCCCTGTGTAGGGTGCAGTCTTTCGGATTTGACGTTAAACGGGTGTCCTGTCTGGGGTCACTAAAAATCCAATGGCACTTATCATAAGAGTAGGGGTGTTAACCCTGGTGTCCTGGCTAAATTCCTAATCTGACCCACATACCATCATGGCCACCTAATCATCCCCAGCTTCCAATAGGCTCATTTGTCGTCGTAGTCCCCCCTCTCCCCTCTAACTATTCCCCAGGTTGTTGCTGTGAATGAGAATGTGTTCTCAGTCAACTTACCTGGTAAAATAAGGGTTAAAATTAAAATCCGGACAAAGGACTGATTGTGATCTGAGAACCAGGTATAAACGGGGCTTATGTTGCACTTTCATCCTTTGTGTTCTTTCTTTGGTGATAGAGTGGATAAAGCAACACTGCTGCATGACATCATTGCTTATTTGAAACCTGTGGTGTGTTCAGTTCGATTGAAGTTTGCTATGTTGCGTAACGGTTTGTACTGAACGACACGTTTCCCCAAAACATTCCAATGTTCTTTGAATGGGCTTTGAGGTACGTTTGCTCCGTTTGGTGGGTGTGGCTTGAAGCAATGGGGGACATATTTAACGAGCAGCGGCCATGCTGATCCCCAACCTCTGGTTTTTTGAGCTGGCCGTTCAGAACAGCACCGTTTCTGTTTAATTGAATGTTGCACTGTTTTTTTTTTCTGTACTGAACGTAGCCCTGACCATGGAAACATTTTAATTGCAAGAAATGAACTAATGGGAGTGTCTGTCCCTGAGGTTTGTGTAAAGCGTCTGACATCAGTGATGTCCTGTATTATAACTCATTGGTTAGAACGCTGTATTTTTTTATTAGTCAGCGTTTTCCTATTGTTTCCTTTCTCTTGTTTTTGCTAGACAGTACTTCTGTGACTTTGTGTAAAGTTTGTAAAGATTTTCTTATCTTGTACACTTCTTACACTTTTTGATAAGTCTCTTTAATCTGTGTATTTTACCATCTTTCTTGTAAGCTTTTGTTAAGGATTTATTTCCTAGGCGTTCCGAGTGGAGCTGTTCTGAAAGTAGTCATTCCTATTTCTCTGCATTTCCCTGACCCGTTTGGACATGTATTTGCAGCAAAAAGATGTTTGATTACTTGATCATGTTTCCATCTAAAAGAGAGATGCAGTGTAGTGACACTTGTCTTTTTAGGTTGAAAACGCTTTTCGAAATTGGAGACAATGTGTTACCAGTAACGTTTCTTGTCACCTCTCGTTATTAGGAACCGTAAGCTTCAATGTGAAGAACCTCCATTAGTTCCAGTGGAGGCTTAATAACGCATCGTTTTGTGTTACTGTAGCTTTTTTCATTTTTGTCTCAACATTTTACTTTGTAAGCTACTCCTGCTTTGGTCTACATTCACAAATGGTTTGTAAAACAAAAAAAAAAGCAGTTTTTTTTTGTTCTTTAAAAGCACAGCCTCGAATAATGTTGATTCAAGTAGTTTATTTGTATTTTTTATTACGTGCTGTAAGTAGTCGTCCGAAAATGACAACATTAATTAAAGTGAAGCGTATACCAAGACTGGCTGTGAATGAATAATGGTGACTATATTTAATAAATTTATTCACACTGATGTTCTGTGTTGTATTATGTCATGTTTTAGTGTGCCCTAACTGCAAAATATGCACTTTATCAATGATTTGAGGGCGGGTTAATGATTTGAAATGATTTTACTGTCCAGATCCGTCTACACTCGTATCCAAACACGTGCGCCTGACTATTTCCAGAGGTGGTCTAAAAGAACTGATCAAAATCAGAATCCATCTTTTAATTGCCCCCTGTCTAAACATGGGGCACAATCTGAATGTGGACAAGATCAGGACAAATGAGGCATATTAACACCAGGTATAAACAGGTATTTTGACACAATGTACTGACATAGTTTTACATAATTATGTGAGGACAAATTGGTCATTCTTACATTGGACAAGGTAACTAACAATGGTGTAATTTTCATACATTTTTCATCAGTATGGCAGGAAATGAAACCTAGACCATATTTCAACAACTTACATTTGAGGTTGAAATATTGGGCCTTACAAAATGTTGAACAAATGATTTTTTTTTTTTTAAAGAACTTTGCTTAGAAATTAGATTCACAAAATAAACAAAAAATAATCAAATGCATAAAACGACTCATTTCCATTGAAGAATTAAAATATGTGAAAACGCCAGGAATCAGAGGCACATTGTCGACTGCGCCTTTTAAAGGCAATTTCCACAACATTTGCAGAGATTGCATGAATTCATGGTAAGCGCTGCAGATGGCTCAAGTGGAAATAACTTTTACAGCGCTTCAACACACCTTTGATTTAATTGCGGCCAGAGTTACTGTAGAATGACTTGATTAGGCACAAATCTTCCGAAACACTTGATCCAGTCTTATGATTGTATGATTAAACAGTGGCCTTCAAATGTTTGACATAGAGTACATGTTTTACATCTCAAGCTCCAACCTTCCAGTGCACTCCCATTTAAGGCTTCTCTGTTGAAATTACAAGTAAACATTTCAGAGATGTTTATTCAGTCCAGTGAAATGAGGATAAACAGATGAATGTTATTATGCCTTGGACATAGAATGGGTCACTTTTCACTGCCATTTTGCGAAGCCAAGTATGAGCCAATGAGAAAGTTGAACAGCTGTTATTACACAACAGTATCATATGAACATTTAGATTTTTACAAGTTCTGTCAAAAATGAAGAACAATACCCCCAAGTTCATCTGTTTTCACCCTCACACACAATGAATGGCACACGTAGGATTTGCAATCCCAATTTCCTGGCTAATCTTTTTACTTTGCTTACTTGATTGTTCATCTGTGAACGTGATTATAAACACGTAGCCTTGACGATCTAAGGCCAAATCACTGCTGTAAAAAGACCAAGTGAGAGATGTTTTTTTCTGTCATGTAGTTCCGCACTGGTGGGGACCATTTCCTTTTCAACAGTTTAACTTTCTACTAAAAACTTTGCAATGGTAACAAACTGAACCTGCTTGGCGAGACACGTGCTTAACCTTAGAGCCCGACACGTTGTGACCCTTGGTGTTTGTTCCATCAATCACAGTTTATTCAGTAACCTGACCTAGACCCCAAAAGACCATCAAGCAAAACTTACCTTGCAACTACAAAAAATGCTCCAAAGATCATGGCAAACCCTGTTGCCTCGATAGGCCCAGAGAATGGATTTCTGTGGGGAATGAATGATATCCACAAAATGAAACATATTATGTAATCTAATTTTCAAAAATTATATTGGTTTCTAACAATTGAAGAGAACTTACTTCAGTAGGATTCCATCAGCCAAAATGGTTAACAAAATAGAGAATCTTCTTAAAAGTGTAAGCATGGCATAGACTGGAAGAGATTAGAGGATGCACCATACATTGGACATAATAGCCAGGACATGACGTACAATCATACCACTGTGATCTCTATGATTCACATGCATTGATCATAGAAATAAAGTGGTGAATATTCAATATCGCGGTCAATGAACAAGAAAGAGGTCATACTTGAGTCGTTTGGTTCCTAGAAGTCTTGATAGCTGATTCCGAACATACAGAAGAGGTAGGGGAAAAATCTGCAAAGACTATAGACATATATCATGTTGAAACAGGCATACTGTTTTCATTGCCTGATGCAAGACTCAGTGTACATTCCACTCCCGTTGAATACAGCTTGGGGATCCCCATTCCATTTTCACTAGAGGCCTCTTTACCATTCCCTAAGGGTTTTCCCTTGAACTTGCACATGTTCACGTTTCAGAAATTTGATGTCGGAGGGGTTGTCTTCCAATGATTTGCTACAATGTCTCCACCTTGTGGGATGCAGAAGTACACTACATGACCAAATGTATGTGGACACCTGATTGTTGAACATCTAATTCCAAAATCATGGGCATTAAGATGGAGCCCCCCCTTTGCTGCCATAACAGCCTCCACTCTTCTGGGAAGGCTTTCCACTAGATGTTGGAACATTGCATATTGTTATTTTTTTGCTCCTTTGCACCCCAGTATCTCTACTTACACATTCATCTTCTGCACGTCTATCACTCCAGTGTTAATTGCTAAATCGTAATTATTTTGTCACTATGGCCTATTTATTGCCTTACCTCCCTAATCTTATTACATTTGCACACACTGTATATAGATTTTTCTATTGTGTTATTGACTGTACGTTTGTTTATCCCTTGTGTAACTCTGTGTTGTTTGTGTCGCACTGCTTTGCTTTATCTTAGCCAGGTCGCAGTTGTAAATGAGAACTTGTTCTCAACTGGCCTAGCTGGTTAAATAAAGGTGAAATTTAAAAATAAAAAAAATAAAAAATTGCATCAGGGACTTGCTTCCATTCAGCCACAAGAGCTTTATTGAGGTTGGGCACTGACGTCGCCGTTCCAATTCATCCCAAAGGTGTTCGATTGGGTTGAGGTCAGGGCTCTGTGCAGGCCAGTCAAGTTCTTCCACATCGACCTCAAACCATTTCTGTATGGACCTCGCTTTGTGCACGGGGGCATTGTCATGCTGGAACAGGAAAGGGCCTTCCCCAAACTGTTGCCACAAAGTTGGAAGCACAGAATCGTCTGGAATGTCATTCTATGCTGTAAGATTTCCCTTCACTGGAACTAAGGGGCCTAGCCCGAACCATGAAAAACAGCCTCAGACCATTATTCCTCTTCCACCAAACTTTACAGCTGGCACTATGCATTGTGGCAGGTAGTATTCTCCTGGCATCCATCAAACTCAGATTCGTCCATCGGACTGCCAGAGGGTGAAAACGTGATTCATAACTCCGGAGAACGTGTTTCGACTGCTCCAGTGTCCAATGGCGGTGAGCTTTACACCACTCCAGCCGATGCTTGGCATTGCGCATGGTGATCTTAGGCTTGTGTGCGGCTGCTCGGCCATGGAAATCCATTTCATGAAGCTCCCGACAAACAGCTATTGTGCTGATGTTGCTTCCAGAGGCAGTTTGGAAATCTGTAGTTAGTGTTGCAAACGAGGACAGACTATGTTTACACGATACGTGCTTCAGCACTCACCGCTCCTGTTCTGTGAGCTTGTGTAGCCTACCACTTTGCGGCTGAGCCATTGTTGCTCTTAGACATTTCCACTTCACAATAACAACACTTGCAGTTGACCGGAACAGCTCTACAGGGCAGAACTTTTACGAACTGACTTGTTGGAAAAGTGGCACGTTGAAAGTCAGAGCTCTTCAGTAAGGCCTTTCTACTGCCAATGTTTGTCTATGGAGATTGCATGGCTGTGTGCTCGATTTTATACACCTGTCAGCAACAGTTGTGGCTGAAATAGCCAAATCCACTCATTTGAAGGGATGTCCACATACTTTTTTCATATAATAGCACTCACAGCTTTCAAAGAAAACAAAATCTGAGACATTATTGTCTGTTCACATTTTCGATTATATTTATACTGAAAATGTGTATAAAACCTGTATAAACAATATTTATTATTATATGATAATATTTTAGGTTGACTACAACTGATATAATCACATGCTTTACTTTTATTTTCCTGCATTTAGTGAAATCAGGAAACGCATCACCTATGCCTCCATTGCCATTCATTCCAACTAGACTGGTTTATGATTTCTCCCTGACCAAGATGGCTGCCATTTTGGCCCCATTATGGAACTTTGAGGGTTTATAACATAGATCCTATTAAATTACTGTAGGGGCTCTATGGACATAACATTGAAATAATGCCAACGTCACACAGCTTGAATATAGAAAAGCAATACAGTTCGTTCTTTTTCCTTTTAAATCACAGTAATGATTTCACACAACTCACTTCCGTGGGCAGAATACATTTAACACCTCTTAAGTAATTTATTAGAACAGGGATGTTTGCAGAGAAGTCTACCATCAAGTGGCTCAAACAGTACTACAAAAGGCTTGCGCCAGTCACCTGTGTCCATGCATTACCAGCAAGTCTTTCCAGAGCATTGTAATATAAAGCTTTCAGTCTTTCAGCCTTAAATGTACCTCTTCCCCAACCCAAATGTGTGAAGCACAGGAGGTTGGTGGCAGCTTCATTGAGGAGAACGGGCTCATGGTAATGACTGGAGCGGAATCAGTGGAATTAAATACATCTAACACATGCTTTCCAGGTGTTTGATGCCATTCCATTAGTTCCGCTCCAGTCATTATTATGAGCAGTCCTCCCATCCTGTGGTGTGAAGTATACCCACTTCGTTCAAATAAATCCTCTACTGGAAATGCTAGACACAGACGACTATACGCAAGGTTAGCAGTCATACATTCTGTAGCACTCGATTGCTCCACATTGAACGGTCCATTTCTTTCAGACAAATTATGCAGTAGTGCTGCTGTAGTAATGATAATAATAATAATAATAACAATAATAATAACAATAATAGAACAGTAACAGCAAAGATGATCACCAGGGAAAAAATAAAATACAAATTACGTTTCAGACTACTGGTGCTGATAGAAACAAGATATGTCCACAGTCGACCATCTTCCCTAGTATGAAACAACGATGTTCTCAGAAATAACAAGTACTTCAGGCAAGATAGAGCTGCTTTTGAACTTGTGGTCAAGTGCCCGGAAGATGTCAAGGTCATGACAGGGGAGTACTTTAAGTCCTATAAGTAACTATTGTTCCCGTTTACAATGAACCCAATCAATTTCACATGCACGCACACACACAAACACACACAAAGATTTGGTCACACAAAAAATACAATATATTCGTATAGTGGTCCTAAGGTTACTAGTAGTAAAGCCTGTACGACCTTCAAGGACCAGCCTAGAAATACATTTGGGCCATGGCTGCCCTGAAGACACAGGCAGTTAAGGACCAGGGACAAAGCACATGAACCACTGGTCAAGAAAAATAAGAGCTTATCAATAGGAAAATAAAGGAAATTCCCTTTCACTGCATGACAAGCAGAAGAATATTAAGATCAAGGGGTCACTCGAATACAGGTACATTTTTAAAACACAGTAAAAGATTTAGTACAAAGGTACTCAAATGTATTGAGTTTAACATCAGAGTAATACATGACTTAAAAGTCACCCCTTTCAAAATAAAAGCTCGTCTAAGATGACCCCAAAATAGTCAGATAAAGTCATGAGGAAAACCAGCCAAAGCCTCGGGGTTCCCCCCCCCCCCACACACACACACACACACCACACACACCACACACACACACACACACACACACACACACACACACACACACACACACACACACACCTCTGAAATGCATTTTTTCAAGCAGCAATACAAAAACAATATCCATGAAGTACGCATAATATCTGAAGAAAAAAAACATACTGTATGAAAACATCCCTGCTATCATGTCTCTAAATACAAAACTTTTACCAATAATTTGCTTCAGTTCAACAAGAAGTCCATTTTCCGCTTTTTTTTTGTCTTTTATCTGTCATTTTAAAACAGGTACAAATTTCAGTCCTCAGGTGTGATGACAGTCTTTTTTTTCTCGTATACTTGAAGAAGTTGTAAGCATGCAAGCCTCGTAGAGGAGGGGCCCGGAGGGGCTGATGGGGCGGGCTAGTGGCGGTGCTAGAGTATTAAGCCAGGGCCGGGAAAGCCTCTGGGTCGTCGACATTGGGAACGGACACTCCACCTGGCTGGGGACAAAGAGAGAGAGAGAAATCAGAGAATACTGGGTCGTGTTCAGTAGGGATTGGGAGGTACTACATGAACAACACAACTCAACAAGTAGAAGAACAATGATCACAGTCAACTTGAGCACCCAATTTGACTTTTTGTGGTCAGTGAAAACAGCTTTTTATGGTCACTAACCATTAAGGTTGAATGGTGGGAACCCGGTTACCGAGATTTACCAACCAAAACCACTCCCTTTTTACCCAGGATAAATAACAGAGAAACTGGTATATTCTAATAAATTATTTATATGAACACCATGGCGTGAAACAGAACTATTAAAATATATGCAATGTCTAAATCTGGCTTCTCTATGGACTGTGCATGATGAATCAGGGTGGGGACAGACAGCCCATCTCAGCATGGAGCACAGTTCTCAATGTTTGTAGACCTATCATCTCATCTTGGTAACTTTTTGTTCTTGTGACCTAGGCCTAAATTTGCTGCAGCATACTACAGTAATATTAAGACCGAATGCATGTCTAATTTACCCATCTTCAGCTGGCTTTTGGGGGTTACCTTGTTTTAGATGTGTAACGATTATCATTTTTTCAATTCTCCAGAGTTTTAAAAACAGCCCATCACTCGAATATCGTTGCTTTAAAATCAGTGCATGCATGAGCATTCACTAAGTCTTTCTCTCTCTCTCTCTCTTCATCAACTCCATTCAAATTGCATCCAAAATAGATAATCCTGAATCTAGATTGATATATAGCCCTATATATAGGATGTCCTAGCCTACCTCTTTCAGGTACATTTAATGCAGTATTAGCCTTATATTTAGCTAATTACTGATTACTGACTAATTACTAACAAGCTTCTAACTTATAGCCTCTGTCTCTTGCTCAATATGCAACCACCTGTGCTCCGCTGGCCTCTCCTTAAAAAAAGTTCCTTAGCTCTTGGAGTTCCATGCAGGAAAAGCTAGACTAGAATAACTTGTTGGACATCATTTCTTTTTAGAGGAGCGCAAGCTCTTTTTTGTTTAATGTTAAATACAGCAGCCAAGAGAACTCACGGATAGTTTGAAATAAGGGCGAACGTGCGATGGTGGTTGGCTATAGAAGTTATTTATTCAGACCCATAACCATTCAATCATTGTGAAGAGAAGTGAAAGCCTTCTACATCTAATTCTAGTCCAACATTATTAAAAGACGACATTAGAATGATGACGATAATTTAACCGTTGAACGCGAGGAAGGAATGAAGCAATAGAGAGAAAGAGGATGTAGGCTAATAACATTAGGGGAAATATTATGAAAGGTATATATGCGTCAGCCTACTAATTATACAAATAGGCCCCATTATATTTCAAACTTAAAATCAAATTCAGTAGCTTGTAACTTTGTAGACAGCTTGTGCTGCACCAGAATCGCAAGTTCTCTTCTGCTTTATCATGGTTTAACGATGTGTGTAATTCCAGTCCATGTAATATAATACAGTACAGTAATACAGTTCACGCTCAAAAAGATTAGCCTACTGGTGCTAGATTCATTTATTTACCCAAGAGAGCACATAGCTAGATACATCTATTGGTTTTTATGTGTTTCTGTCATGCGTAATGTGCAATAACCTATATCATATATGTATTGGATAATGGCACAATCATTTGGGCTTTTTTGTGCTTGGGTTCATTAAATGTGGTTAATGTAGGGCTCATAAAATGCATTTAATATATGTCTCATCAGGCTCAGGTAACATCAGGTTTGAATTTTCATGCTGATCAAAGCTATAATCAAATCCAGATTTATAATGCCACTCCCGGTTTTGGAGGGAAATACCTGGTTACCTGGGAGAAAAGTGATTTATTCTCGGGATGGAACATTTGTACAATACCGGGAAAATATTCAACCCTAGTAACCACAGCCTTTTGTGATCAACATTTACATCTATTTGTGTTCAGTGACAACAGTCTCCATTAGCGTTACCTTTTCAGATCGGCCTCCTCCCGCACCGCGACCTCCCCTTCCTCCACGGGTTCCCCCCCGCCCGCGCCGGCCCAGGTCTCCGAAGTTGATCTCCAGCTGGGCTGTAATGTCGTTGGCGGGCTTGCGGAAGTGGTGGTCCGGGCCAACTTCGTCAGGATTTCCCTGATGGAGGAAGAGTTGACGTTGTTTACATTTAGCCAGAGACCACTGATAGCAACCATCTCAACTAGCCAACATGCTAACTACTGTTTGACAGAATTTAACTCTTGATATACTATGCCAATGTGTATGAGTGTGTAGATAAAGGCTTGTTTTATCAGAATTGTATAGGGGTGAATATGTGAAACAACAGGCACCTTGAACAGAGGGGTTGTGTCTGCTTCAATCTCTGGAGCATCAATCACAGCCGGTCTCTGTAACAGCCAAGAGAAAGGACCAACAATAAGGATGAACACTTCAGTCACATTTGTAATGACATAGCCTCTTGGAGAGGGTTGTTAGCTGGTTAACATTACTATCTGGCTTATATCAGCCCTTTTGTTGGTAAATGCATAAAAAAGACCACCACAGTTATTAACAATCTTTATTAACCTTAAAGATTGTTTAGTATTGATCCGTTGACAGGAATCAATCATCAAACTTCTTTCTAACTTAAAACTTTTTTCCCAAAACTTGAAATGACACAGTTCACCAATATCACTTGAGTAGAGTACTGTATATCTGAAAATGTTCTGTAACTTAAATTGAAATCAAATTTATTTGAAATTAAAAACAAATTATTTAATTGAGTCGGTCACATCCTAAATGTAAATAACACAGAATTTTCTCAAATACGGCATGAAAACATAATGAAATATGCAAAACACAACTAGGGCTGTCACAATTACTGTATAACTGACGGTAATGAATGAAGACCGTCATAAAAATAAAATAACCATATATATATATATATATAACATAAATATATATAACATAACATATATATGGTTATTTTATTGTCATGACGGTCTTCATTCATTACCGTCAGTTATACAGTAATTGTGACAGCCCTAGATGTTTTTTGGGGGGAGGGGGGAATGAACAGCTGATTGAAGACTTTCTGCGATAACATGGACTCTTAACAACGTGATAAAACTTTGTTGCCCTTGCTGGAACAAGCAAGGTGTTGTAGCAAACTATGAATATAAGGAGCTTGGAACCTCTAACCCTGGCAATAGATGCAGTAAAGAGGTCAATTGAACTCGACCAAAACAATGGAATTGCCATGGAAACAAGTAGGGGGAAATGCCGTGGGAGAAAGATCCCGAGTCTCCTCATTGCCCCCCAGCAAAATTAGCCTACATTTAGGCTATTGTTTACACGTGTATTTTTCACTATGTTGAGGTAAAAATCATTTTATAATGCTTGTATGGATGTCAACCCAAATACATGTTCATGTCATCGTTACTAATCAACTGCATTACAGTTAAAACTACCACCACTTATTTCTGTATGCTAGCTGTGCTAACCAGCTTATATGAACAGGAGTTAGCATTTAGCAGTCACTTCTTCTAAACCTAAAAAAGGGACAACCTCTACATGTTTTGCAGCGAAAACTGCAAAATATATCCACATCGGACTTAAGTAACCACAGTGGCCTGTTCCATGACATAAATCATGAAGTATTTGACAAATATCCACTTTGTTATATCAGATTTGTTGAACTTGCGCCAATCTGGTCGTTCAATTGACTCCTTCACCCCATATAGCTGAATGGTAAACTCATGGGTACACTGGCAATGGATGTCTGCTATTGTAATGCAATCATTTCCATGGTAATGTAGAATGTTCACTCAAATGATAACTGAGGTGGCTCATGCTATGGAATGTATTTTTTGTAATGTAAATTGAGTTTAATCAACAAATCACAGCACATATTGATGGGTACACTTCCTGTTTTACTCCTATGGCTACACTTGTAATGGTCAGTCCACTCATTATGCCTTCATTGACTTGAATGGGGATGCCTGTTCTATTAATTCTATTTCTATGTCAGCCATGCAGTCAGGAGCGGAGGAAAGCAGAAAATGTGGGTCCAAATTTTTTTTCAATAATAATAATAATAATTTTACATTTGACATTTTAGTCATTTAGCAGACGCTCTTATCCAGAGCGACTTACAGTAGTGAATGCATACATTTCATACATTTTTTCCCCATACTGGTCCCCCGTGGGAATCGAACCCACAACCCTGGCGTGGCAAACACCATGCTCTACCAACTGAGCCACACGGGACCATAATAATACAAAAATATTCCTATTCGAACGGTTAATACGGAGACCCTGGTCATTTGGCTGGACAATTACGTCACCCAGAATTCCATGACCATCACAGTCCTAAACTACAACCAAATACAATGGCAAAACATCTATATACACACCTAACAGTGCACTGCACAACTACAGGTAAGCAAAAAGCAACAACAATTTTTTTTTAATATAAATTATATATACACACACACGGCTTGTGTCACTTACGTCTTTCAGCTTCTCGTCACTTACATCTTCGCTCTTGGACTTGTGCAGAACGTAGCCTTTGTTCCACTTGCTGTCGGCGCCCTCGTTGGGCTTGCGGATGTTGAACTCCACTTTGGCGCGTTCCTTGTCCTGCATGGCTTTCCATTCGTCCAGGGTCATCTCCTTGGGGCCCTCCTCCTTTGGTTCCTCCACCTCGTTCTCCCTGGAGGAGACAGAGACGCATTTGTTATTGAAAGCTATTACCATACATTGTCTGCTAGCTTTCACATTTCTGTTGTTTTGGATTTCTTCTAGATTGACTGTAGGGCTGCTTGCATTGTGGACCACGGGATGATCTGAATGTTGAGAACAGCACAAATCAGCATAAATGCAGCACCATAGAGAACCAGTACAGTGTGATGTTAACTCCAAGAACAGGTCTCCCTGGCAAAAATTGGACTAACCTGTGTGTGTGTGTGTGTGTGTGTGTGGTGTGTGTGTGTGTGTGTGTGTATGTATGCATCTCATGCGTCTTGGCATGCTCTCCACCAGTCTTTCACATTGATGTTGGGTGACTTTATGCCACTCTTGGCGCAAAAATTCAAGCAGCTCAGCTCTTCCTCTTGATCACATTCAAGAGGTTTTCAATGGGTTTCAGGTCTGGAGATTGGGCTTGATTCAAGTGTCCTTCACAAAAACAAATCTGCCCGATTCCAGCCTTGCCGATTCCACCAAATTTCACAGTGGGTGTGAGACCTGGAGAGGCCTACAAGCCAGTGTGAAAATCAGGGTTATTCCATCAAATATTGATTTCTGAACTCTTCCTAAGTTAAAACATTAGTATTGTGTTGTTTAAAAATGAATATGAACTTATTTTCTTTGCATTATTCAAGGTCTGACAACACTGCATCTTTTTGTTATTTTGACCAGTTGTCATTTTCTGCAAATAAATATTTTTATTTGGAATTTAGGAGAAATGTTGTCAGTAGGTTATAGAATAAAAAAAATTAAAAATAAATAATTTTACCCAAACACTTACCTATAAACAGTAAAACCAGAGAAACTGATAATTTTGCAGTGGTCTCTTACTTTTTTTCCAGAGCTGTATATGTACAGTTGAAGTCGGAAGTTTACTCCTTAGCCAAATACATTTAAACTCAGTTTTTCACAATTCCTGACATTTAATCAGAGTAAAAATTCCCTGTTTTAGGTCAGTTAGGATCACCAATTTATTTTAAGAATGTGAAATGTCAGAAAAATAGTAGAGAGAATGATTTATATCAGCTTTTATTTCTTTCATCACATTCCCAGTGGGTCAGAAGTTTACATACACCCAATTAGTATTTGGTTGCATTGCCTTTAAATTGTTTCACTTGGGGCAAACGTTTCGGGTAGCCTTCCACAAGCTTCCCACAATAATTTGGGTGAGTTTTGGCCGATTCCTCCTGACAGAGCTGGTGTAACTGAGTCAGGTTTGTAGGCCTCCTTGCTCGCACACGCTTTTTCAGTTCTGCCCACACATTTTTCTATAGGATTGAGGTCAGGGCTTTGTGATGGCCACTCCAATTCCTTGAATTTGTTGTCCTTAAGCCATTTTGCCACAACTTTGAAAGTAAGCTTGGGGTCATTGTCCATTTGGGAGATCCATTTGCGACCAAGCTTTAACTTCCTGACTGATGCCATGAGACTCCAACCTAACTGTATGTAAACTTCCGACTTCAACTGTATATGTATAAATAAAGGTTAAATGAAATGGAGCGAAATGGGTTGGTTGTCCCGTTTGGGGTGTGGGGTGTTTTGCACCGAGGTGTGCAGGGAAGTTAACTGGACAGGTCCAGGAAGGTGCTCACTTGTTCTCAGAGTCAGCAGGGGGGTGTGCCACTCCCTCAGGGGTTCCCTCGGGTGCAGCAGTCTGTTCAGCATCACCACTGGGAACAGAAATTCAACACAGCGAAGGAACAAACCAGTTAATATCAACAAAGGACCTGTGTCCTTGCCTACACATAATGGTCATCTCATTTAAGGGAGTAGGTAATGATTGTTTGAACACCAACCTTGTTTCGTCCTTGGGGTTCCCCCAGTTGTGAGAGCCACTCCCGCCACGCTTCTCCTCGGATTTCTGACTGTTGAGGGGAAAAAAATGGAAACCAAAAGCTCCACCATCACTACCACTAATCACAGAGCATCTGAAGATCTAATCCCTCCAAAAGACCATCACTACCACTAATCACAGAGCATCTGAAGATCTAATCCCTCCAAAAGACCATCACTACCACTAATCACAGAGCATCTGAAGATCTAATCCCTCCAAAAGACCATCACTACCACTAATCACAGAGCATCTGAAGATCTAATCCCTCCAAAAGACCATCACTACCACTAATCACAGAGCATCTGAAGATCTAATCCCTCCAAAAGACCATCACTACCACTAATCACAGAGCATCTGAAGATCTAATCCCTCCAAAAGACCATCACTACCACTAATCACAGAGCATCTGAAGATCTAATCCCTCCAAAAGACCATCACTACCACTAATCACAGAGCATCTGAAGATCTAATCCCTCCAAAAGACCATCACTACCACTAATCACAGAGCATCTGAAGATCTAATCCCTCCAAAAGACCATCACTACCACTAATCACAGAGCATCTGAAGATCTAATCCCTCCAAAAGACCATCACTACCACTTGTCCTTTAAGGACTCTGAGCAGAAATTACTCACGGTTTGTCACCGCCGCCACTGTGTCTGTCGAAGTCCCGTTTGCCCCGGGAGTCGAAGCTGTCACCCCGGCCCATGCCCCGGCCCCGTC
Source organism: Salmo salar (assembly GCF_965601325.2). Lineage (NCBI taxonomy): Eukaryota > Metazoa > Chordata > Actinopteri > Salmoniformes > Salmonidae > Salmo > Salmo salar. The sequence continues at coordinate 12,479,168 of NC_138293.1, forward strand.
CACCACGCCCACCACGGCCGCCGCCACGCCCTCTGGGGGGCCGGTCTCCGAAAGGTCTAAGGAGGCACACACACACACACACACACACACACACAGGCTCAGCATCAAGCAGCACAGATACAGAATGAGCAGCTCAGAACTACGAATACTACTTCATTGAACGTTTTAAAAACATGCAAGGATATATACCTTGCCTTCAGAAAGTAGTCATATAGCCCTTCACTTATTACACATTTTGTTGTTTTACAGCCTGAATTCAAAATGGATTAAATAAAATAAAAAAATCTCACCCATCTACACACAATACCCCATTATGACAAAGTTGAAAACATGTCTTTTAGAACATTTATTGAAAATGAAATACAGATCTAATTTACATAGGTCTGTATTTCATTTTCAATAAATTTGCTACAATTCCTAAAAACATGTAACAAGTACTCACACCCCTTTGCTATGCCACTACACCATGAGCTCAGGTGCATCCAATTCATTTTGATCATCCTTGAGATGCCACTACAACTTGGGAGTCCACCTGTGGTCAATTCAATTGTTTGGACATGATTTAGAAAGAAACACATCTGTCTATATAAGGTCCCACAGTTGACAGTGTATGTCAGAGCAGAAACGATACCATGAAATCCAAGGAACTGTCCCGAGATCTCTGATAGAATTGTAATGAGGCATATATCTGGGATATAAAACAATTTCTATAGTATCGATAGTATAGAGAACTGTGATCTCCGTCATCGGGAAATAGAAAAAAATATGGAACTACCCAGACTCTGCATAGAGCTGGCCTTCCGACCAAACTGAGTAACTGGACAAGAAGGACCTTGGTCAGGGAGGTGACCAAGAACCCAATGACCACTCTGACAGAACTACAGAGTTCCTTGGCTGAGATGGGAGAACCTGCCAGAAGGACAACAGTTTCTACAGCACTTCACCAATCTGGACTTTATGGGAGAGTGGCCAGACAGAAGCCACTCCAGAGAAAAAAGGCACTTGACAGCACGCCTGGAGTTTAAAAAACGCACGTGAAAGACAGAGGCAAAAGATTATGTGGTCTAATGAGACAAAAATTTAACTAAATGTAAAGCACAATGTCTGGAGAAAAACAGGCACAGATGATCATCCGTCTAACACCATCCCTACATTGAAGCATGGTGGTGACAGCATCATGCTATGGGAATGCTTTACAACGGCAGAGACTGTGAGACTGGTATGGATAGAGGGAACAATGAATGGAGCCAAATACAGGCAAATCCTTGATGAGAACCTGCTTCAGAGTGCAGAAAACCTAAACTGGGGTGAAGATTTACATTCCAACAGGACAAGCATACAACCAAAGCAAAACTGGAATGGCTTCAGAACAAGCATGTGAAAGTCCTTGAGTGGCCCAGCCAAAGACCAGACTTGAATCCCATTGAAAATCTGTGGAAAGACGAAGATTGCTGTTCACCACTGCTCCCAATCTAACTTAACAGAGCTTGAGAAAAATCCGCAAGGAAGAATGAGAGAAAATCCCCAAATCCAGATGTGCAAAGCTGATACAAGTCGACTCAAAGCTGTAATCGCCGCCAAAAGTGCTTCTACAAAGTAATGACTCAGGGGTGTGAATACTTAAGATATTTCTGTATTTCATTTACAATAAATTTGCAAAGATTTCTAAAAACATGTTTTCACTAATTTTATCCATTTTGAATACAGGCTATAACAACAAAATAAGTCACGTTGTATGAATACTTTCTGAAGGCAATGTTGGTTATAGGTTGTGAGGATAATAGGTGTGATTTTGACAGGTTTGTTTGCATTGCTTTAGCTAGTAGTGAGCACAAACTACAGTCAACGGCAAGAGAGAAGTGTCATCTGACACTTAGAAATAACGAACTGAAGCATACAGTGTGTCCCGGACATCTGTCTATCCCACGATTCCCAGACGGCCAGATTTCATCAACGATAATAATTATAATTAACAAACAATGTCTCTAAGCATTGTCATTTAGTACAGCAACTACTCACTTGTCTGCAGAGAACTCTCCTCTCTCTCCGACGTCGGGCTTGTCCTCGAGGGGTTTATCGAAACGGCGCTCACGTGGGGGTCTCCTGTTGTCTGGCCTCCTCTCGGCGGCGGGCCGCCCCTCGCCCTGCCCGGCCTGGTGCTGGGAGCCAGGTTGGCCCTGCTGGTCCGGCCTCCGGTCCACCCGCCTGATACCTGCCACCACAACAACAACACATGGAGGCTTTAGAGGTGGACACCGATATGACTACAGACTAATTAGGAGGGCGGTGCAGACAAAACCCACATGAGCACCACTCTTTCAATAATACTTTTTGATCAAATGTTATTTATCACATGCGCCGAATACAACAAATGTAGACCTTACCGTGAAATGCTACTTACAATCCCTTAACCAACAATGCAGTTCAAGAAATAAAGTTCAGAAAAGATTTACTACATAAACTAAAGTATAAAATAAAAGTTAGACAAAATAACAATAACGAGGCTATATACACAGGAGGTACCGGTACTGAGTCAATGTGCGGGAGTACAGGTTACTCAAGGTAATGTGTACATGTAGGTAGGGGTAAAGTGACTATAAACAGAGAGTAGCAGCAGTTTAAGGGGGGGGGGGGGGGTGTCAATGCAAATCGTCTGGATAACCTTTTAATTGTTCAGGAGTCTTATGGCTTGGGGGTAGAAGCTGTTTAGAAGCCTCTTGGACCTAGACTTGGCGCTCCAGTATCGCTTGCCATGCGGTAGCAGAGAGAACAGTCATTGACAAGAGTGGCTGGAGTCTGACAATTTTTAGGGCCTTCCTCTGACCTGGTATAGATGTCCTGGATGGCAGGAAGCTTGGCCCCAGTGATGTACTGGGCCATACACACTACCCTCTGTAATGCCTTGCGGTCGGAGGTCGAGCAGTTGCCATACCAGGTGGTGATGCAACCAGTCAGGATGCTCTTGATGGTGCAGCTGTAGAACATTTTGAAGATATGAGGACCCATGCCAAATCTTTTCAGTATTTCACATCTGATGAGCGTCGGAGCCGGTGTAGTACAATTCGATCTTAGTGCTGTATTTACGATTTGCCTGTTTGATTGTTCGTCGACGGGCATAGCGGGATTTCTTATAAGCTTCCGGGTTACAGTCCCGCTCCTTGAAAGCGTCAGCTCTACCCTTTAGCTCAGTGCGAATGTTGCCTGTAATCCTAGGCCTCTGGTTGGGGTATGTACGTACAGTCACTGTGGGGACGACATCATCGATGCACTTATTGAATGTGGTGTACTCCTCAATGCCATTGGAAGAATCCCGGAACATATTCCAGTCTGTGCTAGCAAAACAGTCCTGTAGCTTAGCATCTGCTTCATCTGACCACTTTTATATTGACCGAGTCATTGGTGCTCCCTGCTTTAATATTTGCTTGTATGCAGGAATCAGGAGGATAGCATTATGGTCAGATTTGCCAAATGGAGGGCGAGCTTTGTACATCTCTGTGTGTGGAGTAAAGGTGGTCTAGAGTTTTCTTTTCCCCTCTGGTTGCACATTTAACATGCTGGTGGAAATTTGGTAAAACGGATTTAAGTTTCCCTGCATTAAAGTCCCCGGCCACTCTGGCCTGCTCGCCTCCCTACCTCTGAGGAAGCACAGTTCCCGCTCAGCCCAGTCAAAACTGTTCGCTGCTCTGGCACCCCAATGGTGGAACAAGCTCCCTCACGACGCCAGGACAGCGGAGTCAATCACCACCTTCCGGAGACACCTGAAACCCCACCTCTTTAAGGAATACCTGGGATTGGATAAAGTAATCCTTCTAACCCCCCCCCCCCCTTAAAAGATTTAGATGCACTATTGTAAAGTGGTTGTTCCACTGGATATCATAAGGTGAATGCACCAATTTGTAAGTCGCTCTGGATAAGAGCGTCTGCTAAATGACTTAAATGTAAATGTAGGAGCACCGCCTCCGGATGAGCGTTTTTCTGTTTGCTTACGGCGGTATACAGCTCATTGCGTGCGGTCTTAGTGCCAGCTTCGGTCTGTGGTGGTATGTAGACAGCTATGAAAAATACAGATGAAAACTCTCTAGGTAGATAGTGTGAGATACTCTACCTCAAGCAAGCAAAACCTCGAGACTTCCTTAGATATCGTGCACCAGCTGTTGTTTACCAATATACATAGACTGCTGCCCCATGTCTTACCAGAGGCTGCTGTTCTATCCTGCTGATACAGTGTAAAACCCGGCAGCTGTATGATGTTCATGTCATCGTTTAGCCACGACTCGGTGAAACACAAGATATTATAGTTAATGTCCCGTTGGTAGTTTAATCTTGCTCATAGGTCATCGATTTTATTTTCAATTGGTTTTACACGCTCGCCTACGAATTCTCAGAAGGCAGCCCGACCTCCGCCCCCTTTTTCTCCGTCTTCTCTTCACACAAATGACAGGGATTTTAGCCTGTTCCCGGGAAAGCAGTATATCCTTCACGTCGGACTTGTTAAAGGAAAAAGCTTCTACCAGTTCATGGTGAGTAACCGCTTTTCTGATGTCAATAAGTTATTTTCGGTCTTAAGAGACAGTAGCAGCAACATTATGAACAAAATAACTTACAAACACACACACACACACACACACAAAAAATAACACAGTTGGTTAAACAAATCAAAATATATTTTATATTCTTCAAAATAGCCATCCTTTACCTTGATGACAGCTTTGCACACTCTTGGCATTCTCTCAACCCGCTTCATGAGGAATGCTTTTCCAACATTCTTGAAGGGGTTCCCACATATGCTGAGCACTTGTTGGCTGCTCTGGGTCTTCAGTTCCTGTGGCGGTCCTCATGAGAGCCAGTTTCATCATAGCACTTGATGGTTTTTGCGACTGCATTTGAAGAAACTTTCAAAGTTCTTGAAATTTTCTGGATTGACTGACCTTCATGTCAAAGTAATGATGGACTGTCATTTCCCTTTGCCTATTTGAGCTATTTGAGCTGTTCTTGCCATAATATGGACTTGGTATTTTAGAAAATAGGGCTGTCTTCTGTATACCACCCCTACCTTGTCACAACATAACTGATTGGCTCAAACGCATTAAGGAAAGAAATTCCACAAATTAACTTAACAAATCACACCTGTTGATTGAAATGCATTCCAGGTGACTACCTCATGAGGCTGGTTGAGAGAATGCCAAGAGTGTGCAAAGCTGTCAACGCGGGAGAAAGTGCATGTTATAAAATAATATTTAATAGTGTTGCACCATTATTCTTACTAGAGGTCGACCGATTATGATTTTTCAACGCCGATACCGATAATTGGAGGACCAAAAAAAGCCGATACCGATACTTGGAGGACCAAAAAATCCGATACCGATTAATCGGCCGATTTTTTTAATGTATATATTTGTAATAATGACAATTACAACAATACTGAATGAACACATAATACATCAATAAAATCAATTTAGTCTAAAATAATTAATGAAACATGTTCAATTTTGTTTAAATAATGCATAAACAAAGTGTTGGAGAAGAAAGTAAAAGTGCAATATGTGCCATGTAAGAAAGCTAACGTTTAAGTTCCTTCCTCAGAACATATGAAAGCTGGTGGTTCCTTTTAACATGAGTCTTCAATATTCCCAGGTAAGAAGTATTAGGTTGTAGTTATTATAGGACTATTTCTCTCTATATGATTTGCATTTCATATACCTTTGACTATTGGATGTTCTTATAGGCACTTTAGTATTGCCAGTGTAACAGTATAGCTTCCGTCCCTCTCCTCGCTCCTACCTGGGCTCGAACCAGGAACACATCAACAACAGCCACCCTCGTAGCAGCGTTACCCATGCAGAGCAAGGGGAACAACTACTCCAAGTCTCAGAGCGAGTGACGTTTGAAACGCTATTAGCGCGCACCCCGCTAACTAGCTACCATTTCACATCGGTTACACCAGCCTAATCTTGGGAGTTGATAGGCTTGAAGTCATAAACAGCGCAATGCTTGAAGCATTGCGAAGAGCTGCTGGCAAAACGCACGAAAGTGCTGTTTGAATGAATGCTTACGAGCCTGCTGGTGCCAACCATCGCTCAGTCAGACTGCTCTATCAAATCATAGACTTAATTATAATATAATAAAACACACAGAAATACGAGCCTTAGGTCATTAATATGGTCGAATCCGGAAACTATCATCTCGAAAACAAAACGTTTATTCTTTCAGTGAAATACGGAACCGTTCCGTATTTTATCTAACGGGTGGCATCCCTAAGTCTAAGTATTGCTGTTACATTGCACAACCTTCAATGTTATGTCATAGTTCGCAACGAGCCAGGCAGCCCAAACTGTTGCATATACCCTGACTCTGCATGCAATGAACGCAAGAGAAGTGGCACAATTTCACCTGGTTAATATTGCCTGCTAACCTGGATTTATTTTAGCTAAATATGCAGGTTTAAAAATATATACTTGTGTATTGATTTTAAGAAAGACATTGATGTTTATGGTTAGGTACAAGTTGGAGCAATGACAGTCCTTTTTCGCGAATGCGCACCGCATCGATTATATGCAACGCAGGACAGGCTAGATAAACTAGTAATATCATCAACTAGTGATTATGATTGATTGATTGTTTTTTATAAGATAAGTTTAATGCTAGCTAGCAACTTACCTTGGCTTCTTACTGCATTCGCGTAACAGGCAGGCTCCTCGTGGAGTGCAATGTAAAGCAGGTGGTTAGAGCATTGGACTAGTTAACCGTAAGGTTGCAAGATTGAATCCCCAAGCTGACAAGGAAAAAAAATCTGTCGTTCTGCCCCTGAACAAGGCAGTTAACCCACTGTTCCTAGGCCGTCATTGAAAATAAGAATGTGTTCTTAACTGACTTGCCTAGTTAAATAAAAAATTATTATAATAATAATAATAAGAATAATCATCATTCGGCAAATCGGTGTCCAAAAATACCGATTACCGATTGTTATGAAAACTTGAAATCGGCCCTAATTAAATCGGCCATTCCGATTAATCGGTCGACCTCTATTCTATTGTTCTGTGAATGATTGGATACAGCCAGTATTGCTCCAAAGGCACATCACTTATTCGCATACAGCCAGTAGTCATCCAAAGCCCCACCCCCCCTCGCCCAAACTTTTCTCATCGGATCTACACGACTCACGTAGGTCACCTATTTTGGATTCAAAACGGCGAATTTCACCTAAAGGTGACTAGTTTGCATCCCTGTAGCTAACGTCAGCTAACCGGCGAAAAAGCTTGGGGTAAACAAACAGTGATGCAAGTATTGTGCGACAGCTTTACTAACTTCACTGTCAGTCTTAGCAGGTCGGGAAACAAATTAGAGTGACAGAATAAGTATCACGCAAATAATTTGTTGTTGTGACAGCCAAGTATGTTAATAACGACAAGTGAGGCTGCTGAAAACATTTATTGAAACAACAAAAAAGTGTCAGTAGTTTGCTTTGGATGATGACAAAGTTAGCCTAATTACATGGGAGTAACAGGGATATCCTATGGCTGTACCCTGTACCCTGCAGAAATATGCAGAAATTGCTCAACCATTTTCTGGTTACTAAAATTGTAATAGTTTGCCTAATTTCAATATGTGACAAAACAAGCAAGTATGTTTTAGAGAAACATTGTGGCATCTAAACCATTGAGAAATATATTTTCCATAAACAAAAATATTGTTTTCAGCTGTTTGAAGCTAGTGTGCAAAACCGAAAGTAAAAGGAAGCATAGAAAAAGCATAGAAATAAAGCACATTGAAATCAAGTCTAAGAAGCCGTAGATATTTTCTATGTAATGACAGATCTGTAACTAATATTTATATGTGAATTTGTTACAAAAAGTTACATATAACAGCTAACAACATGAACTATGGGCCAGCTGTCAGTAAAGGTGTTAGGGTTACTCCAGAGGAAGTTGCTGAGCTAGTTCATGAGGGTGTTGTGTTACCCTGTCATTCTTACTTTGACAGCATGCACCTTTGATTCCAGGCAGACACGCTTCGTTCAATGCATTTAGTTAGTGATAATATTTAGAGGGGCCTTAGCTAGCTAATATTACTTTGGTTGTGGTGGACATCTGGCCAGATGCACCCGTTCACAAAAACATTGCGCATGCACTTCGAGGAAATAACAGCTTGTTAGCTATAAAGTGAAGTACAGTAACATCTGTTTAGAAAAGCGGATGCGCAGATGAAAACAAACGCCAACACGCTAGTTCCACTGTCATAACACTTCACGGAATAAGCTACCTACATGAAAACAGTACTATGCAATAACTTGATAGTCAGCTTGTACCGTTTATCCACCTGCACCGGACTTTGGTTGGCTAGGTCGCGCGAACTACCTAGCTTGCTAATGATGCAGGTGCAGCATCACGCACGGGCCTCATTCAACTCGATATTTCTGACAGTTCAGTAGCATCACTGTTGTTTTGAAGAATAGCTAGTTAACTACGCAGCTTGTCCCGCAAATCCCTAGAAGAGACAGATAGCCATCTTCTTTCTTAGCTAAATACAAAGCTAACTAGCTAGCTATATTATGAATATGTGCACCAAGCTCAAGCTGTTTCACAACAAAAACATTAACCTGCGCAGCAACCACAGCGCCATCATTTACAACGTCCACATCCTGCAGGTGGAATGGATTTCAGCGAGAGGCGGGCCAGAGTGCACAGGTGGATGCTATCCAATGCATGATTAACCCGTCTAATAATGCATTGGATATGTGCATGTTTGCAATGGGTTCTTCTGTTGCCCTCTAAATTGATCGCAACAGGACAGAACCCATGTTGTTGTTAGCAAACTGGCTAGGTTTTTGCAGGTTTTGAAATACACGCACCACCAATTTGTCAGCGTGCACCTTTACCTTCTTTCTTCAGAGGTACTGCAGCCTGTGTTTCATCTTTCTTGTCAAGGAGCGGATTCTTCCTGTCCTTCTGTGACTCCTTCTTGGGCTGCTTGGCGGCTTGGGCTGCAGACTTGGTGAGACCAGCTGCAGCCGCCTCTTTCTTCTTATTCTCCGCCGCCTTTAACACCTCGAAAGGGTCTGATTCATCGTCCAAGAGCTGGTCGAACCGATTGGTTACGATGCAGCCGAAGCTTTCTTGCAGATGCCCGGGCATGATCGCGCCCCTTCAGCGGAATTCACCTCCGATTCTACGAGGCTTGGTGCGAACAATTCGCTAGATACTACCTACCACAAGATGGCTGGGAAATGTACCTCTTCTCTTCCGGCGCGAGGAATATCCGTTATATTCAGTAGTGCGATATGGGGCATGTAGTCGTCTAGTCCAGGATTTTCCAAACTCGGTCCAGCTTGTAAACAATTGCATATATCGTGTAAGGTGACAACTGTTTGATTATTCATTAATCCCATTAGCCATTAAATACTATTGCTATTAAAATGCATGTTCATTGACAAAACAAAATGCCTTTACACTGCTGACTGGTTAAGAAATCAAATCAAACTTTATTTGTCACATGCGCCGAATACAACAAGTGTAGACCTTACCGTGAAATGCTTACTTACAAGCCCTTTTAACCAACAGTGCAGTTCAAGAAGAGTTTAAGTAAATATTCGCGCTCTAGCGACTCCTTGTGGCGGCCGGGCACATGAACACTGACTTCGGTTGCCAGCTGAATGGTGTTTCCCGACAGACACACTGGTGCGACTGGCTTCCTGGTTAAGCGAGCAGTGTGTCAAGAAGTAGTGCGGCTTGGAGGGGTCGTACGGCTCTTGACCTTCGCCTCTCACGAGTCCGTACAGGAGTTGCAGCGATGGGACAAGACTGTAACTACCAATTGGATATCACGAAAGGGGTAAAAAAGACCCCAAATAATAAAATAATTCATGTTCTATAAGGCTACACCACACCGTAGCAGCCTGTGTGTAGAATGATGAAGCTATCAGGTAAAGAGACATGGCTGGTGTCTTAGTTACACCAGTGAGCTTGGCTATTTCAGTTCACACACTCAGCAATACAGACCACACCAACTGTTGTTGCTCTAACATTTTAGTTCTAACAAATGAAACGAGATGGGCAAAAATCGTTCATTTTAAACGTACAGTTTAATAAAAGTTCTACAGCTCACAAGTAGCTCTTCATCTTACCATAAGGCAGCACCTGTGAACCTAACACTCACAGAAAATGAATGCTTTGGCATCATTTATCTATCTAATTTTGGTCAAATTATTACCATGTGTGCTTTATTATTCACAAAAGGTCTTCATAGCATAGAGCCACCACATTTAGATCAATGAGTTAGCAGCAGGAATTTACAGCCTAGTCCCTTTCAAAGTGACAATAACAAATGACCCCTATTCAATTCTATTTTAATAGCGTTGCAGTATAGGTGCTATTTGGAACCAGAAAGAGATCCATCTGATCTTTGTTAGAGGGTTTCTCCATTGTCTTACGTCAGATAGCGCGACGATTCCACTTGCACTGATTGGTTGCCATCTGACGTAAGACAATGAAAGTGTAGTGCCTCATGGCGATGGTTAATTTATACAGAGGACACTGTTTCCTTATATTCACACCTGAGTAAAACCGTTTCATCCATATAGATTCTATGTTATAGAATAAAAGTCAAGTGGTTAAACTAGTCAGTCAAGGAGAATAGCTGGACAAAAGACTACTCTGTCTGGTGGAGGTACTTTTTGTAAGCTTGTTTATCATCATCCTCCTCTTTTAATCTCTTATGAGTAGCTTTTTCCATTTCCAGCAGTTTCACATACAGGGCCTCTGACACGTCGTCATCTACGTCCATCTGAAAAACACAAAACAGCAAAGCCATGGAAGAACAGCCTAGATAACCTTACCTTTTAAACGCTATAACATAACATGAAAATGTCTAGATAAGCTTTTTTCTTTCAATTTGAAAGAAAGAGGCATATAATTTGAATTAAATCCCCCTGTATTTGTATTTATTATGGATCCCCACTCTTCCTGGGGTCCAGCAAAATTAAGGCAGTTTATACAATTTAAAAAATATTAAAAACAGGCCCCTACTCTACTACCACATATCTACAACACAAAATCTGTGTGTACGTGTGTGTATAGTGCGTGTGTGAACGTAAAACTATGACATCAACCCTTATCAGACTGAAATATTCATATAGAACCTGTTCACACCTTCACAGATGTTTATCTTGGGCCTTGCTTTCCAAAAACTTTTTACGAGACACTCTCACTTGTCGAGGTTGCGTGTAGTTGCTCCCCATGCATGACGTCAAACTGTGGTACTTTGGATCCAGGGACTCCGGTTTTTGCACAAACAGCAAGTGCTATAAAAGACAGGATTAAATTTCCCATTATGAAAAATCACTGAAAGGAATTAGAATCAAAACATTTTAAGCTGTTGAGAGTGACATATTCAACTGTAAAATCAGCTTCTGTATAAACACACCAAAATCACCAGATAAGTATGTGATAATGCAGTAATCCCATGAATACCCAGCGCCGCCTGAATACCCAGCGCCGTCTGAATGCCCAGTGCCGTCTGAATTCCCAGTGCCGTCTGAATGCCCAGTGCCGTCTGAATGCCCAGCGCCGTCTGAATGCCCAGCGCCGTCTGAATACCCAGCGCCGTCTGAATACCCAGCGCCGTCTGAATACCCAGTGCCGTCTGAATGCCCAGTGCCGTCTGACTGCCCAGTGCCGTCTGAATGCCCAGCGCCTTCTGAATGCCCAGTGCCGTCTGAATGCCCAGTGCTGTCTGAATGCCCAGCGCCGTCTGACTGCCCAGCTCCGTCTGAATGCCCAGTGCCGTCTGAATGCCCAGTGCCGTCTGAATGCCCAGTGCCGTCTGAATGCCCAGCGCTGTCTGAATGCCCAGCGCCGTCTGACTGCCCAGCTCCGTCTGAATGCCCAGTGCCGTCTGAATGCCCAGTGCCGTCTGAATGCCCAGTGCCGTCTGAATGCCCAGCGCCGTCTGACTGCCCAGCTCCGTCTGAATGCCCAGTGCCGTCTGAATGCCCAGTGCCGTCTGAATGCCCAGTGCCGTCTGAATGCCCAGCGCCGTCTGACTGCCCAGCTCCGTCTGAATGCCCAGTGCCGTCTGAATGCCCAGTGCTGTCTGTACTGGTGCATCAAGGCTCAGACCAAAAGACTCCTAAACAGCTTCTATTTATATATTCCTGCTATCAGTCACTTTTCAGCCCTGTTTACATGTACAGTGCATTTGGAAAGTATTCTGACCCTTGGACATTTTCCACATTTTGTTACTTTAAAGCAGGGGTGGGCAACTCCAGTCCTCGAGGGCCTGATTGATTAGATATCATCCTGACCAACCTGCCCTCTAAATACACCTCTGCTGTCTTCAACCAGAATCTCAGCGATCACTGCCTCATTGCCTGTGTGCGTACTGGGTCCTCGGTCAAATGACCACCCCTCATCACTGTTAAATGCTCCCTAAAACACTTCAGCGAGCAGGCCTTTCTAATCGACCTGGCCCGGATATCCTGGAAGGATACTGACCTCATCCCGTCAGTAGAGGATGCCTGGTTCCTCTTCAAAAGTGCTTTCCTCTCCATCTTAAATAAGCATGCCCCATTAAAAAAATGTAGAACCAGGAACAGATATAGCCCTTGGTTCACCCCAGACCTGAGTGCCCTTGACCAGCACAAAAACATCCTGTGGCATTCTGCATTAGCATTGAATAGTCCCCGCAATATGCAACTTTTCAGGGAAGTCAGGAACCAATATACTCAGTCAGTTAGGAAAGCTAAGGCTAGCTTTTTCAAACAGAAATTTGCTTCCTGTAGCACTAATTCCAAAAAGTTTTGGGACACTGTAAAGTCCATGGAGAATAAGAGCACCTCCTCCCAGCTGCCCACTGCACTGAGGATAGGAAACACTGTCACCACCGATAAACCTCCGATAATCGATAATTTCAATAAGCATTTTTCCACCTGGCTACCCCTACCCTGGCCAACATCTCAGCACCCAATGCAGCAACTTGCTCAAACCCCTCCCGCTTCTCCTTCACCCAAATCCAGACAGCTGATGTTCTGAAAGAACTGCAAAATCTGGATCCCTACAAATCAGCCGGGCTAGACAATCTGGACCCTCTCTTTCTAAAATGATCAGCCGAAATTGTTGCAACCCCTATTACTAGCCTATTCAACCTCTCTTTCATCTCGTCTGAGATCCCCAAAGATTGGAAAGCTGCCACGGTCATCCCCCTCTTCAAAGGGGGAGACACTCTAGACCTGAAGTTGGAATCTTATATCTCCCTCTCTAACTTTAAGCATCCGCTGTCAGAGCAGCTTACCGATCACTGTACCTGTACACAGCCAATCTGAAAATAGCACACCCGACTACCTCATCCCCATATTATTGCTTACCCTCTTGCTCTTCTGCACCCCAGTATCTCTACTTGCACATCATCATCTGCACATCTATCACTCCAGTATTAATGCTAAATTGTAATTATTTCACCTCTATGGCCAATTTATTGCCTACCCCCCTACTCTTCTACATTTGCACACACTGTACATAGATTTTTCTATTTTTCTTTTCTATTGTGTTATTGACTGTACGTTTGTTTATGTGTAATTCTGTGTTGTTGTTTTTGTCACACTGCTTTGCTTTATCTTGGCCAGGTCGCAGTTGTAAATGAGAACTTGTTCTCAACTGGCCTACCTGGTTAAATAAAGGTGAAACAAATAAAAAATTAAATAAAAAATGGTGTCACACTTTTTCTCCATCCCTAGAAAACACAGCTGATTAATCTGATTACATTCTGAACTGAAGATCATGATTAGGTGTGTTAGCTGGGGCAAAACTGTGACACCAATCAGGCCCTCGAGGACTGGAGTTGACCACCCCTGCTTTAAAGCTTTATTCTAAAATGTATTAAATCTATGTTTTCCCTCATCAATCTACACACAGTACCCCATAATGACAAAGCAAAAACAGGTTTTAAGAAATGTTTGCAAATGTATAACATTTTTTATAAAAATACCTTATTTACGTAAGTATTCAGACCCTTTGTTATGAGACTCGTAATTGAGCTCAGGTGCATCCTGTTTCCATTGATCATCCTTGAGATGTTTCTACAACTTGATTGGAGTCTATGATTGGGAAAGGCACACACCTCTCTATATAAGGTCCCACAGTTGACAGTGCATGTCAGAGCAAAAACCAAGCCATGAGGTTGAAGGAATTGTCTGTAGAGTTCCGAGACAGGATTATATCGAGGCACAGATCTGGGAAAGGGTAACTAAAAATGTATGTAGCATTGAAGGTCCCCAAGAACACGGTGGCGTCCATCATTTCTAAATGGAAGAAGTTTGGAACCACCAAGACTCTTCTTAGAGCTGGCCGCAATCGGGGGAGAAGGGCCTTGATCAGGGAGGTGACCAAGAACCCGATGGTCACTCTGACAGAGCTCCAGAGTTCCTCTGTGGAGATGGGAGAACTTTCCAAAAGGACAACCATCTCTGCAGCACTCCACCAATCAGGCCTTTATGGTAGAGTGGCCAGATGGAAGCCACTCCTCATAAAAAGGCACATGACAGCCCGCTTGGAGTTTGCCTAAAGGCACCTAAAGGACTCAGGAAATAAGGTTTGAGCTGCACACTCTAGGAGCTAAGATGCAAAAATGTTATATCCAACGCTTCGACAGCCAAGCTGTCTTCATCAGGGTATGATCACAAACACGGCGAGATGACTCATTTATATAGTGTCAAAAGACACACAGGTGTCTGTAATCATGGCCAAGTGTGGCCTAATATCATTGGTTAATTCTCAAATATAAAAATGGCATCCAAAGAACAGCATACAAAAACCAAACGGATAGCATACGATCATAGATTCATTTTAGACTACACAAGCTTACAAACAATTACAATGGCAAAGTCACAATAATCACAAGAATGGGTTAAGATCAAAGTCTATGTTGAGACCGAAGGGTGCAAGGGTCTTTAAATTAAAGATCCAGGCAGCCTCTCGTTTTAACAATAAATTATCAAGGTCACCCCCTCTCCTAGGGAGGGTGACATGTTCGAATCCAATATAATGCAGAGACGAAATCGAGTGGTTTGCTTCCAAAACGTGGGCCGCAACTGGGTACGTTTAGTTTTTGCACCTAATGGTGCTACGATGCTCTGAGATACATACTTTTAATTCACGCTTTGTTTTACCCACACATTTTTACCACAAGGACAAGTTATAAGATAAATAACTGCCTTAGTGGAGCACGTAATAACACCTTTGATTGGGATCGATTTCCCTGTTTGTGGGTGTTTGAAGGATCTACATTTATAAGTGCCATTGCATTGAGTACAGTCATTACACTTGTAATTTCCATCCAGTAGGGGCGCAAATAGACGTTGTTCAGGAATATCTTGGGGTGGTAAATCAGAGTGAATGTGACGATCGTCACATCACGATCGAGCAATACAAAAACAAGATCCCACAACCCAGGTGGGAAAAAACCCCTACTTAAGTATGATCTCCAATTAGAGACAACGAGGACCAGCTGCCTCTAATTGGAGATCATCCCAAACAAAACCAACATAGAAATACAAAACTAGAAAATGAACATAGAAATACAAAACATAGAAAAACACCCCCTGTCACGCCCTGACCTACTCTACCATAGAAAATAACATCTTACTATAGTCAGGACGTGACAGTAACCCCCCAAAGGTGCGGACTCCGACCGCACCTAAACAACCCCCCCCCAAAACAAAAAAAACTGTAGGGTGGGTAACTAATGTCTATGGCGGCTCTGGTGCAGTACCCAGAACCTTATCATCCAGCGAATCCTCCAGTAGAGGAGGCAGCTCTGGTTCGGGGTGTAACCCCCGCTCTGCCCGCTGATCCCTCTGCTTCTGTGCCACCGGACCGTGGATCATCGCCGGAGGCTCTGTACTGCAGACTGCCGCTGGAGGTTCCGGGCTGCGGGCCGTCTCAGTAGGTTCCGGGCTGCGGGCCGTCTCAGTAGGTTCCGGGCTGCGGGCCGTCTCAGGAGGTTCCAGACTGGGGACCGTCGCTACAGGCTCCATGCCATGGATCATCACTGCAGGCTCCGCGCCTTAGATCACCACTGGAGGCTTTGTTCCATGAATCATCACTGGAGGCTCAGGGGCATGGATTATCACTGGAGGCTTCGTGCCATGGATCATCTCTACAGGCTCCGGGCCATGGATCATCCCTACAGGCTTCTTGCCATGGATTATCCCTACAGGCTCCGGGCCATGGATCATCACTGGAGGCTTCGTACGTGGAGCCGGAACAGGTCTCACCGGACTAGGGAACGTCGCTGGAGGCTCCGGACTGGGGAATGTCGCTTAGAGCTCTGGACTAAGGAACGTCGCTTAGAGCTCTGGACTAAGGAACGTCGCTGGAGGCCGGGTGCGCAGAGCAGGCACAGGGTATACTGGGCCGTGGAGGAGCTTATGGAGCTTATGGCTGGCACAACCCGTCCTGGCTGGATGCTTACTTTAGTCCGGCAAGGGCGGGTTGCTGGCACAGGACGAACTGGGCTGTGCAGGCGCACTGGCGACACAGTGCGTAGCGCCGGCGCAGGATATCCTGGACTGAGAAGGTGAACTGGAGACCAGGAGCACTGAGCTGGCACCACCCGTCCTGGCTGAATGCTCAACCTAGCACGGCGAATGCGGGGCGCGGGCACAGATTGCACCGGGCTGTGAATGCGCACTGGCGACACAGTGCGCATCACCGCATAACACGGTGCTTGCTTCTTCACTCGCTCCCCATGGTAAGCACAGGGAGTTGGCTCAGGTCTCCACCCTGACTCTGCCAAACTCCCCGTGTGCCTCTCGTGCTTCCGTCGTTGCCGTGCTCGTTCCTCGTAACGTTGCCGTTCTGCTCTCGCTGCCTCCACCTGTTCCCATGGGAGGCGATCCCATCCAGCCTGGATCTCCTCCCACGTCCAGGATCCAGGTCCACTCCTGATCATGCTGCTTGGTCCTTTTGTGGTGGGATCTTCTGTGACGATCGTCGTAAGGAGTAGACCAAGGTGCAACGTGTTGAGTGATCATGATAAATATTTATTATTATACTCAGAACACTATACAAAAACAATAAACAAAGAAACACGAACGTCACGTTCTGCAGGGTTCACTGAGCAATACAAAAATAAGATCCCACAACCCAGGTGGAAAAAAACCCTACTTAAGTATGATCTTCAATTAGAGACAATGAGGACCAGCTGCCTCTAATTGGAGATCATCCCAAACAAAACCAACATAGAAATACAAAACTAGAAAATGAACATAGAAATACAAAACATAGAAAAACACCCCCTGTCACGCCCTGACCTACTCTACCATAGAAAATAACATCTTACTATGGTCAGGACGTGACAGTGTACCAATTGGTCTCTGAGATTTCTGCCCCGCGAGAATACGACCAAGGGAAGGTCCGAAAACACATTACCGAGACTATCATCGTATTTTAGAATGTGCCAATGTTTGTGAACGATTCCCTTAATTTGTTCAGAGCGCTTTGAATAGCGGGTAGTTAGAACGCAAGAATGCCTCTTTTTGCGAGACTGACCTTGAAAAAGGTCATGTCTCGTTTTGTTTTGAATTTTATTAATGGCAATATTAATCTGATCATTTTTGTACCCCCTCTCCTTGAACTTTCTTTGCGTCTCAGCCATATTTCTGTCGAAATCTGATTGTTTTTTGCAAATTCTTTTGATTCGACAGAATTGGCTGTAGGGCAAACAATTTTTCAAGGGAAGTGAGTGACAACTGTCAGCCCTCAACAAACTGTTACGATCAGTATGTTTCCTGTAACGATCAGTGTATAGAACATTATTACCTAAAGGACTCAGACCATGAGAAACAAGATTCTCTGGTCTGATGAAACTCTTTTGCCTGAATGCCAAGCGTCACGTCTGGAGGAAATGTCTGGATGTTTTTCTGCGGCAGGGACTGGGAGACTTGTCAGGATCGAGGGAAAGATGAACGGAGCAAAGTACAGAGAGATCCTTGATGAAAACCTGCTCCAGAGCGCTCAGGACTTCAGACTGTGGTGAAGCTTCACACGATCTAACATCTCGGGAGAGACCTAAAAATAGCTGTGCAGCAACGCTACCCATCCAACCTGACAGAGCTTGAGAGGATCTGCAGAGAAGAATGGGAGAAACTCCCCAAATACAGGTGTGCCAAGCTTGTAGCGTCATACCCAAGAAGTCTCGAGGCTATAATCGCTGCCAAAGGTGCTTCAACAAAGTACTTAATAAAGGGTCTGAATACTTATGTCAATGTGATATTTCAGTTTTTAATTTTTTAATACATTTGCTAAAATTTCTATAAAACCAGTTTTTGCTTTGTCATTATGGGGTATTGTGTGTAGATTGATAAGGGAAAAAAACTATTTAATACATTTTAGAATAAGGCTGTAATGTAACAAAATGTGTAAAAAGTCAAGGGGTCTGAATACTTTCCGAATGCACTGTATATCTGCCAATCACACCTACACTCCCAGTCTTTCACAAACACCCACCACTTATAATGCTGCCATTCGGTTTACTACTATTATTAATCCTGATACCAGTCACTTTCTCCTAATCCCTGCCAACATGTACATATCTACCTCAATACTCCAGTGTCCCTGCACATTGTACAGTTGGTATTTGCATTAACCCTGTATCTAGCTTCCTCTCTTATTTCTTGAGTTTTCTTTATTATATACAGTATAAGGACGTAGTGGTAATTAACTGTAAAATACTAAGAAAATACTGTAAAATACTGATTTCATATTTAAATATTCTTATACTGTAAACTATCCAATAACTGCCAAAACAGGTTCATAGATTGTAAAAACAAGTTAATTGATGGTAAATATTACAGAAATGTAATATATGGCTGGTTTCCCAGACACAGATTAAGCCTGGTCCTTTTTAGTCCAGGGCTATGTTGTGTATGGGAAACCAACCCACAAAGATATTTCACAAACTGTTAATATGTAAATAATACATATCTGAACTGTTTAGATTGGTTTCTGCGATACATACCATGGCTCCCGCTCCATTGTATGGTGTCAATGGGAACGTGTTGGTGAAGATTCTTGTCTGTTCATGAAGACAAACATGTTGAGTAACAATACAAGTCTACACAAATCTGCTTTTCTGGGGAAATCACAAGACCACAACAAATAATGTCAATACAGTACTACCGTTACAGTAAGGTACTAACAAATAATGACAATACAGAACTACCGTTACAGTAAGGTACTAAAAAATGACAATACAGAACTACCGTTACAGTAAGGTACTACCAAATAATGTCAATACAGTAATGGAGTAAAAGAAGACTAAAGAGTAAAACCAACTTACGAGACACATGATAGGCATGATGAGGGTCCAGAGGAAGGAGGGGAGGATTCCATAGGTCAGATTGGTCATGACCAGCCCTGGACAAATCACTGACGAGTACAGCCCCTGTCAATCATGTAAAACATGTATGATTATTGGTTATCAGATACATGACCTGACTTATGATGTAGAGTTGAACTAAATACTGTATAAGTGTCATGAAGCTTGACATTATGAACAATGACAGAGGACATCATTCGCAACTCCATGAGGCTCTAGCACAAACAATCCAGTCTCTCACCAAGTCAGGAGCCAGAATGGATCCGTCACAACCCACCACTGAATGTGTACCTCACCTAGTACACGTCTCTTGCCAGGACCCAAAATAGATCAGCCACAGTCCGCCAGTTTCTCCTGATTTACCAATAAGTGAACACTGACATGTGCAACAGAATAAGCATGTGGCTGTTGTTGTGTATGTTGA
The DNA here is from genome assembly GCF_965601325.2 of Salmo salar. NCBI lineage: Eukaryota > Metazoa > Chordata > Actinopteri > Salmoniformes > Salmonidae > Salmo > Salmo salar. The sequence continues at coordinate 12,498,960 of NC_138293.1, forward strand.
GTGCTAGGCTGAGGAAATCGGAGGCATACTTGGAGGAGGTGTAGGGCTCAGTCCCTCTTCTATGCTGAACATCATCTAGATTGAAGGCTGAGCGTCTGGCATTGCTGGACGAAGTCCACACTACCTGGGAGGTCTGACCAGCTTGGCACAGGACTGGCTCTAACTCCCTGACCTGGATCATAGGGACAAATAATACAACATAATATTATGGAGGGACACAACCTGCACCAAGGTGAGATTATTTTCCCTTATAAACTGGCCCTGAATGCTGATTGGCTGACAGCCGTAGTATATCAGACCGTATAGCATGGGTATGACAAAACATTTATTTTTACTGCTCTAATTACATTGGCAACCAGTTTATAATAGCAATAAGGAATCTCAGGGGTGTGTGGTATATGGCCATTATACCACGGTTAAGGGCTGTATCCAGGCACTCCACGTTGTGTTGCGCATAAGAACAGCCCTTAGCCGTGGTATATTGGCCATATATCACACCCCCTTGGGCCAAGGAATTGTCTGTAGAGTTTTGAGACAGGATTGTGTCGAGGCACAGATCTGGGGAAGGGTACCAAAAAATGTATGCGGCATTGCAGGTCCCCAAGAACACGGTGGCCTCCATCATTCTTATTTAAAAAACAACGAGTCGCTAGATGGGACAAGGACATCCCAGCCGGCCAAACCCTCCCCTAACCTGTTCGACACTGGGCCACTCATGGGTCTCCCGGTCGCAACACAGCACGGGATCGAACCCGGATCTGTAGTGACGCCTCTAGCACTGCGATGCAGTGCCTTAGACCGCTGCACCACTCGGGAGGTCCCCTCCATCATTCTTAAATGGAAGAAGTTTGGAAGCACCAAGACTCTTCCTAGAGCTGGCCACCTGGCCAAACTGAGCAGTCGGGGGAGAAGGGCCTTGGTCAGGGAGGTGACCAAGAACCTGATGGTCACTCTGACAGAGCTCCAGAGTTCCTCTGTGGAGATGGGAGAACCTTCCAGAAGGACACCCATCTCTGCAGCACCCCACCAATCAGGCCTTTATGGTAGAGTGGCCAGACAGAAGTCACTCCTCAATAAAAGGCACATGACAGCCCGCTTGGAGTTTGCCAAATGGCACCTAAAGGACTCTAAGACCATGATAAACAAGATTCTCTGGTCTGATGAAACCAAGATTGAACTCTTTGGCCTGAATGCCATGCGACACGTCTGGAGGAAACCTGGCACCATCCCTACGGGGAAGCATGGTGGTGGCAACATCATGCTATGGAGATGTTTCTCAGTGGCAGGGACTGTGAGACTAGTCAGGGTCGAGGGAAAGATGAATGAAGCAAAATACAGAGAGATCCTTGATGAAAACCTGCTCCACAGCACTCAGGACCTCAGACTGGGGCGAAGGTTCACCTTCCAACAGGACAACGATCCTAAGCACGCAGCCAAGATAGCGCAGGAGTGGCTTCGGGACAGTGCGGAATGGAAACAAAATGGACAAGATGGAAACAAAGATGTTTAATAGTTAATGTTGTCAGTCTCTAGATGTTACTACCCGTTACAGTGAGCTGGGTATCAATTTACCTTCGGCTGGTAAAACTACCTTTATGTGGGTAAGGAAAAACTCCTGGCCCTTATGTTTGAATTTCCAGGCTCTGTTTCCATTTGAGACAAACCTCTCTCTGTTGAGAAATGTTACGATAAGATCAGATAAGACGTGACTCACCAGCATGAAATGACCGAAGAGGTTTGTGGCGAACACTTCCTGTAGTCCGTCTTTGTTGACGCAGTCCTGCTGGGTTAGGAGGCCCTCTGCTGTGGCAAACATGTTGACAGCGTTGCTGCAGCACAAAGATGACATCACATCATAGCCAGTGGTGGAAAAATAACCAATTATCATACTTGAGTAAAAGTATAGATACCTTAATAGAAAGTTACTCAAGTAAAAGTGAAAGTCACCCAGGAAAATGACTTGAGTAAAAGTCTAAAAGTATTTGGTTCTAAATATACTTAACTATCAAAAGTAAAAGTAAAAGTATAAGTCATTTCAAATTCCTTATATTAAGCAAAGCATACAGCACCATTTTCTTGTTTTAAAAATGTACGGATTCAGACATAATTTACAAAAGATGCTTTTGTGTTTAGTGAGTCCGCCAGATCAGAGGCAGTAGGGATGACCAGGGATGTTCTCTTGATAAGTGCGTGAATTTGACCATTTTCCTGTCCTGTTAAGCATTCAAAATGTAACAAATACTTTTGGGTGTTAGGTAAAATGTATGGATGAAAAAGTATGTTATTTTCTTTAGGAATGTAGTGAAGTAAAAGTAAAATTTGTCAGAAATATAAATAGTAAGGTAAAGTACAGTACCCCAAAAAACGACTTATGTAAAAATACTTTAAAGTACTACTTAAGTACTTTACACCACTGATCAGAGCACTTAATGGACATCGTGTCTGAAGAAGGGTTCAAACGTTGTTTTGTTGCGGTCATTTTAAAGGTCAAATTGAAACTGATTTGTACTTGAGGAGTGTAGTTTTGCAGTAGTTAAGAAATTAAATGGTGTGTGTTTAAGTTGAGAGATGGCTTGAAGGTTCATTTGAACATTACCTAGAAAATAGGCCCTTGAAAAAAGCTTTGATGTCAACCTGTGGATTGGGCATGATCCCGGCATTAAGGTATAGGTAGTCCAGTCTGGTGTACCTGTGGAATGAGTATTAGTAAAAGTATTTATTGATGTCACATCGAACAGGATGTAGAGTGTGTATTACGCCTCGATCACTGCATTTTGGTACACCAGAAGTACATTCAAGTACATGCATTGGGTTGCAGAGGAAGTTGCAGTGCGTTCTGTGTAGTGCATACTGTACATTGGATGTATTGAACGTATGCATCAAACTGTATGTGTAGACGGTTTGACAGAAATGGTAGCAGAAGGTGAATGTTGAACTGTTGTTGCACACATCCAGATGATGCTGCGTACCATTTTACGCAATGATGCTGTCAGAGTGATAGAGGCGTAAGGTGTGTGTGTGTGTGTGTGTGTGTGTGTGTGTGTGTGTGTGTGTGTGTGTGTGTGTGTGTGTGTGTGTGTGTGTGTGTGTGTGTGTGTGTGTGTGTGTGTGTGTATAAGTATGTGTGAGGGGGTAATAACTATTACTCCCAATGTGTGGCAGCGCAGATCACCAAGCAGACAGAGCCCATGTCCAGGTGTGTGTGTGTACTGTGTGTGTATGTCTGTGAGGGGTTAACAGGTCAATGGTCTGATGGTCTATACCTAGCCTTGACCTCGTGGGCGGCGCAGAGCACCGAGCGGACAGAGCCAACGTCCAGGTGCAGCAGGTCTATGTGGGCGTCGGGGTGAGAGGTTAGTAGGGCGGGCGGGCAGCATCAGCCCTCTGCATGTTCCTGCAGGCCAGACAAAGCTGCAGCCCAGCGTCCTCACAGAGCAGCCGCTCACACGGGGACAGGCCGATACCACTGTGGAGATGGAGATCACATAGGAGAAGGATATGGACTTCTACTCTCCAACGGACACACTCACACACACACACTTATGTACACGCTGCACACATGCATACACACACAGACACACACACACACTCACATTCTGATACTCACACTGCTACATAAATTCTTATTTCAATTCTATAGGTTAACTGTTAATACACAGTCAGTGGGACAATCAGTGTATCATTAGACTGAATGACGACAAGCCATATATATAACGTTTTATATATATATATAGCTTGTCGTTGTCGTCATTCAGTCTAATCCATAAACTGACGGTGATACACTGATTGTCCACTGACTGTAATAACATGAGTATGTGAGGGCTTGTGATTTACAGTGTAAACGTGCCAGTGTATTGCTATAGTTTCACTACATGTGAAACAAGTCAAGTGAATGGAACTTACCAGTTGCCCCTCACAGCAACTCTCTGTCATTACAACGTAATATATTACAATATATGAAGTAGACACACGTTCTTTTGAAAAAATTTAGACTTTTCTAGACTTTTTCAACACATTAATTCGCTGCTATGCAGTGATTTGCAACATGGTATCGCTAATAATTAATTTATCGTAGGGGTCGTAATATTCATTACCTGACAGTGACGGTCAGCCAATTTATAAATAATGTACGTACCTGTTCGCACCAGTCACTACAATCACTTTCTTCATGATGGCTTTTCTTCTATAGTGAAAAACTGGTAAAGGGTGAACGATAGCAGAAACTAATGCAAGTAAAATGTACAGCCCTCTGGTTCGATGGCATGAACACAACCGTAGCCTATGCATACACCGCTACGTCGTGTGATTGGATGACGACACACTACTATTGGCCAATCAGATTTAACTACAGAGAGCGAAGAGGATCGTGGTTCCCAAGCAGCAGAAAGATTGAAAATCTTGAATGTGGAGTTGGACATTTACAATAGCTTTCTGCAAGACGAGGCAAACTTGACATTGACTGTGCTAATGGCAAAATTTGAGGAGTACTTTGTACCAAGCAAGAACGTCACGTTTGAGAGATACAAGTTTCTCTCATGATCAGAAACAGGGAGTCAGTTTTGACCAGTATTTCGCTGAGCTGAACACACTGAGCAAAACGTGTGAATTTGAAAATCTGAAAGACTCACTAGTGAAAGACAGGATACTCTGTGGCATACTTGATAATGGACTCAAGGAGAGATTGCTGCATGAGCAAGATTTAACTTTGGATAAAGCAGTGAATATGTGTCGAGCAGCTGAAACCACCAGAGTGCAAGCTAAAGAGCTGTGCAGGGATGAGACGTCAGTGCATGCAATAAAAAGAGAGGAGCACCACACACAACACCTTACAAAACAAAAACAAGCAAAAGAGAGAAATCAAAACACTACATGTGGATTTATCCACAAGCCCAAAAATTGCCCTGCATATGGCAAATCATGTAACATCTGTGGGAAAAATAATAATTTCTCAAAATGCTGCAAAGCTGAGGCTGCAAAGAAAAAGGTTCACACAGTCAAGGAGGAGATTGAGTAATTCTTTGTTGATTCTGTGGAAATATGCAATGCAGTAAAAGCTGAATGGATTGTGCCATTGACTGTGAATGAAACTATAATACCATTCAAGCTTGATACTGGAGCACAGGTAAACCTGTTGTCGCTGGAGGACTACAAAACACTGAAGGTGAAGAGCAAAATACACCCGGTGAAAATTAAGGTTACTGGTTATAATGACCAAGAATCACTACTGGCTGAGTATGAGGACGTGTTTGAGGGTCTTCAACGTTTACCAGGAGAACACAAAATATGTACTGATGACAATTACTCTAGTTGTGCATGCATGCAGAAAAGTTCCATTTGCACTGAGGAAAAAGCTCAAGGAGGAACACGGACGCATGGAAAAGATGGACGTCATCACAAAAATGGATGAACCTACAGACTGGGTAAGCTCACTGGTTATTGTGGTAAAAAAGAACGGCGATCTCAGGATATGTCTAGACCCGAGAGATCTCAACAAAGCAATCAAGAGAGAGCATTTCAAGTTGCCAACCAGAGAAGAGATAATGTCGCAGTTTGCTGGAGCAAAGTGGTTCAGTAAACTTGATGCCTCATCAGGATTCTGGCAAATGAAGCTAGAAGATGCAAGCTCAAGGCTATGCACATTCAACACACCTGAGGGCAGGTACAGATTTCTTCATCTACCATATGGGATTCTCTCAGCACCAGAGGTCTACCACAAGACATTCCACATGATCTTCGAGCACATTCCAGGAGTGGAAACCATGATGGATGACATCATCGTCTGGGTGTCCACAAAAGAAGAACACAACGCGAGAGTGAGACAAGTGCTGGACCTGACACGGAAAGTCAACCTAAAACTAAACAAGGACAAATGCGAGTTTGGTGTGAAAACACTTACCTTCGTGGGAGATGTACTTTCAGAGGATGGAGTCAAACCAGACCTGAGAAAAACATCAGCCATCAACAACATGGAGCACCTTCCTTGCAAAGTTCATACCTCAACTGTCAGCACAGTCCGCTCCACTCAGATGTCTTCTGGAACAGAAGAAGGAATGGGAATGGTCCCATGAACAGGAAAACTACTTCAAAAACCTAAAGAAGACAATCACAGAAGAGCCAGTGCTCAGGTTCTATTATCCAGAGAAAAACACAAGGATTTCTGCAGACGCGTCACAGTTTGGCCTGGGAGAAGATCTTCTGCAACAGCATGATGACACATGGCAACCCGTCGCTTATGCGTCCAGAGCCTTGAAAGGCGCAGAGACAAGGTATGCACAAATAGAGAAAGAACTACTGGCGAGCACATACGCTTGCGAAAGGTTTTACCAATACATCTGCACACGAGACTTCGAAGTAGAAACTGACCACAAACCATTGGTGTCAATCATGTCTAAGCCACTGAATGATTGTCCAATGAGAATCCAGAGAATGTTGATCAGACTGCAAAAGTATGATGTGAAGATGATCTATACCCCAGGAAAGTTCATGTTCGCCACCGACACTCTTTCTCGAGCAGTCGACCAGAAAGAAAGCTTTGACACACAGAAGAACACTGAGAATCAGGCCTACGTCGACATGATCGTAGCGTCACTTCCTGTGTCTTCTGAGAGAATGGAGCAGATCAAAAGAGAGATCACAGCTGACCAAACAATGACAGAGTTGAAAGAAACAACACTGATAGGATGGCCCGCACAGAAAAACAACTGTCCAAGGAGAACACAGGATTACTGGATGTGCAGAGCAGAGCTCACCGTTGTGGATGACATAGTGTTCAAAGGCAACAAGATTGTCATTCCCATGACATTACACAAAGAAATGCTACAGAAAATACACGAGGGCCACTTGGGTGAGGAAAAATGCAAACAACGAGCACGAGAAGTAATGTACTGGCCAAGAATGAACCAGGAAATCAGCCAGACCACTGCTTCATGTGAACTGTGTTTGACCAACAGGCCAAAGCAGCAAGCAGAGCCACTAATGCCTCATCCAGTACCCAACAGACCCTACTACAAAGTTGGAGTTGATCTTTTTGACTGCAATGGCAAAAGTCACATTGTTGTTACTGTAATAAAGATAAATCTAACGTTTTACCTAATGATATATAAGGAGGGCATTTGCACAACATGTTTCACAACAGCACACAACAAAACTCCAGAGACATATTGAGCAACCAACTGATACCAATCACGACCACACCCAGAGACAGATGGCTGACTTAAGCCCTAGCCACACGAACTGACCACTGGTGTAAAGAACAACATTCCATGAATATCGCAAAGCACCCAGACACGAATTACCAGAAATACACACACACACACACTTAGGTGTGTTGGACTCCGAGGACAAAGGACACTGCCAAGGGCCAATGGGAAGTCGACACCACCTGGAGAGTGGACCGTCCCTCCACTCATCGACCAGTCAGGAGAGCGGACCTACTAGACTCAACCTACGTCAACACACTGTTATTCCATTGTATAAATTAAATGCACACCATGTTTCGGGGCTCTCTTCTGCTAGTTCCCTATGAGCTAAACGAAGGAGTCCGTGCACGCTTTGCCAAATATCTTTGTCTCATTATAAACTGCCTTACTATAAACTGAATCCACCCAGTCCAGCGTCTTGACTTGGTCTCCTTCTCAAGTAACTGATCATCAACATTACCGACTACTACTCAGACTACCCTGACGTAGCAACACTGCCAACTACCTCCAGCAAAGCTGTAATCACCTACCTGAAATCAGTCTTTGCAAGACATGGGGTTGCGTCTGAACTGTACTCGGACAATGGCCCGCAGTTCTCAAGTTCCAAATTCCGATAGTTCGCTAACAACCGGGGATTCTGACACAACACCTCCAGCCCCAACTATCCAAGATCCAACGGCTTAGCAGAGAGTTCAGTCAAAATTGTCAAAGGTCTGATGAAAAGGTACACGATGGAAAGGAGGATTTCCTAAAAAATCTGATCTACCGCAGCGCACCGCTGCAGAACGGACTTTCACCTGTACAAATGTTGATGGGACGTCGCATCAGAACCAACCTACCCATCCATGAGGACTTGCTAACACCCAGAGGTGCTCACAAAGTCAAACTCGCGAAGGGAAAACAGAAAGACAAACAAAAACAGCGACATGACAAAAGTGCAAGACACTTACCTGAACTGAAACCTGGAGATCATGTAGCATTCACTCAATGGACTGAGGAACATCAGGAGGATACTGCTGAAGCATCAAATGCCTTTAGAAATGGACAATTCAGTCAGAACACCCTGACTGACAACGAACGCTGTCCTACTGTTTCAGGAAGCACTTCAGCAGAACGACCAAAAAGGACTGTCAGAGCCCCTGAAAGGCTTATTGAGAATTGCAAAAAAAAAAAAGGGAGCACCTCGACTGAATGTTTTGTTTATGTGAAAATAAATAGAGCCACAATAGATAAACTATATTTAGTTGAAAAAAATATATAATACATCGGAATATGTTTATTGCCTCTTAAGTGATGAGAGCAATGTAAAAAATATACATATATATATATATATATATATATATATATATATATATATTTAAATTGGGGGAAAGAAATGTGTGTTATTGAAAATTGCGTGTTATGCAGGTTGAGTGAACAAATGTGATGTGACATGTGTAGTTACATAGAAAAGTAGTTTTCTTTTAAAGGAAGGAAGATGTGTTGTTATGCGTTAATAACATTTAGACTACGTTACCCAGCAGGCTATGCGGTGGGGCAGGTGGTTAATGAATGCCTTGCATGGCTAAACAAGGAGTTTTCTAGCTGAAGTATATGTTCATTAAAAGTAGTTAAACCTACGCCCCGGTTTGTCATTATACAAGGAACAAACATAACAGAGAGGGGGCAGAAGAAAGACACTTAGCTTTTCTTTCCATCATTTCCAAGTCTTGTTTCATTTCAATTTCTAGCAACAAGTTAAAGATATCAAATATAAATGTAGAACATATGTGGAATTCAAAATATGTTTTATTTTATGAAAATGTTTTCTTTGTTGCACAATTTTGTTTTGATGTACGGTATCACTGTGGGCCTAAAACACTTTTATTGAAAAGTAGGCTAGTTTTTTTTGCATGTTATTCTTGTAAAGTGCCATTTTGATTTTTCATTTCAATTTTGCTTGGTATGTAGGCATGTTAGCCTTTGTACCAGTATGTTTAGCTAACATTGAATCCTTACTCCATGTCATGTACCATTAGCATGTGTCATTAGCAATGACACTGAGTACAAGGAGTGGAATGTTAGCGAAACAGACTGGTACCCAGGCTGGGCCTATGTCGCAATACTGAGCAGTCAAACTCATGGATAGAATAAGAAATCGGAATGATAGAGGGCCGTCAGAATTATATTAGGCTACGATGACCATCACAATCAGGAATGGAATCTTTGAGTAGGCTACAGAACTCTCAAAAAAATGAATAGTCCATAACTCTAGAAATACAATGGAGAGGATATCTAAGATGCAAAGTGTGAAAAATTAGGCCCAGGTATCTGTTGGCTGTGTTTGACGTTAACTATACCACATGTATTTTAAGTTTTGTATGTGCTCTTGTAGCCTTAATATTTGTCAATACCTTTTTCAGTTGATAATATCTGAAAATGAAACAAACCATGTCATAAATGAGAATATCCCTTGCTTATAATGCCAAAAATAAATTAAAATATCCAGCTTTTTGTTTGTGTTTCCATGTAGGGGGAGTGTCTCATCGGAGACACTCACCCCTACAAACTGGAAAGTTTCTTACCTTGATGAGTTCACATGTGGCAATCAGAAGGAACCAATGAACTTCCGAAAATACAACTGAAACTGGTGACCATGGACCTGAATCTGAGGTCCCAGATGGCATCATGCTCTCTCTCACCAATAAGATCATGGGTGATGAGTATGCTGCATATGACAGCGACCGCTCCCAGTCCTCATCACTCAGTGGAAGCTTCACTTCAATAAGCAGCATCGACACTGTGTCATCGTTTTTCATTCATAACTAGGCATAGTGTTTAATAAGAGTAAGCGCATACAAACCAGTGGAGGCTGCTGAGGGGAGGACGGCTCATAATAATGGCTGGAACGGCGCAAATGGAATGGCATCAAACACATGGAAACCATGTGTTTGATGTGTTTGATACCATTCCACTAATTCCGCTCCAGCCCATCCTCCCCAATTAAGATGCCTCCAACCTCCTGTGATAAACATATATTAAACTCACACATACAAAATAAACCAGGTTTTAAGAAAGAAATGGCAATATTCCAAGGGACAAATTGAACTCAAAATACTAGTTTATCTTTGACAAAATACAAAACATTTCACAACATAAACTGAATAAAGAAATATCTAGCAAACAGATACATTGTTGAATATCTGACTTTCTAAACATTATTATTATCTTAATAATCAAATAACTTTATTATAAACAAAATTATATTTCTAGTGTGCACTCTGACAGAGCATCACAGACAAAATCAATCATCTTTACAAAACTGTCCCCACCCAAAATCTAGATGTGACGGAGAGAGAGAGAGAGATACACTGTAGGTTATTTGAGCTGTTCTTGCTATAATATGGACTTTGTCTTTTGCCAAATAGGGCTGTCTTCTGTATACCACCCCTACCTTGTCACAACACAACTGATTGGCTCAAACGCATTAAGAAGGAAAGAAATTCCACAAATGAACTTTTAACAAGGCACACCTGTTAATTGAAATGCATTCCAGGTGACTACCTCATGAAGCTGGTTGAGAGAAAGCCAAGAGTGTGCAAAGCTGTCTTCAAGGCAAAGGGTGGCTACTTTGAAGAATCTGAAATATATTTTGATTTGTTTAACACATTTTTGGTTACTACATGATTCAATATGTGTTATTTCATAGTTTTGATGTTATCACTATTATTCTTCAATGTAGAAAATATAAAAAATAATGAGCAGGTGGGTCCAAACTTTTGACTTGTACGGTATAGATAGATAAAGAGTTGGGTATCTCAGAGTGTGCAATATTGTTAATAGAAATGTTCATGTCTCTGGCGATAGGGAGTGAACTAGAATTAAGAGAGAAAAAGAGAACATCACATTCAGTTGTCAGTCAGTTTCCAAGTGCTAGTTTTAATTTGCGGGGTCCTCAAAGGAGGAAGAACCATAATTAGCCGACCATTGACTAAAGAACCATAGATGCCGGTCCATGTCACAAAAAAGGGTGAAGTGTAGTATGAAGTTGCACCTAAACACTGATCTTGGATCAGTTCTGCGTTTTCCCCACTAATGGTTAGGGTTGTGGAAGCTGATCCTAGATCTGTACCAAGGGGAGCTTTCTTCTCGGAGCACTTTATATGACTGGTCTATGTGTGGTGCTACTCCTGGCTCCCACTAAGCTGGCTGTATGTCTCCTGGAAGTTGGGTCTCTGTTTGACGTTTCTCCTCCAGCAACCCATCTTCAGGCTGCTATAGACCGCATCAGGGCAACAGGCAGGCCTCGGCAGGTACCACTGAGAAGAAACCATTTTTTTTAAAGGAAATGACAGGATATGGGATGTTTTGTCACCTGTAATTGACCCATATTACTGTCATAAAACAAAATGGTCAAGAGGAAGACTTGAGCTAGATACACCAGATATTGTCTTGGCTTTTAGCTTAGCAGGCTAACACAATCTTTAATTACGCAGCAGACAAACCTGGTTTAATACCTGTCTTGGTTCGTTACAAATACACATATTGCAGCCATAAAACAGTGCTGATAGCATGCCTAGTAAACGTATGGTAATTATATAGTATTCACCCGTTTGCCCTGGTCCCTGAAGAACTGGCCGGTGTTCTCGATGACCTGTTCGTCCGAGATCTGAGCGTAGGGCTGCTCTTCACACAGGGTCAGAATCTCCCACAGAGTCACGCCAAAAGCCCACACGTCGCTGGCCATAGTGAACTTACCCTGAGAAAAACAGTCTTTTGTAAACACGTTTGGTCAAACACTACACGCCACATGATATTCTATTAAATTACCTGTGTTGGTGTTTTTAGTGTGTGTGTGTGTGTGTGTGTGTGTGTGTGTGTGTGTGTGTGTGTGTGTGTGTGTGTGTGTGTGTGTGTGTGTGCATGTGTGTGCCTGCATACGTGCGTGCGAGTGTGTGTGTGTGCAGACAGAATTTATTCTGATTGGTGGATCCAGACAAAATCTGCAGGGAGATTTATTTCATATCAATACATTACTGTTTCCTAAAATTACACTAACTGATAATTAGTCATATTTGGGATCACATTGTAAATCATTGTTATTGATTTGGATACATTTCACTGATAACTCTTATTTTACAACCTTCTTTATTCACAACATCACAACAATAAACACACCCACAAAAATCTGTGGCCCTCACCAATAGGATGCTCTCCCACGACATCCAGCGAATGGTAAGTACGGGCCGCCCCTGGATACGGTAGTAGTTGCCGCGGTACAGGTTCCGGCTCATGTCTAAGTCAGCTATCTTGATGTCATATTCCTTACCCACCAGACAGTTGCGTGTGGCCAGATCACAGTGGACAAAGTTGAAAAAGGAAAGGTACCTCATATCAGGTTGCTGTAGCTAAGAGTACATATCATATCAAAGTGATGCAGTGACAAAGGTTTTGATGACATGTGTTATTGCATTGGTTCCTGTATAATGTAATGAACTAGATAGATGGGTGAAAAAAAAGCCTAGCAAAATAACCCTAAATCGGTGATGCCAGTATTGTGTAAAAATAATGCAGATGTAATGTACTTGACCGTGGCTTTATCACTATAGTGTGTTGCCTCTACTTCGTCCAGTTGATGGCTGGACAGGAACTGGTTGAGGTCTCCATCCTCCATGTACTCTGTGATCATGCAGGCTGACAATGTTAGGGTCCTTCATCCCCACTCAACTCCTCTCTGTTCTCATGGATGCTAGAGCACTAGACTGCCGCTCCATTGGAAGAGTTACCCACAGCACTTCCTGAAGAAGAAACTATCCCTGAAACTCAAAGTAAAGTGTGAATAGCAGGTGTCATTACCGTTTACGTCAAACGTTAGTTACAAGAATGACTTTGTGAAGGATTAACTAGGTCTGCAACTTAATGTTAAGTGTGGCAGGTGTCACAGCCATTACCCTCCCATTTAACAGGAACGGTTTCCTTGAATGAGAAACGACATGTTTTACTTAATTTAAATTGTGACTGGCAGGTGTCATAACCGTTACCATCCCGTGTTACAGGAATTACTTCCTAATGGAGAAACTAGGGTAGCGTCCATAAAACTGTCATCCGCACCAGAGTCAATGAGCACCCGGAGAGACTTAGACTGGTCTCCCCACAGCAGTATCACAAAAAAGGAGTGCGGGTGATGGGAATTAGAAGATTCCCAGTCTGGCTCACCAGAGTACTTGTATCTACTAAAGACATAGGTCTCTTAACCCGGGCAATTGGCTATATAATGTCCCGCAGCCCCACAGTACAGACAACAGTTGGAGCCCAGCTTAAAAATTAGGGAGCACTGGGAAAGAAACGCCAGGCAGATTCCAG